>NC_141080.1:27523710-27746210 GCF_041138505.1 Cibotium barometz | reverse complement strand
ATCATAACTTGGGCCAAATTTCAAAGGCACAAGTTCAAGGTCATCACTATCCTTTATAATATTTGTTAAAATGGGAGCACTCAACAGTTTGTGGTGGGGGTGATTGTTCACCTTCAAAAGCTACAAGTTCTAAGAGCATTTCTTTTCACTATGAAGACCTTTCCAAGATTATAAGACATAGCTACAATAAATTATGAGTTCATTCTCTTTCGTTGTTGGTAGCACTAGCTCTTGAACTCTACACTATGTTGTCCATGCAAGCATACCCTTTATTAACCATGATATTCATTTTACTTGGCAACAACCACATAACACCACTTTATTACAAAGGGACAACCTTTCATCTTCTTTTTGTTAAAGTGTCACACTAACGTGGGGGATTTATTTTGATAAGGATGACACATTTTAAAGTAGCGAATTCTTTCTCTCTCTCTATCTCTCTCTGTTTCTAAGCTATGATTTTTATACATAATACTATAGAAAGAGATAAGCTTATTCATTTGAAAAACTAATACCTTTATAGTTTTGAGTTTATGCATGTGTGTGATTACTACATTGGAGAAATGATCATGTATAGTTTTGAGTTTATGTATGTGTATGATTTCTACCTTGGAGAAATAATCATTTAAGACATTCACCAACTTAAAGTGTAGCTTGGATCGAGAGGAGCTTTTAAAAGCATAAGTGCCCTTTTTTTCAAACTATATGTGCCTATCAACTTCTTTATATAGTGGTAGGATGCCACATCATAACACATAAAGTGTTACCGTACCACATCAAGTATAGCTAAAACAATTGGACACTTCTTCTCTTTGAATCTCTTCGATTGGAGCTTTGGTTTGGCCTTCAAGATGTTGAGAGATTTAGTGATATAAAATATCATAAAAAATTTGACTTTATTAAATTATAGAATGATATGTAAGAACTATCTTTTATACATACTTAGTAATAGTTACCTAAGCTTAGAAATAATTACCCAACCTTAGAAATAGTTACCTAATCCTTGAATGTTAAGAACTCTCAAACTATAGCTAAGATTGAAGAGATTACAAAACAAGTGTCCAATTTTTTGAGCTCTATATAGCATGCCACATCATCCTCAAAAGAAGAGAGAATACATAGAGCTCCTCAATCCAAGCTACAATTTAAGAGTTGTGAATTGTGAAGCTTCATTTATTTTGTGTGAATGACTAAGTTAGCCTTACATATAGCAATGATATCTATAATCATTTGGCAGACATATCTCCATTAATAAGTCTTGTAAGAAAAAAATCATTTTCTGGCTCCTAGAGACTTTTGTAGAAATATCATTTTTATTTAAATATTAGGGTTCAATAAAAGTCCTTCTATGGAAATACTCTCAACACAACATGGTTGAAAGTATAAAGCACCAAAAAAGTGTTAAGTGTACTTTTTCATGGTTGTCATTTAGGCACTTACTAAAAAAATAGACTAGAAAAACACCTTGAATAAAATATGCTAACAATACAATATAAAAATTAGTTTATATGTATACACACTATTGGCATGTATCTTTCATAAATTGAAGTTTTTTTTTCATACTTCTCCTTAATAGATAGGCCTAAACTATCTTTTTAAGCTAATTATAATAAATTAAAAAATTACAAAGTTGCTATGTACATAAAATAACTTCTTACCAAATAACTTCTTACCATGTGTGGATCCATGAGAAATAAGCACACTGAAGTTATTTCTTGGTTTTTTGAATTTTATTTGCCTTACTTTTCTTAAAAATTAAAAATCAGCCTTGAGCCAAGCCATTTAATAGTGTGCATTTATAAGACTAATGTTGATGTAAAAGAAAATAAAAAAGAGTTAACTAATGACAAAGGAATTTTTTCTTCTAGAAATGGTTGTTTTTAGAAACGCTATTCTTATTAACTAACTTCTTAATGACATAGGATTTTGAACCATCTTTTTTAATCTAGAAATGATTGTTTCTAGAAATGTTTTACTTATTCACCAAATTACTTGTCAGGACTTTTAAGACCCTTGGAGAAGGAATTCTAAATTTTCAACATAAAAATTAAAGCATCACATATAGTTGCACAAATTAAGAGCATCACATATAGTTGCACAAATTAAGAGCATAAACCTTAATAAACAAAATAAAATAAACAAGAGAGAGATGGAGAATAGAGTAAAGGTCACCGTTGACACAAGATTGGGTTGAATCTCCCATGGGATGAGTGTGGCCCTTGTACCACTCACCCATATTTATATGTATAATCCAAAAACAAAGCACAAGTTCTTTTGAATTTATAAGCATGCAAGCTGTACAAAAATATAGTAAGCATTAATATAAAGTCTTGGAAGTATACACTAGTGAAGGACTCCATAAAGGCGGCTGAAATGTTAATAACAATGTGGCTGAATATTTGGATAAAAATTTCCATTAATGCTTATTTTAAACCATAAAAAATAGAAAAAAATAGCATTAAACTCACAAAATTCTCTCGCAATGTCGATTTGTCCATCGTAAAGAAGAAACGCACTTTCCAACCGCCATATTGATGATGCACTTGCAAAATCACCAAAACAAACCAACAAAATAATATTTTTATTTAGTAAATATTAAAATTTACTTTTAAAAAAACTAAAAATTAAATTAAAAAAGAAAAAACAACAACAATTAACTAGAGATTGCTCTGATACCACTGTTAAAATCCTAAGATCTCTCTAGATAATCAACATGCATAAACATGCATAAATCAGGCATAAACTCTACCATCCAAACCCTCCCGAGCCCAAGGGTTGCACACATGAATTATAATTAAGTACCACATACCTTAACCTTGGTGTCCCATACCACCAAGAGGTATGACTCCAATCCAACAGCACTTAGCTCTATTGTGGAATGGCAAGAATATAGATACAATCCTCTATACAAGAGAACATCCTTTGATTGTGCCCCATACCCCTATTATATAGGAGGGCCCTCAAGTGACTCTTGACTCTCCATTTTCCATGTGTGACCCTTGGATGCCTAACCCTAACCTTAACCCTTAAGGTTAGTCCTAACCCATGCTCCACTAGAGCTTGTTCCCATGCTCCCATGCTCACAAGCCTAATGTGGGTTAGCCTCCTAGTATATGCACATATAATGTGCACATAGCAGTATGCCCTATTACACAGGACGTATGCTCTCCTCCTCGAGCAACTTGAGCAAGAGGGCCAGAACATGAATTGGACGGATGTGGTGAATATGGTAAACCTCTAGATTTTTCACCCATCAATTAGTTTTTTCCTCATTTATCATTTTTAAGTTTTTGTCCCCTTAAATACTCTTTTGCAGGGATCGGTGCCAAACCCTGAGGATAACATTGATGATTAGAAGCTATGTACAGGAGTCGGGTCTCAGTGGCGTACTTTTTTTTTCCGGCTCTATGCCTCTTTTTGTGTACTTTTTGTCGCCTCCATTATGAGCTATGTAACTTTTGTTACTTAATAGAAATTGCCGTTTCATGACTTTTTAGTACATAACATAAATGTAATTTGTAACAGTGGTATACAGGTACACCCAGTTGCAGGACTACACCTAGGTGTACCATTATATTAAAAAAAAACATGTATCCATCGATATAATCGTCAAAATAAGCATCGAAATATTGGTCACAAAGTGCGTCATTTGTCAACTTCGAAATACGTGTCGCAATATTAGTCATTGTTAGTGTCGAAATCGGCATCTAAATAAGCGTCAAAATATTGGTCATAAAATATGTTTACTTTCGACGATTGTTTTGACGTTTACATCGATGCACATTTTAATGTTAATATCGACACGTATATTGATAGATTTATATCGACGCGCATATTGATGCTTTTGGGGATTTTGTATATGTTTAAAACTGTCAAAAATCAACCCGCCTGTAATAGTGGCCGATGTAGAGAAGTGGTTTCTTTTGTCCAAAAATGGTATTTATGAATATGCTATAATATGGGACAGAGAGTTGAGACCAAGGATTTTTGTACGATTTTTGTAAGTTGTATATGCTAAGAGTGAATTGAAGGAGTTGAGACCAAGAATTTTTGTATGATTTTGGTAAGTTGTATATGTCAAGATAGAATGTACTTGGTAACCCTATGGAAAGTAAAGGTGGGTACAACTTACGCCAACATATTAGCAAGGTAATCAGCCAGAATGGAGGCATCCAAAGTCGATTGAGATTTTTTGGTCAATGGCACAGTCCTTCATTGAGTCTTTGATTGCGAAAAACAACTTAGTTTAAACATAGATATGTATATCTCATTTGAGACACCATGATGGTTTCATAATACAAATAGATTGTCCATTCTTATACCACAACATTGTGCAATTTTTCCATTCATTACATTTAATTATAGATAAAAGGACCAATAACCACATCAAATCTATAAAACCAACCATTGAGCCAGTAAACCATTTGACCACAAAACCTAAAAAGTCCTCATTTATTTAGTTGATACTTTGCTTAGCTTTTCTACATCATAAATCACAAATACTAAGTTGTACATGGTGCACCCACAATAGAAAAGAAGGAACAAGGCTTGTTAGTAAACCTAAGCATCCATGTGATTGCATGAATAGCTTTGAACGTACCAATCAATAATTTTGCTAGTTTCCACTCGATCACTTTCACTTGATGAAATTAAATAGATAGTCTATCAATAATTACACATTGACAACTCTAATTGTAATGCTTATACAATATATATGTGACATAGGACTAGGATCGAGATTCAATATGCCATTGGCCAAGTACATGACATTTTGCTTTACTTTGGCTAAGCACCTTTCTTTAACTCCAAGATGTAGCCTTTCCAATCTTCCTCTTTAGCTTATGAGGGCTAGTGTTTAAAAGCTACATCAGTATCCAATATATAAGCACCTTGAAAGTGCATGGCTTCCAAGACCTTCACCTCTCAAGTGATGCTAAAAGATGAAGACATAGCATTAGGGCTCCTATGAGTGGTTGTGCTTGTGATGCCATTGGATGTCTCCATGACAATGGATTCATGAGCAAAGGATCTCTAAGAGAAGACAATCGATCAAGATAAAGATTTTCCATTGAAATTCCATTGTGATGCCTGCATGATGTCTCAATGAAAATAGATGGCAAAAGATCTCTAAGAGAAGACAGTTTGATCAAAGATTTTCCATTGGAATTCCACTTGAGTATTATCTTTTCTCCATGAAGACAATAGCTCCTCACAATAACTACTTCTTACACACAATTTTCAAGGTGTGGATGTGTGCTCTAAGAAGATCAAGGAGAGGTCAAGAAGTTGGTTGTCTTCCTAATTTTGTAACTTGGACAACTTAACACTTCTTGTGAAGAACATTCATCAAACCCCCAAGCTCAAGAACTGTGTTTTGACCTTGAAAACCATCCGCACAGAAGGCTTGTGGCCGAAAGTTTGACACCACAAAAAGGAGAAGCATCCCGAGATGTTTGCCGCCGGACGTCGGTTTTGGGCGTTGGAGGGCTTATATGCTGCTGGGCGGCGGCGGCGGCGGCGGCGCCTGGCCATGGGGCCGTGATAGGAGGCTCTCGCGGCCTGCTAATTGACCTTGAAAACCATCCGCACAGACAGCCTGTGGCAGAAAGTTTGACGCCACAAAAAGGAGAAGTCAAAGCCGCATCCCGAGATGTTTGCCGCTGGACGTCGGTTTTGGGAGTTGGAGGGCTTATATGCGGCTTGGCGGCGGCGGCGCCTGCTGGCCATGGGGTCGTGATGGGAGGCTCTCGCGGCCTGCTAATTGGCCTTGCAACGCGATTCATTTGGAGCCATGGGTGACCTAGCAAGTAGCTCAACTTGTATCTCCTCCATGGATCTGGCTGAAGCATTTTGCAGAGAAGATCCTTGGCGTGAAAGGAGATGAGAGGCCACGGGTGGCGTCTGTGCATATCTAGCCGGCGTGTGTTGATGGCATGGTGGATTTCGTAAAACGTGTTTCCTCGGAAGGGATAGTAGCCACAGAGGAGAACGTACAGCAGCACGCCCATGCTCCACACGTCCGCTCGCTCGTCGTAGGGTTGACGGCACAAAACCTCGGGTGCCATGTACGGGGCCGTGCCGTCGAGCTCACGGAAAAGCTTCCGGCCAGAGAAATCTGCTGCGAATCCGAAATCCGCTAGCTTGAGCTCGCTGTAGCGGCTGCTACTGTGAGGCAAGAGCAGATTATCCAGCTTAATGTCTTTGTGCATGATGCGGCGCTCGTGGCAAAAGCAGACGGCCTTAAGAACAGCGGCGAAAGCCTCGGCGGCCTGAGACTCCGGCAGGGCGCAGCGTCCCGACTGCCGTTGTTTTTGGAGGTGCTCGAAGAGGTCACCTCCGTCGCACAGCTCCATGACGGCGTGAACCGCCGCCTGGTCTTCGAAGTGGGCTTCCAGAGTCACGATGTTAGGGTGGCCACGGAGCTTCTTGAGCATAGCCACCTCAGTTCGGGCGTGGGCGAGACGCTTGGCGTTAGCCTTGCTGATGCTCTTACACGCATACTCGCGTCCCGTAGACCTGCTTCTGCACACCCTCACAATCCCGTCAAAACCACGGCCTAGCTCCCTCCCACCGAGATCGTAAAGCTCTTCCATTTTTCCCCTGAACCCCTTCGTCGCCAGACTAAAGAATGCTTCTGCAGCGCCTGCTTTTTCTGTTTGCTTTTACGCGCTTTTTTATTAAGGTCGGTCGGAATTTGCTGTTTTTAGGTTGAACAAAATCAGTCGTGATTAAAAAATGGTTTCTTTATTTATTTATTTATTTTCCAAAATTGAGCCTACATTCTTTCCCTCAAACTTCTTTAATTCCTTGTCCCAAAGTGTTTTAATTATTTTTTTGGAATATATATATATATATATATATATATATATATATATATATATGTTTTGTTTAATTGCAAGAAGTTTGCAAACTTATCCCCAAGGGCATTCCTACCATCTTCTGCCCGCTGGATGGTATCTAATCTCATGACTATACCTCTCGAGGGGATTACCTTGTCGACATGACTTTATTACAACGAAAAGCGATCTTGTACTATTCCCCGGTGATCATTTGTCGATGAGGACACATAGAGCCCCTCTGGAAAATGTGGAGCTCCTTTACAGGTGACCATTTTTCCATAGGGGAAAAGGTAACCAAAGAGGACATTCACACCCATTATGTGTCTTGGGGAGTGAATTGATGTGACCTGAGGATTCCTCTGCTTTGTTGTGCCTAGTCAACATTCTTAAGAATGCTCCAAGATCGATGTGACCTATAGGCTGTTGTGGTACTACCTAGTCAACTTTTTGGGAATGGATTTTGGCTGTTGTTGAGATTTGTCAAGATCTCATGCAAATTCCAAGATTTAAAGTCACCTAAATGTACAACTATGATCAACCCTGTCATGACCAAGACCATGATGGTGTGAGAGAGGGGGTGAATCGAGATTCAAACTCTTGTCCACAGAGGTAGAGTTCAACACTCTACCCAAGATTTAAAGTCACCCGAATGTACAACTATGATTGGCCCTCCCATGAGACGAAGACAACAATGGTGTGAGAGAGAGGGGTGAGTCGAGATTCAAACTCTAGTCCACAGAGGTAGAGTTCAACACTCTACCTCTTGGCTATTCTCATGCCCCCTTTTTTTGTTTATGTAGAGTGAGTGTGGCCTTCACCCATAGAATCCTTTAATGGAAAATCATTTTTTGCACAATGGTATACAAAACCTCGAGTGAAGAATCCTTTAATTTTGCACAATAGTATACAAAACCTATACTTTAGCCTACCTACATATGTGGCACTGTCATTGAGACCTATATTTTAGCCTACCTACATATGTGGCACCGTCGTTCGAGACCGATTAAAGACGGAGAGTCAAATGCAATTATCTGTAGGTGAACATGGTTCCAGCCATGAGAGAGTGTGAGCGGAAGGAGAGATCAAGTCATGGTGACTTGGTACATAGACATGGATGGGTGGAAGAGAGAGAGAGAGAGAGAGAGAGAGAGAGAGAGAGAGAGAGAGAGAGAGAGAGAGAGAGAGAGAGAGAGAGAGAGAGAGAAATATCTAACAAACCACCCTTCAGAGTGAAGAAGGTGCCATCTACGAGAGAGACCGTGGTCCTTTAGACTGATGATACAAAAGAGCACAATGATACCAACACCTAAAACTCTCCTGTCAAGCCTGATACAAGAGCCTAACCCCCTCTGGCTCTAAGTAGAGATAAATGAAAAATGGACCTAAGCCTTTTATTGAAACAAGGCTATATCCAAAATATTCAGATTTTGGGGAACTTCCTAGGTAGAGAACCCATGACTTCCCAGGTAGAGAACCCTTGACTACAAAATATTGATATTTTGGGGGACATCCAGGTAGAGAACCCTTTACTCTTGTGTAGAGAACACTTACCCATCCAGGTAGAGAACCCTTTACTCTTGTGTAGAGAACACTTACCCATGACCCTTGGTGGCAACTTTGAACCTCTTGTGTGCCTTGCAAGGCTTACGCTGCTTACTGCGTGCTTTTGTGGCATGGTGTTCACACTCACTTTCGGGGACTATTGAAGGATAGGACACTATCAGTGGTGGTGTGCGTGCACACTAGTCAGGGCAATACCCTCTTAGCGCTTCCACGGACACAAATTGATGCATTCACACAGATCTTGAGATGCATCACACCACTAGTGGGGCACTTTAACATCATAGTTGTGCCAAGTTGACGACACGTAATGTCATAGTAGTGCATAGTTATTAACATTACATTATGGCATGCATACTCTTGTTATGCGCGCCATAGTTATCGCCTTGGGTGCTTGATCTATGAAGACAAACCCTTATTGATATGTTTCTAACATATAATAAGTTGTTTTTATGTCGTTAATTGAAGCATGGGATGCAATCAAAAGTTTTGATAAATGTATTGAAAGAAAAAACATAGGCGAGGGGAAAAAGCATGGAGATATATTGAGCCGTTGAATTAAGGTTAGTGATTCTGCAACCAAACAATGTGTGTTGTGTACTCCTCGCAAAAAATAATAAATAAATAAAATAAGCAAAATTGGTCGGCCTTTATACTCACTCGGGCGCTTAGTTAGGGTCTACTCCCTTTTGAAAAGCAGACGCGGCGCTGTGCAGAGTGAGTGAAAAACATGATGAAGCGACGAGGGCTGCAGTGCCTCTGTGTTGCAGCCCCGCGCCTGTCCGGACTCAGCGCGAGCAGGCCTTTGTCTACGGAGGCTCTCTCTGCTGCTGCAGCAGCACAAACACAGACGACAACAGCAGCAGAGACTGGCAGGCAGGATCAGACTGCAGACTCCTCGTTCTCAGTAGCAGCAACAGAGGGCCCGGACTCCACTAGCCCTCCGCATGAAGAATCCCATGGCTCTCACCAGCACCGCTTGTGGAGCGCTTTCAAAGCTGTCCTCACTGGATCGCTGATTGCAGGAACCGTAGCTTCCGCATATGTTTCCTACGGTTAGCATTCCTGTCCTTCATTATTATATCAAGTTCTAATTTTGTAGTGACCGTATATTTTAGTGCAGTGGCATTCATGACACTCATGACACAGTCTTCATCCATTGCTACTCATCTTTGCCAACTTTGTGCTTGTCCATGCACTAATGCTACATGAAGATTTCGGGATCGTTATCAATATCCTGGCCAGTGACATGGATATTGGTGACGATGATAATGAGAAATGACCCGTCGATATTACCTCATCAATATCGATGCTAGAGCTAGTGATGGTGACATTAATATTGGTGTTCTTGCCTTTATCGACGTGTTGATTCTGTCAGTATATGCAGCGGAGATGATAACCAAATCTGAGAACTCAAGAGCAAGTACAGTGCAGAAAATAGACAGTAAAGTGTAGTATATGCCCCGGATGTCAAATGATAATTATTTTTATGCATGAAAGTAATTCAACCATTCAAAAACAATCTTTACAAATTCATGAGTCATGAGAGGAACATAAGCAAGCCATTTATAGCAAAAGTATTTGAAAAATGCATCAAAAGTCATTGAGAAACATGTTGTGTTGTTGATTGATGGGGAGAAAAATAGAATTATAAGTGTGATGTAGATTATGTACCATGATGTAAAGAAAGATATGTCACTAGAGGCTTTTGAAGATGTGACAGTCCCGAATCTAGCCATACCTTAATCGTACAACTTAATCCAAGAAAACGTTAAAACTCACTTAATCATGCTATTTCTACATAGCAATAAAATCAATACGGCCCCAAACATGCAGTTGGCCTGCATCAGGGATAGCCGACAGGACACCAAAAGGCCACGACTTGCAGATGTGTACAGTCAGCCAACAGAAAGGTGTCGGCCAGCATCTGTGAAGTCCATGACTCATGCAAAATTACAAATGAGTCGGCCAGCTCCCAGAGTGTGAACACATGCAAAAAGATGCAGTCGGCCAGCAATTGGGTCCTCTTGCCATCACAAGGCAGCCTCCCAAGCCATGGAAAACTAGGAAAAAATGGAGAAAAAATATGGAGAGTGCGAAAAAATGAGAAAACACCTAATACGGGTGGGCACACTCACAACAAAGGCCCTGGTGTATATGTATAGACAGGAGATGACTTCTAACACCCCCTCTCAGCTCCTGGTTGTGAAACCATCCCCAGGGAGCTGGAGTGCCGCCGGAGCAACGCCTGAGATAGCGACTTCTCTTGAGAAAGGAGGAGTGAAATTAGGGTTCAAGGTAAAGAGTTGTGGCCTGGTAGCCAGGAGGTTCAAGTTAGAAGAAACAATGAGGCTGAGTATGCAAGCCTCAATTTGGGTCTAGAAGAGTGTAGATACATGAAGATGAGTAGATTGGTTATAAATGGGGACTCTCTATTGCTTATAAGGCCGGTACAGGAAACTCCAGAAATTACAGCAATAGAGAGAGCTGTTTTGTTGAATTTCAGTCATTGGGAGTGTCTAGGAGAGTGATTAGTATCCGGAAACACTCTTGGAAGCTTGAGAAACACCTTAGCAAGCTTGGGAAGGAGAAAGTGCAGAAAATGCAGCCCAACAGCCCTCATGAAGGAGGTACCAATCTCTAGAGAGAGGAGGAGTGAGGTGGTGAGTTGTCCAGTGTAGGTGGCAGGCAGGTGCTTTGTGGAGCAAGCTAGAGTGGACACATGGCTGGTTACTCTCTTTGTACAAAGGGGATAAGGTCTGGGCGGTGGACATTGGGTTATGTCCACCTTGGGACGTCAGTGTGTGTGAACACCGAGCTGGTCATAATTTATAAGTGAGTTTTGGTCGTCCAAAACTTAATGAAGTGTGTACACACTCACTTATAAATTAGTGCTAACTCCTAAGGCTAGGTTTATGACCAATACTTACCACCTGTCACATGCCACATAACCATGTCAGCAGAGAGTTTTACACGCACAGTTCGCGGGCGGGCGTCTCCTTATCTGGAACTACACATTGATCAAGCAAGCATGAAAACAGCATGTAATTTCAATTGCAAGCAAGCACATAAAGATGCTATGCAATGTAGCACTGGTATGGACAATCCCCATTCATGAGACTATACCAAAATAGACGTACTCCAGGCAAGTGCACGAGGTACCAGAGCCAATGGAACACCAAACCAACAAGCATTTCCAGGCATGTACACGGAGGCACAAGTCCCAACGGAAAAGCCAAGTCCACAGTATCACATGAGTGGAATCAATTCCTGGCATATACAACTGCCATGGACACCAGTCCAATGTACATACATGGTGAGAAAGCACGAGTGGACCAATTGGGTGGCCAAATGGTGACATCCTCCTTGGCTTCTAAAGAGTTGTCCGCAACTGAAAAGCATCCAAATATGTCTGAAGCACATGCGGGCAATCTCTGAAGAACTCTTCATCTACCCATTTAGCATCAATGGGAAGATAGTTCTTAAACTTGACAAGTTAACGCCTGACAACTTTGCCTGCAACAAGCTTGCGTTCCTTGTGATATACAATCTGTTCTGGCTGCAAGATCTCCTCAAGCTCATCCACTTCTGGTGGATCCTCAATGACTATCTCACTGGGCTTCGGCTCTACATACTTGCGAAGGAGACTCACGTGAAAAGCAGTGTGTATGTGCTAATGACAAGGTTATGCCAATCTGAAACCCACTTCATTGATCTTCTCGATTGTAACACGCGGAAGCTCGGGGAGTCTTCTTTCAGCCCTAAACACTCTTCGAAACCATCTGATGCAAAATGCAGATATAGAGAGAGTAGAGAGAGAGATATGGCTGGAAATTCAGCATATTCATATGGTACAAAAAGGTACCTAAATCTGCAGCCGTGGGCTGCCTTACATAAAAGGTGGTAACACACCAAAAATCTGTCTCCCTATGGGACTCCTAATGACCCATTCCCTAATGGAATGAATGAGTTCAATGATGAGCACACTGGCTTTTTCTATGTGTCTTAGACACTTGGTATGCTGGCCGACTGCTGGTCGGCTAGCCATTAATGCAGAAAATGCATTTTTAATATAGCCGACTGGTCCTCCTTCTAGCCGACTGGTCCTCCTCCTTGCGCCTGCTACTGCCCCTGTCCTCTGGTTCAGCGGACCTCTTCAGTGAGCAGCCTGCAGCCAGCAACCCTTTTCTTGCAGTCGACAGCCATCTGACCTTTAGCTTGCTCTCCATGCCTGTCCCCAGTCTACACTGCCAAAAGTGCTCTGTGCTCTATCATCCTGGTTTTCTACCTGGTTCATACTCTTTATCTGGCTGCCTCTTCTGGATCTAGCCCTGAGAATGTCCATGGCATCTATGATGCACAGGACATCCCCGCTGCTAAACTTGATGACCGGATTCCAACCTGCTCTTGGATGACTGTCATCATCCCAATCCTGTCCTCCGAAGTCCCTCTGTCATCATCCATCCCTGGCAACCCTTTTTCTCTGAAAACCCGACCTGTTCTCCAAACCACTCTGTCTTTGACGAAGATCTATGCATCTGGTTTTCGTCTAGTCCACAATCCGTTCTTGCCCTGACTCTGAACACCGTCTTGGTCTTCTTTCCTGAGAAATGAGTCTGGCACCCTCACATCACCCTTGGAGGATCAACCTCCCTTGGGACTGTTGCTTGAGAACCTATCTGGCTCACAGGACTGCCATCCCCTCTGGCACTGTGGAACACCACCAACAAACCTCTTGGGAGTTCTTCCTGATCTGTGTTCTTGCCTTGGGCTTTGAATCCGTGTACTTTCCTGTACCTTGGACCTGTACACCATCATCTGGGACTTATATTCATATGGTACAAAAAGGTCCTAAATCTGCAGCCATGGGCTGCCTTACATAAAAGGTGGTAACACACCAAAAATCTGTCCCCCTATGGGACTCCTAATGACCCATTCCCTAATGGAATGAATGAGTTCAATGATGAGCACACTGGCTTTTTATATGTGTCTTAGACACTTGGTATGCTGGCCGACTGCTGGTTGGCCAGCCATTAATGTAGAAAATGCGTTTTTAATACAGCCGACTGGTCGTCCTTCTTGCGCCTGCTCTGCTGCCCCTGTCCTCTGGTTCAGCCGACCTCTTCAGTGAGCAGCCGACAGCCTTGTGTGCAGCCAGCAACCCTTTTCCTGCAGCCGACAGCCATCTGACCTTCAGCTTGCTCTCCACGCCTGTTCCCAGTCTACACTGCCAAAAGTGCTCTGTGCTCTATCATCTTGGTTTTCTACCTGGTTCATTCTCTTTATCTGGCTGCATCTTTTGGATCTAGCCCTGAGAATGTCCATGGCATCTATGATGCACATGACATCGATCACTCGAAAAGGCCCATAGTAGCTGGTTGCAAGCTTAGGATATGCACCCTCTTTGCTAGGCCTCTTTGCAAGTCTTGCTTTCTCAAATTTCAGCAATACCCGATCATTCTCTTTAACATCCAATTGCCTTCTATGCTTGTCGGCAACCTTTTTATGCTTGTCTTGTGACCTTGCAATGGTTGTCCGCACTTGAGCAAAAGCAATATCCAAGTCTCTTACATACTCATCAGTTGCAAATATCTCATCCTTTGTGCGAAGGATGGGTGGCAAAACCACCTTACCATAGACAATCTCAAACGGGGCCTTCCCCGTAGATGCATGCACCGTGTTGTATGCAAATTCCACAAGCGGTAAGTACTTCTCCCAAGAAGACTTTGATCCACCACATTAACATCTCAAGAAATCCAACACGGCTGAATTTGCAGCCTCACTTTGCCCATCCGTTTGAGGGTGATAAGCTGATGAAAGTCCAATTTGGTGCCCATATTATCAAATAAGGCCCGCCAAAAGAGACTTGTAGTCCTGGGATCTCTATCCCCCACAATGGACTCCGTCATTCCATGATGCTTGAACACTTGTGCAAGATATATTTTAACCATATGCTCAGCTTTGATGGTCTTTTTGACCGGCAAGAAGTGAGCTTGCTTGCTAAACCTGTCCACAATTGTCCAAATTGCATCATTACCCTGTTGGGTCCGTGGCAAGTCATCCATTGTAATACTTTCCCATGGCTGTGTGGGAATAGGTAATGGCTGATGCAAACTTGGTGCCTTTTGCCTATCAAATTTCACCTTTTGACAGGTGATACATGCATGTACATGTGCCTCTATGTCCTTCCGCATACTTGGCCAAAAGAAATACCGCTCAATCATGTGCGTAGTAGACATTATGCCTCTATGACCAGCATATGGAGGAGCCTGGCACTCATCCAAAATCTTTTGCCTCATGTTAGTGCCTCATGTTAGACACCATACATAGGCAATTATCTTTCATGAGATAACCCTCTTTGATCACATACGAGGCATGTGCATGACTAGCCATCAAATCAGTCCAAATAGTGGCAAAATCAACATCCGTATGATACAAATCACGCATGGCAGACAAGTCCCCATGAGAGGCAACCGAGATAGCTGCTACATACGGCTTTCATGACAATGCATCGGACACTACATTCTTCTTTCCTGGGGTGTGCAAGATTTGAAAATGAAACATAGAGAGGAAGTTGGCCATTCTCATATGCTTCTCTGACAGCTTAGTTTGGGGGCTTGGTTAGCATCTCCAACATTCATTGTATGGCTGTTCATAATGTTCTAAGTGTAGAGATAGCTAGTGTTCACGGTGATTGTCTCTCATGATGGAAGTGAAAGAGAACCGTATGCTCTGATACCAATGTAACTTGGTTAAACACAATGCTAATCAACACTTAAATACACTAAGATTTGATGGACACTTGTTCAAATACAAGAAGTAATTTGTTGAATTGACAAGAGACACACAATGAGCCGAAACGGCCGACTCCTCCCTCAAATAAAGTATATTGATATTGGGAGAATCAAGTACATAGTGTCATGGGCATTTCTGACCAGATTTCCATACCAATGCATATGAATACAGTATTGCAAACAAGTGGTTGCCGATGTAGACTTGCAATCCACACTACTCTCTCAAGTGTCCATGTTTCCTACCATCTGCTCTCTATTGTTTCACCAACACATGGTAGCAACAATCTGCAAGAGTGCACATAGGATGAGAGAACACTACACAGGGTATGTGATCTTGAAACTTGGTTCCTCCCTCGTGCTACTTGCTTCCATAATTAAGCATAAAAGCTTACCAATTGCAAGTAGAGTCAATGACAGCGGAAGTCTTCGCGATGGAAGTCCTTGGAGTGATGAGATCTTCGATTTGTCGCATTTCTTCGCGAGACAAAAGTCTTCAAGATGATGAAGGGAACCTTGGGAAAGCTTCCCCTATGGTTCAACTTGAGAAAGGAGGGCTGAAATTAGGGTTTTCAGTAAAAAGACTAGAAATTACAGCAATAAAGAGAGCTGTTTTGCTGAATTTCAGTCATGGGATGTCAAATCCCCATAGGATCTCCTCGTAGAACGCTCTTGGTACAAGACTTGAAACCTGCAAACAAACCAAACAAACATGAAGGGGGTGCAGGCATGACTCACCTCCCAATCTTGACAGCTGTGGGCAAGCCCATAAGTCTTGGCTGTCCCCACCGAGCCACGAGCTGAGCTAACTAGATGGACGTATCGACCAATCTCTACCTCGTGACGTCCCATACCGCCATGAAGCTACGCTCGCGGGCCTCGAGACTGCTGCCGGTCTCGGTTGCATAAAGCAGGTGCACGTCTGCACTAGATCGAGGCTCCTGACCATAGAGCTCTCACAAAAGACGCGCGAGACTCTATGAACTAATGACTAACCTTGGCCACCCTTTTATAGGCTCTTGGCCGGTCATCGGGCGTCCACACTTGGGTGCCTGTCCGTTAGTCTATCCCTAACTCAGCTCGCCAATCAGCCTGCCTAGCTCCAAGCTTCCCTAACCTCGAAGCTAGTCTTGTGTACGTGTAGCACCCGATAGATACACATTGTGCACATGACATACTCCCCTTCCTCTAAGAGCTCACTCCTAAGCTCACTAAAAAGCCAGGGTAATCTCTCTGAAGAGTAGTCAATGTCTCCCATGTAGCGTCCTCCTCAACACGATCCTTCCACTTGATCTTGTTTTCCGTGATAAGCGTATTATCAATGGCCTTCCTTACCATCTCTGCGGTAAAGAAAGTACATGTCTGTGGGCATGGTGCTGGCGGGTCAGGAAAAGGTGTCTGTCCAGGAACTGTATATAGAGATGCTGCATAACTACCCCAGACCTCTGTAGAAGTGATGGCCAAAGCAGGGGAGGACTCATGAAACAAACGCCAAGCCTCCCTTGAATCCTGGCTCAAGAACAGCTGGTATAATTCCTGCTCTAGCTGAGCAAGGAAAGCCCGCTTCTTCCTTCGCACAAGGCGCCGGAAGGCAATATGTGACTGTCGGTGAGTAGTGACTCCCAAAGCAGCCTCCCGCTGCAGTCGGGCTCTCGTCTCTCTGCACTCCTCATCATACCAGCTGTTCTGGGGCATACACCCAGAACGCTGTCTTTGTCCAGGTTGAGTATGTGGAGATGCATCTCTCGTTGCATCCTGTAAAGTCTCTGTCAGTATATGGGTCAGCTCCTCCAAAGGTCTCCCTGGCTCCTCTGTGTACAGACGTCTATAAATCCCATCTCTGTAGACAGCATCAGTCTCTGAAGTAAAAGTATATCGAGTGTGATCTGCCCCTCGTGTCCTCTGAGCTGTGGTAAAGTGAAAAGAGATGGTCAATGTCAACAATGCATGTCCACTACTACCCCAATAGGCCGAGATCCAACTGTGAAGTCCTCAATGCATGAAACAAAGCTCGGCATAGCCATAACATAATCCACTGTGCTAGCACCATGTCTATGTGGAAAGCAAGTAAAACCAGCTGCTGACGGAAACCTCTGCAAGCTATTAAGTATGGCCAACCCATGTGCAGTCCCCATATCTACCAAATATCTCCCATACTCTGTGCACTCCACATCCTGTGAGCGTCTGTCTAATCCCATATCCAGTGTCCAGCTCTCTCAGCATCTCCTCTGAGGTATCATAAAAGGCTGTCTGGCGGTTGCCCGTTCGGCATTAAAGTCCCCTAACAGGATGATGTCTCCATCCCTAGAGAACTCCCATATGTCATCATCTAGCACACAGAAAGGAGTTTGCCCTCTAGGTGCTGCATATGTCGATGTACTAGGAGCAAAATAGCATATGGCAATATACAGGAATGTGCCTGTGTCGGCCCTCAGTCTCACCCACATATATCTGGCCTGATCATCTCTCCGAACGATGTGTAGAAGCGGTTGCAGCTCCTCCTTGAAAAGAACTGCCACCCTCCCTGATCCTCTACTACTATGTACCGATCTCGTCCCTACTCTGCAAGCTGTCTCCCATCTGTATCCTGTCACCTGTGGCATCATCTAACCAGGGGCTTGGTGAGTCTCCGAGTAGAAGACTATATCTCTATCTCTAAAGCTGTCCTCAAAGGCACCTACATCAAGTCTGAGGGATCCATTGCAGTTCCAGGCTGCCAGCTTTAATTTGGTCCCATAGGTCTCGCACCGTCATGTAGAGCGTCGCTCCACGATGACCACCCTCCCTTCTCTATAAAATGCTATCTTTCCCTTTTCTTTTGCCGCCCTAATCTCTGGCATGACTTCCTTCATATGTGCAAGCTGTGAAAGAGTAAGATCGTCACCAAGAAAAATGCTTGTATTCTTTAAAGTGGGTCGCCTCTTCAAGAACTCCTTCTTCGCTTCGATAGAGGGGAAGCGAAGTATGAGAGCTCTTTCCTTTGATGTTTCCCCGTTGCCTCCGCTTTTTTTGCCCACTCTCCAGGCTTTTGCGTGTGCCGGACTGTCAATCCCCATCAACCCTATCTTGGGTTTTTATAGCCCTTATATGCTCTGGTCGGCTGCCTCTTCAGAGGTCGGTCTGTTTGCTGAAACCCCACGACTTGGTCAAGTAGCATTTAAATGCTCTTTTAACCCTCATTTTCACGCTGTGCTGCCCTGGTCACCCCGCGTATGCTGCTGGGTAGTGCCCGGGTCTGGCTGTTTGGTGCTGGACAGCCTTTTGGCCTGGCCGACTGGGTGCTGGGCAGCACTCAGGCCTGGCCGACTGGCTAGGCTGGCTCATAGGCCAGTCTGCTGCCTGGCCAAGCCCCCTTGGGCTGGCCGACAGCCTGCCCAGCCCCTTCTTAGGCTGGTGGGCAAGGCATGGGGCTTTCCTAGCCCCTCTTGGGTAGCCTAAGCATACCCAATGCCCACATGGAGAGCATCATACTCTCTTTTGGGGTAGCCCTATGGGCTGGATCCCATCCTACATGCAATCCTACATGTTTCTACAAACGCCTAGTGTCCACAAACTCAACAGGTAGACATCATTCTAGAGGGAGACTCACAGTAGGGATTGGCACTGCATCATGTGCAGGACAATGCACACTTGACCTTGGACGAGTGGAACTTTGGCTGACTCATCCCGGATTGGGCTCACATAGGACCAGTTTCCACTCTAGGTCCTGCACCTTCTTGTTCAGATATGTCCTCGTGGCATCCAAGTGTGAGATGAACGTGACAAAAACGTTGCATAAAGGTCATTTTCAGCAAGTTGTGAGCATATAAAAACAGGTCAACATCATGTATGCTTGGTGTACAAGAAGTCATCTTCCACATTCAGCCATCAATCCCACATCCTGTCAGTAGACCTGGGTGTGCATATTGGCTCTCGAAGTGGCTTCCAAGTTGTCCATAGACCGCTTGATGATCTGGCCAACGTTTGGTCTACCTTGTCCTTGCATTTGGCATTCAACAGTCGACCATCGCCTAGTAAGTTTTTTGGTAAAGTCTGCATTGTAAAAGAGCAATAAAGCAATTACTCTTGCTTACACAAGAGGGGGCCCATGCCATGTCTATGATGAAATCTTTTCTCCCACGCCACGTATGACTACCATTAGGTGTATCATCGCATTGGCAGCACACCATGGTTGGCATGTACTTCAATTGGATATCAAGATTGCCTTCTTGGGGACGGTGATTTACATCAAGAGGTATATGTATCTCAACTTGGTGTCCCATGATCGTCAGTGGAGAGAGTGCTGGGGCTGGTGATGAAGCAATGATTGTTTCCATTGGGTTGGAGAAATGTTGGATTAAGCGCCGCTTGGAGAAGTCACTGGTCAAGTGCTGCCGAGGGCGAGGAGTACTAGAGGTGATGGAGACTTATCCCATCTATTGGCAGACGAAACACCGCTTGGGAAACCTAAGAGCTCGATTGTCTCCATGAATAGCGAACTGTCCAGATGAGGGATTAAGAGGTGCTGTGGAAGGTTCTCTAGGGAAGAGAGGAGCACACAAAGGGATGGGAGACCAGCCACTTGGGCTACGATTGCCGCTGTTGTCGGAGGGGTCTCCAATACTAGACCCCAAGTGTGCCCAATCATTGGGAGAAGCCCATGGTACTCGTATTGGAGGCCTGGTAACCGGGAAGACCGTCGCGGCAGCCAGCAAGTTGCAATCTGGCAAGAACTTACGTCACCATCGAGCGAATTACGCGTGTGTGCTGCATACGCAATGAGGCTCGTCTGCAGGTTGCAGTTTAACTCAATCCGGGTATAATATTTCCTTAGAACTGGATATCAGAAATGTGACCCTTCCTACCACTGAGAGCGGCTTGCAGAAGATCCTGAATCTAGCCCCAAGCTGTCTTGCTTGCAACAAACATGCAGATCAGAGTGGTGACTGTCAAGAAGGCTACTGAAGACGATGAGAGCTGGAGGTCGCATCCAAAAAAAGGGCATTTGAGGGTGGCCTCGGTCTTGAAGTAGGCTGAGCAGCTGAAAAGGAGTCTTCAGGGGGGGGGAGGGGGGACCAGGCGCAGCTTTTAAATGCTGAATGAAGAGCACATGCAGGCAGGCAGAAACCGAGATGAAAGAGGGTTGGAGGTGGAGGGAGCAGCCAAGAATGGAACAGGGCGAGGAGGGGAAAAAAGGAAGGCAGACTGGAGGAGTAAGGTTAGCACAAGAAAAAGGGGGGGGAGGGGGGGGGGTGTTGGATTTTTTTGGGGTGCTACACGGGGTAGCTAAAGAGAGCACCAGTCTCGTGAGTTTTCAAGAAAAAAAAAATCCTTCTCTGAAGGATTGTACAAAAGCTATCTCCATGGCACAAGCACACCTTGAGTTTGTCACGTTCACTCCTAGTCTCCTTGTAGCCCCCCTACATGAACCCTCAAGCTTGATGCAGGGCCATCTCTATGTTTATGTATAACCTTAATAATAAATCCAACCACAGTATGGCCATAACACTTCCATTCATTGAGATATTTTGCTAAAATTCTGTATCAAAGGACATGGTTTACGAACTCATAATGACCTTCAGTTCATATTCAGAAGCATTGACACTACGCGCAAACCCGGGTTACACATGACAAACACGGACCTTGGAAGTCAGAGGCAGAACATACTCACAAATCTCTTTGGATAATCTTGCATCACTCATGTCAAGTAAAATCAAGTTTCTTGTCCTTGCCTTTTTCAAAGACGATTATATACTTTTGTGCAGCTTTTATTGTGTCAATTATATTCTCTAAAATGCATTGACAAAAGAAGTTAATATTCTAAATGCTTTCTTCCTAAACTTTTTTTTTTCACAATCTCTGTTTTGAATGAGGATTTGTGTTTGTAGCATTTACTTCTGAGCAAATTGGAAAAAAAGTTGCTGCTCTGCGGATGTCAGCGGAAGCCAATGATTCAGAAAACAACAACCTCTTACAAGTAATTCTTGAAGCAATTGTAGCTATAGGAATATGTTATATTGCTAAGGGTCTTAGGCGCTTATGCATGCATGAAGGCGGGTAGACGGGTCAAAGGGTAGGGCTTTTGGGTAAGACTTAAGTAGAGGGGTCAAAGGGTTTGGTTGGAGTTAAGAGGGTAGACGGGCCAAAGGGTGGTTTTTGTCGGGTAGGGGTGGAGGTAGGGGGTAGTTGGGTTGAAGGGTAGGACGTTTTGGGGGTAAGGGGTTATTATAGAACTTAATTTTGTCAGTTTCTAGCATACTGTTTTTTTTTAAAGTTTCGTAGGATCATAAGTTTAAAAAACAATCTTAGCACTTGTGTCTCTGAGACATCTAACAATGATTCTGTTCACTGTATTTATGGTTTGACAGAGTGTTCAAAATGTTTTGTATTCAACCACCATGAAGGGTATGCATATTATTCTTCTTGCTTGTTTTTTTAAAATAAAAATTTTCTTTTTTATTTTTTCAAGTGGTGTCAGGGTATTAAACTTGCATCAGCGTAGCGTATTCTTGGGGGGCTCTCATGCCCTTTCTCCAGGAATACCGGCCTGGAAAGATGAATGTAGCCTGCAGATGCCTATTCAATGGATATTCCTCTCTTGTTGTAATATGCATCTGGTTGGGACTAGTAAAGCTCGGTTGAGGTAGTTTTGTGCACATGGAGCCCTGTTGTTGTGACACATGCCTGGCTTAGATTCATCAGTCATGTCACATGTATGGCTTAGACCCATGACACATGACTCAATTAACAGTTCAACTACATATTGGTATCCATCCCTTTCGAAGGCTGCTAAGATCACCTTGCAATAGTCAGGACCAAATTCGTGCAGTGACATATGCTAACTCCCATGTATTGTGCATTCTGTGGGTTCTGATAGGCCCTCAGTGCTGTATCGTACACGCCACTGGGAATTGGCGAGGAGATTTCACTGTCTTACCTGATTGATTGCGTATTGTGATTTAAGTTGCCGTAAAAGCAGATTGTGATTGGAGATATTGTCAGTGAGAGCATAAAGCCATATTGCCACCCTGCTAGGTTAGGTAGCCTCTGGTGTTGAAGGGGACTCTGCGAGGCTGGCCATAGTTGCCCAAGGCTTCAGTGTTAAACTCAAGCTGGAACTGCATGCAGCCAATGTATAGTAAACATATAGTAGCCTGTTATTATGAGACCCTATCATGACCGTGCATCCCGGATCTTGCCTGCACAACTCCGGGCAGGGAATGTGTTGTATCCAGCCTTGGATATGGGCATAGCAAGACGATGTCAAAATTGAGCAGTGTAAAGGTGTACCTGAAGCAGAACTTTTGTTACTGCAGCTGTAGCGGGTGTTGCTGGACTTTACCTGGAGACGCGGAAGTCCATTGAGGATCAAGTCAGGGTGAGTTGTCCATATATTCAAGATATTGCAACAGGCTTCATGAATACGAGAGGAAATGCAGTAGCTCTGTGCAATTAACTTTAATTCTACACCATTTTGTAGGGTTTTACAGCACCTGCATCAGATAAGCTTTTACCGGATCTTCTTCCACAAGAGAGACATGTCTTTACTTTGGTTTTAGATCTGAATGAGACGTTGGTGTACTCGGATTGGACGGTATGCTCTCTTATTTGGTTTTATTGGAATGTGAGTGTGTTAAAGGATTCTAATTAGTCTGAAGGTTCTGTAGAGAGACCGGGGATGGCGAACTTTCAAACGTCCTGGAGCTGAGGCGTTTCTTGAGCATCTAGCACAGTACTACGAGCTGGTGGTGTACACCGATCAGTTGCCCTTTGTGAGTGTTTACCAACTTGGATGGCATGGGAATTCTCGTACCAATTCTGCCTATCTTGTACTACATGTTCTCAAGGCTTTTGTTGTGGCCTTTTATTCAGTCGGTTGATCCAATCCTTGAGAAATTGGACCAGAAAGGGTGCATTCGGTATCGTCTCTCACGGGAAGCGACCCAATACGTTCATGGCAAGCACTACAAAGTAAGCCTGTTTTTTCATTATAGACACTGCAAGCCTTCATTCTACAGCATTTCAGCAGTCAGAAGTCTTTTGTATTATGTTCTCACCCCGCTATCAAGCATTATTTGATTCTCGGTATGTTTGCATGTATCGTGATGTAATGCATACATATCGGTATGTTTGTATGTATCGTGATGTAATGCATGTATGTATGCATTCTGGTGTAACACTAATTGGGGACCAGGATAGTTGCCTTGTCATGATTTCCAAGTTTAGCTGTTTAAAAAAGCATTCAAACGCTCTAGCAGAAGGAAACACGACATTCTGACCTTCTAACATTAATTTATGTATGTATCTTATGTCTGTGTGTATGTATATAGGCTTGCATGCATGCATATATGTAACTTCTTTCTCCAAGCTAACATTAATCGGGGCACTTGCCTTGTTGTTTGTAGTTTTGTTCTCCATCTTTATTTGTTCAAATTCTAAACCTCTCAGTATTTGTTCATGGAGAAATTGTTCTCTTTTGCAGGATTTATCAAAGCTAAATAGAGATCCTACACGTGTCATGTTCTTGAGTGCCCATGCAAAGGAAACATGTCTGCAGCCTGAGAATGCAATAACTGTGAAGCCTTGGAAACTTGAAACGGATGATACAATGCTTTTAGACCTCCTGCCATTCTTTGAATGTAAGCACATGACACCATCTTTACACTTTTCTGCTTGCCTCATCTAAATGAAGAAAAGCGTTCTGGTTCTAATGCTGCCTACTCTGTGCACAGATGTCGCTCGCTATCGCCCAGCAGACATTAGACCTGTACTGGCCTCATACAGTGGGTATGATATACCGTCCGAGTTTCTTGTACGAACGAAAGATTATCAAAGGCAAGAACCTTCTGGATGGCCCTTGAGCCAGTTCATGGTCTGCAGCATAGTTTCATGTGAATCATTATGAGGTCGCTAATGGCATTGCTGTTTGACTGTAGGAAAATGCGGGAGCTGAAGTCTCAGAACCCTTTTTTTAAAAGCTCTCGATCCAGCTAGTAGCTTACTTTATGGGCAAACACCGGTATGCTTTTCCTTAACATTTTTGTTTGTTTGTAGTGATGGGCATTGGGGATCCAGTATGAGGCTTGTAGCTCCTTGTCTGTATAGATTCTAGGTACATTGTTTAAATGGTATACTCATAGTAATCCTGGGGAGTTGAAGGCACAGAAATGTGTCTTAGTATTAGGTGAAGAACATCAACAGGGTCGGATGCTGTACTAAAAGAGTTAACTTTATTCTGTATAATTAAGCATTTCTTGGCCATATCAAGGTTGAAACATTTCTCCTGTGACAGGGCAATATAGGTTATAGACAATTTACTGTTTGTATTGGTGTATCTCAATATTGTGAAGTGTGGGACTCTTTCCTGTCACAAGTTCTCGGACAGAAATCTGATAAGCAATGGTAGACTAAATTCAAGATGATTTTTGACACCAAATATCATGCCAGAACAAGCTAGTTATTTAGTTCAAGTTAGTTTGCAGAGTGGATTGAATGCCTCTTTGTATGGCATTGGATTCACATCTACATCAAGTTTTGTGATTAGGGTTTGTGCAACCATGAATGCAACAATGCATCTGTGGATTTCGTGATATACAAAGGCTACTTTTGCTCCAGAGTGCACCCATTGAGACTGGAGTCACATGGAGATTTTTAGGCCATAACATTGTGGGGCAAAAAAATCACATCAAAAAATTTTACAGTACCTTTTCAATGCTTATCACTACTAGGACAGTTTGTTGATTTCAATCACTACTAGGACAGTTTGTTGATTTCAAACTATTTAAGAACATAATATTAGCTGTGAACATGCTTTGTAATACATGGCATGCAGCTTGCTTACTTTTTATGTCGTGCTTTACAAGTATGAAATTATTTTTATTTTGGAATTCTAATGTCCTAATTTGCGATATCTGAAATATAGGTCTACATTGAGACACTATGTTATCTTCACTCTACATGCATAGTCTTTCAGATTGCATTCTTGGATCACACTGACGACAAATATGTTGGGAAAGCTGGAATAGCATCATTCATTATATGTGCTTGAATACATTGTTGTGAAAACAAGGGAAGTAGCATGGAGCTCTCATTTGGCCAAACTCTCATTTGGAGGGAAGTCTAGTCTCACGAGTCCTCACATTGTGTAAGGTCTCAACTATGTGTATCCACGTCATAAGCACCCTTGGTGCGACTAATGAGAGAGAGAGAGAGAACCCCATGGGTCTATATGATGCCATGAGTGATTAAATGAGACCTTGCTTTGACACCATGGCATGCTTTCATAAGAGGCATGACATTCTCTTTGCCATAAGGCTTGTATTGGCTGAGGCGAGCATTACCATTAGTTGCTCATGGCTAGCTTACCTCATCGGTCATATGCTGATATCACATGTATATACACTAGTGATAATTGTTTTTCATTTACTTTCTCCATGACTCAGCATACCAGCCTCTTGGATTTGTATTTGTCGATTGATTCTACAGTTGCCAGGCCCTCCAATCGATTGGACTGCACTTCAAATTACCGATTAGAGTAATAGTCCGATTCCAATCAGCCGACCCATCATGTCCCATCGTCCGATTTCTCATTAAATTGGAGATTCTACTTCTAATCGGCGACGACTCTACTTGCTAACCGGCCAATTTCCTCATGTCGATTGTTGATTGGCTCTTGTGACTGTTGATTCTTTGGTTGGCAAGTGTAAAAGCTTCGACCAAAAAAAAATCTAAATTTCCCTTGGTAAATTTTTTCTTCATTGATAAAAACTCCACTGCATCCACGAAAATTTGGATCCTAGAATCCATTCTATTGACAAAGTCGAATCTAAAATTCACTCCATCATTCTAGAATCCAGATTTCCATCAACCGAGAGAAATTTTTTTGTCCATAGTTGGACGAAAATTAGAATTCTAGAATCCACACCATCGTGAAAGTGGTTCTAGAATCCAAATTTTCATCCATATTTGGATTCTAGAATCTACCCTTGTCAATAAAGTGATCCTATAATCCCCTCCGTTGATGGAGTAGAATTTGAAATCTGAATTCTTCCAAAAAAAAAAAGTCATTTGACTGATTTAGTTGCCGTTTTTCATAACTTGTTGAGGTGTTTTACAAATTAAGCATTGTCTTGTGAACGCTATAACTCACAATCTAACCATTAGATTGAGGTGAAGTTAAAAGACAAAAACTCAATGGCATCTTATGTCTGACCATTGGTGGGATTGTCATGTTTTTATTAAGATCTAGGTATGTCTTAATTTTTATTAGGCTACTTTTATGGCCTAAAATTTGAGGACTACGTAAACCTCTACCTATAATAACATCAAAATTTGTTTTAAATTGTCTATTGACTCAACTTTGTGTGAAAAAATGGTTGTTTCTTAGGTCAGGGACTAGTTTCTTCTAAGAGGGTTTCATCAAATTCTTTTCCATCTAGAAGAAACATTAGCTCTTTCATTTATCATTTTGGGGACAGCACATGAACTAATTTAGAGACCTATATTGTTATCAAAATTGGCTTTGATTTAGTTGTCAGATGGACTTGGTATAACATGAAAATTTGTTTCTTACTTTGTAGACAAAAAAACTCCTTGCAAAGCAATTTCATCAAATTCCATCTAGTCTAGGAAGTAACGCTAATTTTACCACGTGTAAGTTTGTGGACAACATAGAATCAAGAGCAAATAGTCTACACACATGTATTGCCGCCCATTCCATTGAGTGGAATAGGTGGATTTGTTGGCATTTAAAAAGATAGTTAGATCTACTATAAAAATTAGTTCTTTTAATATTGAAAATTCATGAACTTCATATGAATATTTTATATTCATGCAAGAATAAAGATTTAAGCATTTTTAGATTATAAAAATTTGTAAAGAATTAAGGATTTGCAAGTAAATTAAGATTTGTGCACTATTGGATTACATAAGTTGAAGTTTTTTTTGGTCAATTACAATTGGGAAAAAGAAAAAGGCAGCCACTAGAGGGGGAAAGCAATCGTGGACTTCAAAAGATGAAAAAGAAATGGCTATTATTAGGGAATGAAGGAGATTTTGGTGGGCACTATCAATCATTAGTGATGTCATTCAAGTGCCCACTTGATGAACTTGTTGATTTCTAGCTGAAATATAAGATGCTTTATAGCTTTTACTCATGCACAATAACCTTTATAGCTTTATAGCTTTTACTCATGCACAATAACCTTTGGCTGAAGCATTTATGCAATCCTAATTTACTGAGCGTCAAATCGCCTTACAATCTCCCTCTCAATTTGTTGACCTCTTCTTTGGCAAGCTAAGTGATGAAATGGCTTGACTCATCGACAATGTAAAGAGCCTCTACCTATGTTGTCATATGAGTTACGTGGTTTGACTCCTCCAGAGTCTCGATCTATGTCTCAACATGGCTACTAAACTCTGCTACGGCATGATGGTTTACAAAAAGGGTTTTAAAGGGCAAAAAAAAGAAAAGAGCCCTCATGATTCAAGGTTTACCTCCTCTCTAGAGGCAAGGTCTTCAGTAGCTTTTTCTTCGTATTTAGCATCTCCTGGTTTGCCACAAAAGTGGCATGTTGGCTTTGACTTGATGAAGTTCTTGTTGGTCGAGGTTTTGTTGGTGTAAGATTTGCTGACAATATAGGCTTCTTTCTTGAGGTACATGGTTGTTTTTCTTTTTATGATTTTACACCTCTGATTATAGAAACTTTAATGTCTAACTAATGAGTTTCTAATACATACCTAACTCATTATTATAGATCCTAGATTAAAGAGAATGATTAAATGGTGGATAATATGCATCAACCAGAAGTCAAATGTAGGAGCTATTTTTATCTCAAAACGGCTATTCTCCAAAGAGTGATTGGCTACTTCACAAGGAAACTTTGCTCGGTGTAAAAAATTATTTAAATCACCCAAAATCACTAATTTTTTAGTAGAAAGATTTGGGTATATTTTCTTAAGGAAAAATCTCAGGCTTTTCGAAAGTTGAAATTGAGATAGGAACAAAATTGAAGAAGTTTAGAACAGGCCAAGAAGGATGAATTCTTGGGTTTCTTCAAGGAAGAAAAATGCAACTCACTATCATTCACACTCCGTTATAAAATGATATTGTAGAGTGCAAGAATCACGCTACTGTTGAGAACGGCAGCAAGGAGTATGCTGAATGGAAGGAATCTATCTCAATGCTTTTAGGCTGAGGCAGTCAATACGGCTGTGCACATTGTTAACAGGAGTGCAAAAAGGCCGTCAAAGCGATGACTCCATTACAGACCTACTTGAGTAAGAAACCTTTAACTGCACACTTGAAAGTTTTTGGGTGTGAATGCTATGTCCATGTTCCAGATGCTCAGAGGACCGAATTGGATGCCAAAAGCCATAAATGCATCTTCTTGGGTTACAACATGGAGTTAAAGGGATATTGGCTCTATGACCTTAAAAAAAAGGAAGATCATAGTGAGCCAAGATGTAGTATTCTAGGAACAACCACATTGAATGAAGGAGGAGCTTCATTTTTCTTCATCATGCAATAAGGAAATCACCAAACCAACATAACCTCCACATGTAGCACAGGCTTCCTCATATTATGATGGAGGGCAGTTCGTACCATTTCCTATGGACATGGATTATGAATGTAAAGAACAAGAGCACGACGTGCCATTTCCTATGGAGATGGATTATGAAGGTAAAGAACAAGAGCATGACATGTCGCAAAAAGGCAAGCCATCCGCTAAGTAGTACATGTAACTTTGGGATGGAGCAAAACCTTCATAATCCATGTCACTTTCCTATGGACATGGATTATGAAGGTAAAGAACAAGTGCATGACGTGGCACAAAAAGATAAGCCATCCCCTAAGTACTACATGCAACTTTTGGATGGAGAAAAACCTTTGCCCCATCGAGGATGTAGCTTAAGATATTCATAGATCCAAAAGATTAGAGGAGGCTTGAGAGAATGTTGTGAATTTTTCCCTTATGAGATAGAGGCACTTAAGATTTAGGAGACTACCATCTTTGTTGAAGCACAAGGGGACCTAAAGTGGATGGTTGCCATGCAAGCAAAATATGACTCTATCCTAAAAAAAGCACACTTAGGACCTTGTAGATCATCCTCTAAGATGCAAGGTAATTGGCACTAAGTGGTTTCATAAAACAAAATACAAATCTGATGATACTTTGGAAAAGTACAAAGCACAACTAGTCGCCAAAGGTTAAAGCTTTTGACTTTCAAAAAACTTTTATTCCTACAAGTTACCAAGTTAACCCACAATCCACACCGTTCTTGCATTGGAAGCACAAGGGGGATGACATGTTCTCCAAATGGATGTAAAATTTGTTTTTCTCAACGGGAATCTCGAGGAGGAGATATATGTGGAACAACCACTTGGGTTTGTGTTTCCTAATTCTGAAAGTGAAGTTTGCATAGATTGAAAGAGGGAAATACGCTCTACGATCATGGTACCAAAGGATTGATACTTACTTTGTGATTATTGGTCTCTTATGTAGCCCTTTAGATGACAATTTGTATGTCTATTGTGAGCACGGAAAGTATATGGTCACTGTTCTCTATGTAGATGACCTCATCTCACCGTTCTCTATGTAGATGACCTCATCTTAATAGAGGATCACTAAAAAAGGATTTCCCAAATACATGCGTTATTGTTTAGGGATTGAGATTTTCATCTCTCATCATAAATTTGCAGGTGAGATACTCAAGGCATTTGGCATGACTAAATGCAAGGAGTTGGTACCCTAATGGAGATTGATCTAAATCTCTCCATCATCAAAGACACCCTAGACCTTATGGATGAGACCTTATATAAAAAAATGGTCGGTAGTTGTCACGTATCCACCCAAGCTGAAGAGGAGATAGAGCACTTGTTCACTGCCCAAACATAGAGGAATGTGGGAGCATCACATTGCCCGGCTTATGTAGTGGCCTCCTTGCCCACACTTGCTTGACGGCCTGGGTTAGAGGGCTGCCCACCACAGTCTTGTGACCTGGGCTTCTCACCCTTGAACCCTTGGCACCCTCACCAATCGCACTCTAGTGATTGGGCTCCATGTCTGGTCAAGCCCTATGTAGCTTATTTTACAAGATACGTGACATTACCTCCCCCTTAAGAAGAGTTTTCGTCTGCAATAACAAATTGAGGATAATTTTGGTAATCATACTCAAGCATTCCCAAGAGGACGCTTTCTCGTCTGTCCAACCACTTGACAAGTGACTCTCGGTATACAGTATGCCTTGTGTTCTCGGGTTCATGTGGAAGAGATGAGGGTTTAACAAGTTCCACCAAAATCTCAGGAGCAACTACGTTATCTCGATGATCCAGTATTTTTCTGTATTCTATTGACACGAAAAACATGATGTACTCGAGAGCTCTCTGGCAACTGAAGTTTGTATGCTATGCTACCAATCTTCTTAAGGATTTTAAATGACCACAATATCTAGGAGAAAGCTTTTGACACTTTCCCATCTTGAAAGTCTCCGACTTTGTAAAGGAATTTCAAGAAAACAAAGTCACCCTCTTCAAAGGTCACTTCCTTGCAGCTCTTGCCACCCAGCGTATGTTTTTGCACGATCTTGTGCACTACAAATGCTATCTCTTGCTGGTTTAAGCATATCTTGTATGTCCTCAAGGAAATCCTTGATAGACTGAATTTTCTCCTTCTCTAGACCTATGGCTACAGGAGATCTTAGTTGGAAACCTCATCAACATGAATGGGATAAATCTAGCCGTCGAATGTTTTGAACTATTATAAGCAAATTCCAAAAGTGGTAGGTACTCCTCCCAATTTGATTGCTTTTTACTCACATATGCTTGAAGCGTGTCTTCTAGAACTTGTTTGACTCTTTCTGTCTGACCATCAGACTGTGAATGGTCAGCCATACTCATACTCAAAGTAGTATCCAACTTTTTGATGATTTCCCTCCAAAAGTGGCTATCAAACTTCCTATCTCTATCAAAAACTATATATGTAGGCATACCATATAGCTTGTAGATATGTTCAATAAACAATTTAGCTAGCTCAGGGGTTTTTCCTCCTTTCTACTAGGACTAAACTTGGTCGTTTTAGTCAACCTATCTACCACCACCCAAACCGATTCATATCCTTGACTTATTTTAGGTAACCTGGTGAAAAAATCAATGGAAATACTCTCCTATTTTTCTTTCGAAATTTCCAATGGATGGGGCAAGCCTCCTACTTTAAGATGATCATGCTCATTGACCTGCCACTTTTTACTCTTTAGCACAAATTCTTGGACGTCCTTGAACAAACTAGGCTAATAGAATTGTCTTTTAACTGGTGCATGGGTCCTTTGTACCCTAGGGTGACCAGGACTTGGACTATTGTGACTTGCAATAAGGACTTTGCATCAAAAGTCACCAATAGATGGTACATAAACTCTACCTTTGTACAGCAAGTACTCATCGTCAATAGAGAAGTTTCTAAAGCTTTCCCCTCGACAAACTTTATCACCCCCATTTGAAACAATGTCAAATGGTTGTGAAGGGTCCAGACCCCGAGGTCTTCGTCTCTCAATACATAACCTAGGAGACCCTTTTAGTCTCTCTGCACTAGAACTCTCTCTTCTTCTTTCAAAAACATCGGCTAATCACTTTGGATTAGCACTCCTTTCTGACAAGGAAGGCAATGGTTGGTGGCAAGCGTGTGCTTGTATAGCAAGCTAAACCTTTGAATAAGATGGATCATGCTCACACAAACCACGTAGTGAATCAAAGAACTTGTTCTTGAATATGGTGAAGCCCAATTCATTCACCATTGGCATGTGACTCAGCGTATCCGCTACTACGTGTTAAATTTACCTCTTTGGTAATGAAGTTGAAAGTCAAACTCTTGGAGCATTTCAACTCAACGAGCTTTTCTCCCTTTCAACTCATTCTGACTAGAAAGCCATTTCAGACTTTCATGGTTAGTAACAATCTCAAATTTGGCTCCATAAAGGTAATGGTGCCATTTTTTAAGAGAGCGAATAATAGCTAGTAGCTCTTGCTCATAAGCCGAGTAGTTACACAAGCTTCTTGCTTTCAAATGAAACAAGGCGTCCCCCTTGCATTAATACCACCCCAATAGCCTCCCCACTTGCATGTCTGTTTCTACAATAAACGGCTCATTCGGGTCGACTATTTTTAATGCAGGTGTGCATTTCAAAGCTCTTTCATTGGAGTTCTTCCTAATGAATTGGTTTACCTTTTGTTTTTAAGTGGTCAGTCTCAATGGGAGTGCAATCTTCATGTAGTCTTTTCCATATGATCGGTTAAATCCCAACAAAGCAAGAAAAATTTTTAGTTCTTCTAGGGTTTTAGGCTCTAGTCATTTAAGAATGGATTCCACCTTCTCTGGGTCCACCCGAATTCCCTTGTCGTCGGACATAATATGGCCGAGATAGTGAATCTCCTTAGCAAAAAAATTACATTTGCTTTTCTTTGCAAATAGTAAAATTTTTCTAAGTAATTCAAACACTAGACATAAATGTTGTAAGTATTCTTTTTGTGACTTACTATAAACAAGTATGTCATTTAGAAAAATACTATGATTTTTTCCAAGTATAGACATAAAACACTGTCCATCAATGTCATAAAGGTCGCTGGTGCATTCGTTAGGCCAAATGGCATAACCAAGAACTCATAATGCGCATCAATGTCATAAAGGTCACTAGTGCATTCGTTGGGCCAAATGGCATAACCAAGAACTCGTAATGCCCAAAGCGAGTCCTAAACGCAGTCTTGGGAACATTTGGCTCCCGTATATAGACTTGATGGTAACCCGACCTAAGCTCCAGTGAGTTGATCAAATAACTTATCAATTCTAGGCATTGGATATTTATTCTTAATAGTTATCTAATTAAGAGAACAGTAGTCTATGCACTTCTGCATAGATCCATCTTTCTTCTTTACTAGAACAATGGGCGATGCCCAAGGCCAAGAACTAGGTTTAATAAAACCCTTCTTCAAATAGTCGGTCAATCGCCGCTTCAACTCCTATGCTTCAGAGTGGCTAAGCCTATACGCATGCTTACTTATTGGTTTTGAACCAAGCAATACCTCAATGGTAAGATCAACAGCCCTTGATGGTGGAACACCATTTGGTAGATCTTAAGGAAAAACATTGCTATATTCTTGTATTGACAAGTTTAAAGTAATTATATTCTTGTATTGACAAGTTTAAAGTAATTATTGACAAGTTTAAAGTAATTATATACTTTTGATTTTTTAAATTTTCATTTTTGACTTTGGAGTGTTTTATGCTTTAATCACAAGCAAATAAAACAAGTTTTACAAACAGTGAGTCTCCGCCAAAGTTTCAACAACGAAAACAATAATATCATCAAAACAAAGAGTACAAGAATATACTTAATTAACCTGGTCGAGCTTAATGGTGTGGTACAACTCCATGGAAGAAATCAACGGTGATGCCAACACATCATGCTCACCATGCAAAGCAATGATTCTACCCTCATGCATAAACTCAAAGCTATTGTGCTGTTAACTACGATGCAAGCTAGGGTCCAAGTGAAATAACCACTCCCTCCCTAGTATTGTTGGATATTTCGGAGCTAGTTTGGAGTCTAGTTAAGTGTGCCTTGTGGTGTAAAAACCCTCTTATTTAGGGTCGAAAGACAAAGGCCTTGGTGCCTATTAAAGCATGCACTTGGGTTCTTCATTCTACACACAATGAGAACCATTCAAGTTGTGCAATCACTCTCTCATCCTTGAGCTTTGTTGCTTCTCTCTCTCTCTCTCTCTCTCTCTCTCTCTCTCTCTCTCTCTCTCTCTCTCTTCTTCCCTTGAATGTGCTCATATGCTTCCCTTGGTACTCCCACAAGGCACCTCAATGCGTTAACACTAAGATATTCTATGGATCAGATATTTCGGAGTTAGTATGGAGTCCAGTGAAGTGTCCTTTGTAGTGTGAACACACTAGGTGTGAACACCCTCTTATTTAGGGTCAAAAGACAAAGGCCTTGGTGCGTGCCTATAAAAGTATGCACTTGGGTCTTTCATTCTACACACAATGAGTACCATTCATGTTGTGCAATTTCTTACACACTCCATTATGATGATGATATTTCATCCTCCATAGCTCTATGTGTGATCATGTGGATGCTAACAAGTATCACATCAGCTCTAGTCAAGTGCATCACTTGAAAGTCAAGTTTGGTCTCATAACCTTGGAATGAGATATGCACTCCAAAAACCAACATGTCCCATCAAAGCTATTTTCCAATGAGACCATGTATTTATGATCGCTACTACGGGTTTCGGGCAATTTCAATTTCTTAACCAACTCATAGTAAAGAAAATTGTGTGGGGCATATCATCGATCATTACAATGACTCTACGGTCATTGATCGAACCGTGCATCCAGATCAAATCATGTGGCCCAAATGGTGGCTGCTACATTACTTGCATAACACTACAAGTGTGGGTGCTATCAATGTGATAGACTGTCACCTCCCTAAACTCTATGGTCTGGAGAGGCAACACTTGCACCATGTGTACTTGACTAGAAGCCTTAGCATCCTTCTTAGCCTTATTGGAATTCTATCCAGCACCTAGCTTAGGACAAGCTGCCTTACTATGTCCAATTTTGCAGCAGTGAAAACATAGATTATCCTTTTTTGCTTTCTTGGATTGCTCTTTCTTTTGCATGTGTGGGGTTTCTTTCTTTGTGATATTTTTTAATGTCTCTTGGTCCAGTGTCCCCCTTGTCCCTCTTGTCCCTCTTTGCTCTCTTGCCCTCCATGACCCCCTTGTTCCCCTTGTCTCTTGTCACTTCGAAAAAAAATTCTTTTAAATTTTGATGTCCACCCTCCCTAGACTCATGTCTGAAAACTGACTATGATCTATGAGATATATCATCGTATATCTGAGCGATCGCTTCATCGAGGTCTTTAAGTTCTTTTCATTGCACATAGCTTTCGTACTCGGGTTCTAAACCACACATAAATATGCGTAAATTTTGGAATGCACATAGCTTTCATACTCGGGTTCTAAACCATGCATAAATCTGTGCAAAATTTGGAATGCATCAATTCCCTTCAATTTTAAACCTTTCTCGCGATAGTTTGAAATATATTGCGTGAGTGTTATGTCCCTCATGGAGCATCTACCCACTCATGCCATGACCTCTAAAGCTTATTCATAAGTAAAAATTCTTGTGGAATGTGCTCTAAAAAACCCAAGTGCGAGGCTGTCTAGCACTATCGGCTAGGCTCATCCACCATTTGTATGCCTTGGTCAACAACGTCAGGATGATCTCAACCACTCTATATTCCATAGGTGTACGCCTAAGGTTATGTAGGTCATACTATTTTTTTGCAAAAATAGATTGAACTGTGTCCTTGTTGCATTCTTTTTCCTCTAAACACAGGCTCTCCGGATGCTACGGACCGCCTTCGTGTGCAGATTACATGGAATCTCATTGAGTAGAGGCAAATGCACTCTGTTCGGTTTTGCGAGAACGCAACAGGAAATGGTGGAGCTACTGGACTGGCCCTCCAAATGATATTGTATGTCCCAAAGGACTTTCAAGATATCTCGTTGGTTTTGCTCTAAAGTCTGGGTTCTTTCAAACAACTCCAAGAGGGTTTTATACGAAACCTCCTATGAGGGTTTTATACGAAACCTCCTATGTGGGAACCTCATTGGGTTGTGCATCTATGACATCCTCCTTCTCAATGTCTAAGAGGTCCTCAACGGTGTCTAAGTTCATTTGGGCAGTATTTAGATTTACGTTGTATGCTCCCAAATATGGGTCATCCTAAGCCACTACTACAGATTGATTTGTGGAGTCATTAAAGTACAATGGTAAGGTCTAGGTCATACCATGAGAACTACAAGTCTCATGCGTGCCAAGTCGGGTTGTCAGCGTGTGGAGGACGAATGTCCTTCATATGAATGGCCTTCATCTGATGTGCATGTATTTCTTGATACATATGAGCAAGCTCGGCTTGTGTAAAGTCGGAGAAAGGTGACAAGACCATGGAAACACACCACTAAGGTGCCCCGTGAGGTCGAGGTTGGGCTATCACGCAATGGCCTGAGTGCAAATGATAAATTATGTAAAATAAGGATGCAAAAATAAACACAAGTGCTAGATTACTAGATTTCGCGCGAGCGTACCAGCCCAATGGGATGTCAATGCTGAGGGCAAGCTACGTCGTCATCATGGATGCGCTCTGGAAGGACCTCTACCACAAGCACCTCGGATTTCTACCTCTTGTGACCACCTTGTATATCTTAGCCCTTCCTTCTAGCAAGCAAATAAGTGGATTAAAGGCTGTAATAAGCCTTAGGTTAAGCCTTTAAAAGGAGTTTTAGCGTTAATTTTGAGCCATGGTGACTGTGCATCCTTGAGGCGGAGGTGGTAGGCGAGAGAGCTCATTGAAGGTGGTTGTGCCCTCCCATCACCATGGCGAACTAATTCTTCCAGGGCCATTGTCATGGTTTCTTGCTAGTGTCGCGGCCATGGTCTCTCTATGGCCCTGTACACCTAGCTGAGCTGACTACTGCTAGTAGGCGGCTGGCTATGTAGGCTTACCACCAACACTTGCTCACTGTGTGCTGCAGCTATGCCTCTTGCCTCTCCACGCCAGCAGGCTGGGCGCACCTCTATCGGGTCTCAAGACGGCTTGCTTGTATGTGTTGCTGCTGTTGTGGTCTCCGATCTTACTTCTTGCTCACGGTTCCCCAAGTGAAACACCCAAAAAAAAAAAAACACGCTCCCTTCCTTCCTCCTATGTAAACCTCATGCACACAGCTAAGAAGAAGAAGAAACAATTAGATAAATGCTTATCTAGTTTTTGGAGCAAGGTCACTCGTAGAGTGATTCGAACTCGGCTCTCATACCAATGCCACACACCCACCATAGTCGGAGAGGAGATAGAGCTCTTGTTCAGTGCCCAACCACATAGAGGAATGTGGATAAGACACTTGCTCGGTCGCCTGCCGTGCTCTGACCCAGGCACCTCATACCTGAACCCCATACACCCTTGCCGATCGCATTCCAGCGATCGGGCTCCATGTCCAATTGAGCCCTATGTAGCTTATTACAAGCTACATGACAGTAGCCTTATCTTCTTGTGTAATACAAGACAAAACATCAGTTTTATTTTTTTGGTGTTTTGAGCAGGTTCTCTAACAGGCCCTGGGAGAACCATTAGAAAAAGTAGATATACGGGTGTTACATACATCCAAGGTACTCTAACAGGCCCTGGGAGGGAGCAGGTTCTCGAACAGGCCCTGGGAGAACCATTAGAAAAAGTAGATATGCGGGTGTTACATACATCCAAGGTACTTAGGAGTATGGCATCACCTATGCCGAGCAAGACTTTCAGTGGCTTTTATGACTCACATTGGACAATTGATTTTAACACCACACGCTCAATATAACAAGGTATTGCTTTTCTCTTAGTTTGGGATGCATTTCTAGAATAAGAAACAACCCAATGTTTCACTCTTGACACAACAGAGGCTAAGGACAAAGCTGCATGCTTTGCATCATCATGTGAGGCATTGTGGATGAGGAGGATTCTATAGGATATGGGAGTGGTGCAAATGTAGCCTACAATGCCGAAATGTGATAACCAGAGTTGCATGGCCATTGCTTGAAATCTTGTGCTTCATGCTTATACAAAACACATTGAGATTTATTAGTACTTTGTTCATAATCTCATCATGGTTAGGGAGATTGAGATGTCTCTACCAAATGATAAAGAATTGTGCAGACATCTCCACAGAGGCTCTTAGGAGGGATCAGATGCAGTGACAACTTCATCGACTTGGCATTGGAACAAAGAGGTACTTCACCTTTGGGTAAACATTGAGGGGGGGCATTGGATATCAATGCTCCACCCTCATATTGTACTAGCTAACTCATATTTGTATGGTCCCCATTATGAGAAGTAGATATGGTTGAGTAACCTGAGCACTCGGCATCCCTGTATTCACACAAGAAGGTGGCCTAAGATGCTAGATGGTCTAGAGATGGCTTGGAATAGATTTGACACACTGCCAAGTAGGCTACATGCTACAATGGACAACGATCAATGCACATGTTGTAGGTAGACTTTACTCTTAGACACCTTGCCATACATAGCGGGGAAGCACATAGCACCCGTAGCTTTATGCTTCTAGAAAGTGCTATTGAGTGCGTGCCCACCACCAAGGCACTCCCTTGCTATGCACCTTGGGAAAGCACCTTTATTTCTATTATTTGTTGTAAGTCGAAAGGAATTGTGCTACTTTTATTAGCATATCCAAAGGATATAGCATTTGAAGTGCTTCGCAACATTCTTGGGCCATTCAGTCAGTTAAGATTGGGCTCCTAGGGGACCTTGGGCATAAATTTAAATTTTGTTTATGCTTCTAGAAAGTGCTATTGCGTGTGTGCCCACCAAGGCACTCCCTTGCTATGCACCTTGGGAAAGCACCTTTATTCCTATTATTTGTTGTAAGTCGAAAGGAATTGTGCTACTTTTATTAGCATATCCAAAGGATATAGCATTTGAAGTGCTTCGCAACATTCTTGGGCCGTTCAGTCAGTTAAGATTGGGCTCCTAGGGGACCTTGGGCATAAATTTAAATTTTGTGGGATTTCTCATTAATAGTCTAATCATTGATTTCTCTTGGTAACCCTTTTCAATGAAGGTTTAGGCATTGCTATCGATATCTAGTCCTTGCCCATATCCTTTACCTGGGTTTAAAAGGTGGATGTTTGGTGACATTATGGGGCCATAATAGGGCCCAAGATGAGCCTAGATGACTGTAACTATACTTGTAAAAGGAAACCTATATTGTGGTATGATTTAACCTATGATCCCTTGTATAGAGGAATATGTAAGAGGATATAACATGCAGAGAACACTAGGATCTTTCATAGCACAAAACTTTAAAAAACTCAAATTATACCATAATAGAGATATCTAGGAAGAATATTGTATTATTGAAGTAATTTAATAGATGGCAAAGCCCCACACCCTTGATTAGTCTATGTGCAGAAAACAAACTTGGATGATAGCAGCGCGATAATATTTGGTCTATGAAAGGCTAACTATATTGATGATTTTGGCATGATCTCTTTGCATGTTTATATTGGTTGTTGCTTCAGTGGAGCCCATAGCCATGAGTAGAGTGCATGAGTTGGTTTTTATGTCCCCATGTCTTCGCTACCAACACAAGCCAAGCCATGTCCCCCCATAAAGAACATGTGAAGGTGTGGGAGTGGGTGTGCATCTCTTCGGGTAGGGAGATCCTACAAAGCAAATTCGGGGGTGGTTTCAATGCATTGCATGATTTCCTTGTTGGCCTTCGACATGATCTCTTTGCATGTTTCTATTGGTTGTTGCTTCAGTGAAGCCCAGAGACATGAGTAGAGTGCATGAATTGGTTTTATGTCCCCATGTCTTTGCTACCAACACAAGCCAAGCCACGTCCCCCCTTAAAGAAAATGTGAAGGTGTGGGAGTCGGACTGCATCTCTTTGGGTAGGCAGATCCTACAAAGCAAATTTAGGGGTGGTTTCAATGCATTGCATGATTTCCTTGCTAGCCTTCGACTATAAACTTTCTCTTGCAGCCCTTGCCCTATGGTGGTTGCTTGGGTTGTGCTGATGACAGATTAGCCTTTGAGTTCTTTGCCCTTGCTCTTTCCATGTTCTTTCCATATCAATACCTAATTTAGTGGTCATTACTAAATCAATGCCACTCAATTTTAGATTTTTCCTATGACCCTTGGTTTCTACAGACTTCTCGGTAGTCACTTGTGCCTCCTCTTGAACTCGAGGCTTCTTTGCAAGTGGGGGAGTGACATACTATATTTCTTTTTTTCTTTTTGGAGCCTATGTAGAGGTTTTCCCTTTGGCAGGCCTTTCCATATGTGCACGTAGCTATTAGAGTGCTTCTGGTTTTGAATGTATGATTCTTAACAATAAGAGGCCTCCATCCAAGTACTGACATCTAGAGGCCATACCATTTTTAAGTTTGGTCGGCATAGTGTGAAAGAAACACAAGCAATAAAAGAACCACAATATAGAAGCAAGAAATCATAGACACTCACCTAAAGAGGTAGCATCCAACTTCATTTGAACTGCAAATACGATCCACCAAACTAGTGGTTTTAAGGGCTAATGGTCAAAGGGGAATACATAACCAATGTCCATTATGAGTCATCTATGATTGTAGATGCTATAGCTACCGATGAGCAAACAATGTGGTCCTCTCACTCAGGACATTCCATGATGGAACATTGTCACTACTTCCAAGGCTATAACCAGTTGGCAAATCTATGATACACATATCTGCACTCCAGCCCACAAGCCTGTAGTTAATGCCTCTTCTTTTGAGATGTTTGTTGCTAGGGTTTTGTTGTTCTTAAGTGTTGCTAATTTGAAAAGTATTGTTTTCCTTTAATTTTTGATGCCACACCATGTTTGTGTGGACCGTGCCTCGCTTCTTGAACTGAGGGTCTTGACCTCTTCATCTATTTCATGTTTCTTGATTCACCTTGGAGTGTCCAAGAATTATTTCTTTTGTTCCTTAGGTGACTCAGTGTTACATCCTTAGTTCTTGCCCTTTTTGCTTCTTCATACTTTCCACCCACTTTGTCCTGACTTCACTATTTAGAATACAAAACATATTCACCTTGTGTTGCATTGCCCTATGCATCCTCCTTGGTTTTCCTTAGCATGTTGGCACATAAGACACCATTCACTCATCATCATCGCTCCACCACAATCAAGGCATGGTGGGATTCTCTCATGAAAGATGCTATGAGATGTAGACTAGAGATTCTTGCACCAACCAATCCTTTTTCATGCTTCCATGTGGCTTTCCCTTTGCCTAAAAATTTCCTTTAAGGTCTTCATGATATGCTTAAGGAAAAACATCCATTGAGGAAGAACATCACCACATATTGTCACCTTATCCACTAAATGGACCACCACATGTTATTGAGTAATAAGTATAGACCTTGGAAAGTTCTCCTCAATCATACACATTTTCTCCATTGCCATTACTTGATCCACATTGATAAATGGATCAATCTCCTTTGAAATTATATACCTAAAATTAAAGCAATGCAATTAGCACACAACAAAAGTCTTGAAGCACAATAATGCATTCATGTACTGAAAAAGAAATCAACACTTGCATCTTGGCAACATCTTATGCCAATCATGTCTTTTTAGACCATATATTTATGTAGATACCCCTTCTTCTTTATTTTTGTGAAGACTCCCTTTTATGAATTTGCATCAATCTCCTTTGAAATTATATACCTAAAATTAAAGCAATGCAATTAGCACACAACAAAAGTCTTGAAGCACAATAATGCATTCATGTACTGAAAAAGAAATCAACACTTGCATCTTGGCAACATCTTATGCCAATCATGTCTTTTTAGACCATATATTTATGTAGATACCCCTTCTTCTTTATTTTTGTGAAGACTCCCTTTTATGAATTTGCATGACACTTGTACTGTACAAAAGGAAAGTGATTTGATCTTTCATCCTATTTTCTTATTTCTTTATCAATATCACCTTGGGAACTTTCACTTTTCTGTTTTCATTATCCCTCAGCCATGCAGTCTCTAAATAACCTATCAACTTCAAGTCTTTGTGTGCCCAAGTATATACCTCTTGTCAATCAAGTGGTCCCAAATGTTGGATGCCACATTCTTGAAGATGTGTAACAGATCTAGAAGATGATTTATCTTGAGCCTTGTCCAATATGGGAAGTGAAAGAAGATTGAGCACCTTATCATTCTCAGCTGCTTCTCAAACGCTTCTCTCCAAAACATGGCACAAACTTCCAAATGCTCTATGCATAGTGGCATCCTATTTTAGAGCTCACCACACATCTTGAACTTGGTCTTGGACGTCCTTGAAGAAGCCAATAGAATTGTCTTTTAGGTGCATGGGTCCTTTGTATCCTAGGGTGACCAGCACTTGGACTATTGTGGCTTTCAATAAGAACTTGGCATCGAAAGTCACCAATAGATGGTATACAAACTCTACCTTTGTACACAACAAGTACTCATCGTTGATAGAGAAGTTCCTAAACCTTTCCCTCTGACAAACTTTATCACCCCCATTTGAAACAATGTTGAATGGTTGTGAAGGGTCCACCACCATTTGAAACAATGTTGAATGGTTGTCAAGGGTCCACCCCCATTTGAAACAATGTTGAATGGTTGTGAAGGGTCCACCCCTGAGCTCTCCAACTCGATACATAACCCAAGAGACCTGTCTAGTCTCTCTGCACTAGAACTCCCTCTTCTTCTTACAAAAATACATAACGCAAGAGACCTGTCTAGTCTCTCTGCACTAGAACTCCCTCTTCTTCTTCTTCTTCTTCTAATCACTCCTTTCTGATAAGGAAGGCAAGGGTTGGTGGCAAGCGCATGCTTGTACAACAAGCCAAACCTCTGAAGAAGATGGATCATGCTTATACAAACCACGTAGTGAATCAAAGAACTTGTTCTTAAATATGGTGAAGCTCAATTTGTTCACCATTGGCATGCAACTCAGCGTATTCGCTACTACGTTAAATTTACCTCTTTGGTAATGAAGTTGAAAGTCAAACTCTTGGAGAATTTCAACTCAACGAGCTTTTCTCCCTTTCAACTCATTCTGACTAGAAAGCCATTTCAAATTTTCATGGTTAGTAACAATCTCAAATTTGGCTCCATAAAGGTAATGGTGCCACTTTTTAAGAGCACGAATAATAGCTAGTAACTCTTGCTCATAAGCTGAGTACTTACACAAGCTTCTTGCTTTCAAATGCAACAAAGCGTCCACCTTGCATTAATACCACCCCAATAACCTCCCCACTCGTGTCTATTTCTACAATAAATGGCTCATTCAGGTGACTATTTTTAACGCAAGTGCGATTGCAATCGAAACCTTAAGCATTTCAAAGCTCTTTCATTGGAGTTCTTCCCAATGAATTGATTTACCTTTTGTTTGTAAGTGATCAGCTCAATGGGATTGCGATCTTCATCGCCCATTCTTCTAGTTTTTGCACATCTGCAAGATCCATCTTTCTTCTTTACTAGAAGAATGGGCGATGTCCAAGGCGAAGAACTAGGTTTAATAAAACCCTTGTTCAAATAGTCGATCAACTGCCGCTTCACCTCCTGTGCTTCAGAGTGGCTAAGCCTATAAGCAGGCTTACTTATTGGTTTTGAACCAGGCAATACCTTAATGGTAAGATCAACAGCCCTCGATGGTGGAGCACCATCTGGGAAAAAACATCCTTATATTCTTGTATTCACAAGTTTAAAGTAATTACATACTTTTGATTTTTTAAATTTTCATTTTCGACTTTGGAGTGTTCTATGTTTTAATCACAGGTAAATAAAACAAGTTTTACAAATAGGGGGTCTCCGCCAAAGTTTCAATGTGTTCTATTTCAACAACGAAGACAATAATATCATCAAAATAAAGAGTACAAGAATATACCTAATCAACCTGGTCAAGCTCGATGGTGTGGTACAACCCAATGGAAGAAATCAACAGTGATGCCAACACATTATGCTCACCATGCAAAGCAATGATTCTAGCCTCATGCATAAACTCAAAGCTGTTGTGCTGCATAAAATTGTGTGTGGCATTGTCATCGATCATTATGATGACTCTACGGTCATTGATCGAACCGTGCATCCGGATCAAATCATGTGGCCCAAATGGTGGCTACCACATTGCTTGTATATAACACTGCAGGCGTGGGTGGTGCTGTCACCTCCCTAAACTCTATGGTCTGGAGGAGAGGAAACCCCTGCACCGTGTGTACTTGACTAGAAGGCTTAGCATCCTTCTTAGCCATATTGGAATTATGTCCACCTAGCTTAGGGCAACAAGCTGCCTTACTATGTCTAATTTTAAAGCAGTGAAAACATAGATTATCCTTTTTTGCTTTCTTGTATTGCTCTTTCTTTTGCATGTGTGTGGGGTTCCTTTCTTTGTGATATTTTTTTAATGTCTCTTGGTCCAGTGTCCTCCTTGTCCCTCTTTGCTCTCTTGCCCTCCATAACCCCCTTGTTCCCCTTATCATTTGTCACTCCGAAAAAGATTCTTTTAAATTTTGATGTCCACCCTCCCCAGATTGCTAGACATCTGAAAACTGACTGCGATCTATGAGATATATCATTGTATATCTGAGTGCTCGCTTTGTCGAGGTCTTTAGGTTCTTGGGTTGCACATAGCTTTTGTACTCGGGTTCTAAACCACACATAAATTTATGCAAAATTTGGAATGCACATAGCTTTTATACTTGGGTTCTAAACCACGCATGAATCTATGCAAAATTCGGAATGCATCAATTCCCTTCAATTTTAAAACTTTCTCTTAGTTTGAAATATATTGCATGAGTGTTATGCCCCTCATGGAGCATCCACCCACTCATGCCATGACCTCTGAAGCTTGTTCACAAGTAAAAATTCTTGCGGAATGTGCTCTAAAAGACCCAAGTGTGAGGTTGTCTAGCACTATCGGCTAGGTTCATCCACCATTTGTATGCCTTGCCCAACAACGTCAGGATGGTCTTAACCACTCTATATTCCTAAGGTTATGTAGGTTATACTATTTTTGCAAAAATATATTGGCTGCATCTTTGTTGCATTCTTTTTTCTCCCCCCCCCCCAAACACTGGCTCTCCGGATTGTACAGCAAATGCTACGGACTGCCTTCATGCAGATCGCATGGAATCTCGTTGAGTAGAGGCAAAATTCACTCTGTTCGGTTGAGGGAACTCAACAAGAAACAGTGGAGCTGCTATAACTGGCCCTCCAAATGATGGTGTATGTCCAAGAAGGTTTCATACGAAACCTCCTATGTGGGAACCTCATTGGGTTGTGCATCTACGACATCGTTCTCCTCAACATTGGTAAGGTCTGCGTCATACCATGAGAACTACAAGTCTCATGCGTGCCAAGTCGGGTTGTCAACGACGGAGGACGAATGGCCTTCAAATGATGTGCATGTATTTCTTGACGCATATGAGCAAGCTCAACTTGTGTCAAGCCGACAAGACCATGGAAACACCCCCCTAAGGTGCCCCCTGAGGTCGAGGTTGGCTATCCCTTGATGGCACGAGTGCAAATTATAAATTATGTAAAAATAAAAATGCAAAATTGAACACAAGTGCCGGATTACCAGATTTCTTGCGAGTGTACCAGCCCAATGGGATATCGATGCTGTCGAGGACGAGCTGCATCGTCGTGGGTGCCCTTTGGAAGGACCTCTACGACGACAAGTACGTCAGATTTCTACCTCTTCTAACCACCTTGTATATCTTTGCCTTTCCTTCTAGCAAGCAAATAAGTGGATTAAAGGCTTAAATAAGCCTTAGGTTAAGCCTTTAAAAGGAGTTTTAGCGTTAATTTTGAGCCATGGTGACTGTGCATCCTTGAGGCGGAGGTGGTAGGCGAGAGAGCTCATTGAAGGTGGTTGTGCCCTCCCATCACCATGGCGAACTAATTCTTCCAGGGCCATTGTCATCGTTGCTTGTTGCCAGTGCCGTCCGCCTGCGTGTCGGTGCCGTCTGTTAATGTTATCGACGGTCTCTGTTGGCACCGCTGTGCGATGTGTGTGTTGGGCCGTGGTCTCTCTATGGCCCTGTGCGCCTAGCTGAGCTGACTGCTGCTAGGCCGGCTGTGTAGGCTACCAACACACACACACACAAAAAACACGCTCCCTTCCTTGAAAAAAACAATTAGATTTGAAAAGCCATACACACTCCGTCGATCGGACTCCATATTCGATCGAGCCCCCTACTTAGCCTGTTACAAGCTACGTGACAGTAGCCTTATCTTCTTGTGTAATACTAGACAAGATATCGGTTTTATTTTTTGGTGTTTTGAGAAGGCCCTCTAACAAGCCTTGGGAGAACCATTAGAAACTAGATATGCGGGTGTTGCATACGTCCAAGGTAGGAGAACGACATCACCTATCATCCTACTGCTAAGCAAGACTTTCAATGTCTTTTGTGACTCACATTGGGCAGGTGGTTTGAACACCGGACGCTCAGAAACAAGGTATTACTTTTCTCTTAGTTTGGGATGCATTTCTAGAATAAGAAACAACCCAGTGTTGCACTCTTGTCAACATGAGCTAAGTACAAAGCTACATGCTTTGCATCATGTGAGGCATTGTGGATGAGGAGGGCACTATAGGATATGGGAGTTACGTAAACGTAGCCTACAATGTTGAAATGTGATAACAACCAGAGTTGCATGGCCATTGCTTGAAAGCTTGTGTTTCATGCTCATACAAAACACATTGAGATTTATTATCACTTTGTTGCACGATCTCATCATGGTTAGGGAGATCGAGATGGTCTCTACCCAATGACAAAGAATTGTGCAGACATCTTCACACAGAGGCTCTTAGCAGGGATCACATGGAGCGGCATCTTCATCGACTTGGCATTGGAACAAAGAGGTACTTTACCTTTGGGTGAACATTAAGGGGGGGTGTTGGATATCAATGCTCCACCCTCATATTGTACTAGCTAGCTCATATTTGTATGGTCCCCATTATGAGAAATAGATATGGTTGAGTAGCCCGAGCACTCGGTATCCTCGTATTCACACAAGAAGGTGGCCTAAGATGCTAGATGGTCTAGAGATGGCTTGGATTAGATTTGGCACATTACCAGGTAGGCTACATGCTACAATAGACAACGATCAGTGCACATGGTATAGATAGACTTTACTCTTAGACAACTTGCCGTATGCAACGGGGAAGCGCATAGCACCCCACAAATTTGTGCTATCTAGTAAGTGAGTGCTATTGAGTGCGTGCCCACCAAGGCACTCCCTCACTATGCTCCCTAGGAAAACACCTTTATTCCTGTTGTTTGTAGGCCATAAGGAGTTGTGCTACTTCTATTAGCATATCCAGAGGGGGATATAGTATTCGAAGTGCTTCGCAATCTTCTCAGGCCATTCAGTCAGTTTTAACACTAGGCTCCTAAGGGACCTTGGGCATGTGCATCCCTAAATTGAAATTGCGTGGGATTTCTCATTGATAGTCTAATCGTTGATTTCCCTTGGCAGCCCTTTTCAATGAAGGTTCATGCATTGCTGTTGATATCCAGTCCTTGCCCATATCCTTTACTTGGGTTCGAAAGGCAGTCTATGTTTAGTGACATTATGGGGCAAGAATAGGGCCCAAGATGAGCCCAGATGGCTGTAGTCCTTTACTTGTAAAAGGAAACCTAGATATTGTGGTATGATCTAACCTATGATCCCTTGCATAGAGGAACATGTAAGAGGATATAACATGCGGAGAACACTAGGATCTTTCGCAGCACAAAACTTTAAAAACTCAAATTATACAATAATAGGGATATCTAAGAAGAATATTGTATTATTGAAGTAATACAATATATGGCAAAGCCCCACACCCATGTGCTCCTATGACAGAGCTTCAATGGTTGATCTGAGAAGCTGCTAAAAGCAAAGGATGCATGCTAGTAGAAGCTAGGAAGTAAACTCATAGTGATAACTGTAAGAGGATATAACATGCGGAGAACACTAGGATCTTTCGCAGCACAAAACTTTAAAAACTCAAATTATACAATAATAGGGATATCTAAGAAGAATATTGTATTATTGAAGTAATACAATATATGGCAAAGCCCCACACCCATGTGCTCCTATGACAGAGCTTCAATGGTTGATCTGAGAAGCTGCTAAAAGCAAAGGATGCATGCTAGTAGAAGCTAGGAAGTAAACTCATAGTGATAACTGATGAACTGTGTGGAGAAGGGATTTGTCATATATCTTTATAGATATGTATACATGTGGTAACCATAACATGACCGTGCAGGTCTAGAGTCATAGTTGGTGTGCAACTGTCTATGGTGTAGAATCAGCCCATTAAGATGTACTAGAAACTATGTAATAATATCCCCACCTCCCAAAATAAGAATTCTTCAAAGTATTTTACTATAGCACTTATATTAACATTTTGTAAAGCATTGCATAAGCATTTTAAAGCTTGACTATTTTAGTGTCACTCACTCACCCACAAACATTACATAAGCATTTTAAATAAGTGCTATGGATGAGCTTACGTATTTTAGTGTTTCTCTCTTTCTCTCTCTCTCTCTCTCTCTCTCTCTCTCTCTCTCTCTCACACACACACACACACACACACACACACACACACACATGCACACACATATGCATGCATACACATACGTACATAAACATCCGCGTGTGTGCGCATGTGCACACACACAAATTTTCATCAACACATTGCTCAATTACGATAATGCTCTAGTTACCACCATGGTCTTGTCTTTCTAGTTTCCACCTATGGTTGTGTACCATGATTGTGTTGTCAGTATAACTTGTAGTCCAAAAACTAGCTGATTCCCACAAGGAAATGTGCATGGTATAAGCATGCTAACTACATGTGATGGTTTAAACAAAGATGGTAAGAATCTAACCTCAACATCGAAAACTACCAACTCTAACACATTATATGGTTGGAGGACACCCCTCATTCAACCTCTAGTCCACTAGCCATGTGTGAACCTACTGCTACCAATAATTATCTATTCATAACATTGGGATTAGTGAGAGACTTGGGCCATCTTTTTTTATGATAATTGTGAAAGGACCATAATGTTGGCACCTCTTACATTTACCACATCCTTGAAAATGAACTTACTTGATGACCTACATTGCACCTCGATCATGTTATCTTCTACCTTCGATCATTTTCATTTAAGCAATGACAACGGATTGGGCATGATCAATGAAAGCAAATATATAAGCGGTTTTTAAGAGCTACAACATTGCTCCTTTGTATTAATTCCTACACCAACTCTCTATTTCCACTATGCATCTTTCCTTCATCCAAGAACTTCACCAATGGTAGGCATTGAAGAGAGACCACAATGGTGGTGTAATAAATGCATTAATCTTAACATTAATTCTTCATCTAATAAATGTCTTCATGTAAACACATACCTTCTCTTATTACATGCTTGTCGGAGAGAGAAGAGAGAAGAGAGAGGGCTTTTATACATGAGCTTTTGTGATGAAAGAAGAGAGATGAGGGGTGTGGCAAGGAGATGAAGTGAGGATGAAGAGATAGATTGAAGGGATTGAGGTGCAGGTGCAGCAACACGAATATTAATGTGGGTTCTTGGAAAAGAGGAAGACAAAACAGGAAGTGGGAGAAAAGTGTACCCAGTTCAAAGCATTTTTCGAGATTTTTTCAAGTGTGCTACTAACTCAGCTACTGGCATGTTTAGTGGGGCGCGGGCCAATAGTCGGGCCAGTTACACACTGAGAAAAAAAACAAAGAGCAATAAAAATGCTCATAGTTACAAGGCTAATAGCTAGGTAGTATGTGCCTGGCTACTAACTATATTCCTCCATGGTGTTGTAGTGATGGTGTGCAAAGGGCGAAATAATGAAGGGCATTTAAGTCATCATTCAACTAGAAGAAGAACCCTAAGGCCTTTAAATTTTATCATGCAAAAGCACATTAAGTGTGCTTAAGTGCTTTGAGCATTATAGGGTGCTTTTATAAGCGTCAAAAAGTAGAGGGGGACTTATAGATTGCTTTTAGCGTCCGAAAAGCACATTTTAGGGTGCTTTTATAAGCGTCGGAACTCGGAAGGTAGGCGGTGCCTTGTGCATGGGTTGTTCCTTGAGATCTTGAGTGCGTTAAAGGACTGGTTACTATCCCTTTGGCAGGAAAGAAAAGAGGAGAAAGACAACGTCCGAGCTGTAGCGCCCCTCTGATTAATTAATAGCGCATTCAATAAAGAGCTAAGGTGGCGGCGCAGCCACCGCCCATGATCTAGCAAAACACCCACTTCATCGTCGTAACAACAAGCAGTCCAGGGAAGACGGCTCTCGATAGATTTCGGGGTGCTCGTGTACGTGGCACCCCATGGCAATATGGCCCCCAACCGACGGGGTCAACCGACGGAAGCTGCCGGAGCCTAGGCCCGTGGAGACGGGGGCTAACGCAATTTCACCAAAGGTTTTCACTATTCCTAGACTGTGGACCCCACCAACACCATTTCACCACCCCAGCTATAGCTTACACAGTCGACCCAGTCAGTGCAGCTCACCATATCGTAAATGCTCTCCAATTTTTTTTGGCAAGACATATATTTCGAAAACGAAGATTTAGTAGCACTTCTATCAAGCTCTGTTTTTTCCCCTGTTTCCCGCCCTTTCAATCTGCAGCGCAGGCTCTCTTTCTCTGCGGAGCGGATGCCCTCCCAAGTGCATGGGCACTGAGCGGAGGAGCCCGTCCTTGATCAGACCACAGACCGTTTCAGCTTCACCTGCAAAAGTAAGTCCAATGCTCAGCAGTCACTTTAACTTAGCATCTCCTTCAACATCTCAGTTACCCCCCCCACCCAACCCGTGGAACCCCATCCCTGAAAAGTCGTGGAGTGGAGAGAATGTCATGGAAGCAGTAATGGACGAAAACTCAAGACTCATACAGGAATTAAAAGATGCAAAAGCTCAGCTCTTAAACATGAAGAACAAGGAAAAGAACAAAGAGGCGTCCAGACCGACATCAAAAGAACAGGCAGCAGCAGCAGATACAGTCCCGCCGAAAGAGACAGTCAACCTCACCGACCGAGGTAACAATGCAGCCACCACAGTCCACGTAAACCTGCCAATAGATCAGGTAAGGAGCAGAGTAGAAGATTATTCAGAAAGGTGTCTGGTGGGACTCCTATTTGGGCCTAGACCATCTAAGGAAGCCATGAGAGCCTGGATAAGAGAAAGTTGGTCCCCTCTTGGAATAGAGGTTACTCTTACTCAAGCCCTTCCCAAAGGTTACTACCTCTTTTTATTCAAAGACGCAAGCATGGCAATGAAAGTAATCAGTTCTGGCCAATGGATGTTCAGACATATACCCTTTTGTTTCATGAGGTGGTCAAAGGACTTCAACCTAGACGGGCCCAAGTCGACAGTGTATCCAGTTTGGGTCGAGCTCCCTAATCTCCCCATCCACTTAAACCCATGGATCAAAGCTATTCTAGCCCCCTTAGGTCAAATTCTAGGAACCAAAGCCTTCTCGGATTACAACCCAGCGTGGCACCCCCAAGTCTTGGTAGAACTTGACCTTGCCCTCCCCCTCCCAGACAAGATAGAAATAGGATGTGGTGAGTTCTCTCATTCGCAGGCTATCCTTTACAAACACTTGCCTAATTCATGCTTTCATTGTGGTAAACAGGGACATCTCATCAGAAATTGCCCTTTAAAAAACCCTCAGATAATCCTCCCCCAAGTAATTGAAAAAGACCCCCCCCTCAACCCTAGCCAATCCAACTCAGCTCTAGGCCCCCCTCAGTCTGCCGGAGCCATAAAAGAACCTGAATTCGCTCAAGTCAATAGAAGGAAACCAGCCACCAAGCCCAAGCCCTCTCACCCTATTGCCAAACCTAACAGATACTCCGTTCTTGCAGCTGTACCAGATCCAGGGGAAGCTGAAGAAGAAAATGACACTGTTGAAAGTACCCCCATCAACAAGTTGAGGCTAGACAAGGAAATTGACAATCTGGATGCTGCTGACATGGACACAACTGTCATAACAGCCTCTGAAAAGAGCCTTATCCCACAATCTGGTAACCCTAACGACATGGATATTAGCAAAGAACTTAAGCGAGGCAGAGCACAATTGGGAGCCACCCCTCAGTCCACCGCGAAAGGAGGTTCCCACAAACCCCCAAACAAAAGATAATGAAAGCAGCAAGTTTCAACGTCAAAGGGCTTACTGACTCCAAGAAAGCACAGCTAGTAAAACAATGGATCAAAGCAAAAGGATATCTGGATTTCATAACCCTTGTGGAGATTAAAACGTCGGGGGAGGAACTGAAAAGAAGGCTTCACACCATTTCCACCGATCACTTTTGGGTTCACTCACTTCATCCGCATGGAGCCGGGGGACTGGCAATAGGCATTCATTATGACAGCATTCAGGAACTTAAAGACTTTCAAATAGACTCTAACAACCAGTGGATAGTGTGCCACATGAACAACTTCTCCTTTGTCAGTGTTTATGCCCACGGCCCTCAGAAGCTGAGGACCAGGACCTGGAATTCTATGCTAAGACTTAGAGCTCCACTGCTGATAATGGGAGATTTCAATATGGTAGAAACCCTCAAAGATAGATTCAGATCCAAAGGGCTAGCCCTGGCGGGATCAGAGAAGCAAGCTTGGGAAAAGGTAAAACATAAATTCAACCTGCAGGATCTAGGTCAAGAAGGAAGTTTTTCATGGCAGAACTACTCCTCAGGCGACCTGGCCAGAAAAGCCAGGCTGGACAGAGCATACGCAAGTGGTGAACTCTTCTCCAAATTCAACAGATGCGAATGTGTTGTAGATACAACCACTTGCATCTCAGATCATTACCCTGTCATTACAACAATGGATAACCTGGAACACAGACACAAAGCGTGCTGGTTTCATACAGATCCAGCCCTATTCAAATTGCCACTAGTTCAAGAAGAAGTCAAAAGCATCTGGGATTCCTTCTTCACCAAAAACCTCCCTCCGGCCAAAGCTTGGAACCTTGCTGTCAAGTCAACTCAAAACCTTCTCAGGCAAGTCAGAAAAGAGGTTGCAGCCCATAGAGGCAGCAGACTCACAAAGCTCCAAGAACAACTGCAACAGCAAGAGGCTTCTGGCAACCCAGCCGATACCAACCTGATCAGAGCCAGGATCAAAAGTGAGGAAGAAATAGCTCTGCAACACACTAAACTATTTACCAGAGAATGGTGGACCGGAAAAGCAGACAGACCAAACCAAGAAATGTTTAAAACCCTCAAGGTCAAACAAAGGCAAGAGCATATCCCCCTGCTAACAAACAAGGAAGGAATCCCGGCGGTTACCCAAGCAGAGAACAGAAAGCTGATTACTGAATACTACAGCAACATCTTCAAGGAAGAAGGACTTCCCTCCCCATCCAAGGCAGCGGCAATGGAAACAATAAAACAAGTCAGACCTTCAACTGTCCCAGCCAACATAGCTGCTACTCTAGAGAAAGAAATCACTCAGGAGGAAATCAAAGAGGTCATCTATTCCCTCCAACCTAACAAGAGCCCAGGTGAGGATGGTCTCCCAGCCGAGTTTTTTCAATCATTTTGTGAGGTGCTAACAGGCCCCATCCTCAAAGTTTGGCATGAATCTCTGAAATACGGAGCGCTGCCAACTCCAATTAATAATGGTCTCATCAAGCTGATTCATAAAAAAGGCCCCAAGGAGATCATGGGAAACTGGAGACCTCTCACTATGCTAAACAGTGTCTACAAAATTTTAGCAAAAGTTCTAGCCACTAGAATGAGCAAGCACATGAACCAATGGATCTCAAGGGAACAAAAAGGATTCATCAAAGGTCGGTACATCCTGGACTCTATAATCGCCCTATGGGAAGGATTCGAATATGCAGAGAAAACCAGCCAGGATTTCCTTTTTATCAAGATAGACTTTGAGAAAGCATACGACAGAATCCAGTGGGACTACATCCTCCAATCCCTAAGAGATATGGGGCTGGGACCACAGTTCACCCACATGGTCCAGACACTTTTTGGGAATGCCAAAGCCAAAGTTATCCTCAACGGAGAGCTGTCAGACCCCTTCCCTCTTGAAAAAAGCATCAGACAAGGGTGCCCTCTAGCTCCCCTACTCTATGCTATAGCTGCAGATGGACTCAATTGGCTGATAAAGGACAAGATAAACAAAGGGGAACTAGTGGGCATCAAACTTCCAAACGGGGAGCAAATGTGCACACAGATGTTCGCGGATGACACCAACAGCCTCATAGCAAACGAAGAGGAGAATATCAAGGTTCTGTGGAGCTGTCTCCAAACCTACTGTGAGGCTTCAGGATCCAAAGTCAACCACAGTAAAACAGGTATCAAAACTCTCATTGTACCCCCCCCCCCTCGTGGCTCATGGAAACAGGATGCCATAGCATCCAAGATGGGGAAATCTTCAGGCTTCTTGGAATTCCCATGGGATTCAGGGTGTCAATGAAGCAAATATGGAAATGGGTAATGGAAAAAATAGAAAGTAAGCTGCTTAGATGGAAAAGGAAGCAACTTTCTCTAGCAGGTAGAATTATGGTCATCAACCACTTCATCATCCCTGCCACAATTTACTTCCTCAGCTGCTGGAGGCCTCCTGATGCTGATCTTAACGAATTCACTAAGCTATGCCGAAACTACCTGTGGGGAGGGGATCCATGGATCAAAAGCAGACCTAAAGTTAAGTGGGAGATATGCACGGTCCCCAAAAGCAAGGGAGGTCTGGGGATTCTGGACATCCGGCTGCTAGCAGACAGATTGGCTGCTAAATGGATAATCAGAGCCTTGGAAAACCCATCTGAAGATTGGGCTCAGCTTCTGGTCAAAGACCTCCCCAGATTTACTATTACCGGACACAATAAATGGGTAAATCTACCCATGATCACCATAGTAGCATCAAAACATCCCATTACCCCCAAAGGGAGTCATCTTGTTACCTCAATCTGGAAAGCCTGGTTCAGAGCTAAAGGAGCACTTTCCATCAATCTCAATGACAGGAAATCAGAAGGGATAATAGCTGCCGACTCCTGCTGGTGGTCCTTTCTCCCTCAGCCTCTACTAGAACCAGAAGAAGAAAAAATTGCCCTCAATCTGCACAGGAAAGGACTTGCTACTTGGGCAGATATATTTAACCCCCTCACCGGTACTTGGCTCACAAGAGCAGAGCTGGTAGGAAAATACGACTGCAGAACCCCAGAACTAGATCTAGTACAAAGCAGAACATTCCAATGGAATACCCAAGAAATCTGGAGAATCAGCAGTCCCCCCAAATTCAACTTCCTGGCCCTACGCTGGATAAAAAATAAGCCCATCCTTCCCATTCCCACTCTTGAAAAGTCCCCCCCTATCCAGGTTACTCTGAACCGCAGATGGAATATAGCCTGGGACAGGAAAAGATGGTACAGCTGCCTCAAGGAGTTGTGGAGTCAGCACATAGAACCTAAGAAATCTTGTCTCGCATGGCTGATTGCCTACAGAGCCATCTGGACCCAGTGCAAGGCAGCCAAGTTCAACATTGCCACAGACCAATGTTCCAGATGTGGCCTCCCCGAGGATGATCTACACATTTTTATTCACTGCAAGCACATCTCAGAATCCTACAAAGAGCTACAGTCAGTTATTCTAAGCTGGGGGAAAGAAATAAACTGGAAGAACACAATTCTTGGGGAAAATATAGGATGCTCTACATCTCTTTGGAATGCAATAAGGTGCGAGTACATTTGGCATGCATGGCTGCAGAGGTTAGCTGCCACTTTTGATAATCCTGAAATGAAGGGTCCTCCCCTAGCAGAATGCTTAATCACAACATGCATTAGATTCTGGAACAACCAAACACAAGCCCTTTTCAAGCTAGAGAATAGGCTGATGATTAAACTACAAAAGAGGAAATCAGATTACACAATGAATCAACTTGAAAAAACCAGAGACAAGATCCTTTTAATCCTCTCAAAAGACAGAGCATTAATAGAAGGTATCAGAAGGATGCAGTAAAATACCCTAACCATCCCCTCACAGGAGAAGAGAGCAACACCAGACATGCATTCATTAATCAACCAAGAGAAGTCAAAAGGCAGCTAAGGCAAAGTGACCTGTCGACATTAAGGAGTCACCGGCGTACTGTCCACCAGGATTCAAGGAGAGGCTAACACATATCAGCAAAGCAGGCATGTTCACAATCTCATGACAGAGAAGTGCCAGAGTCACCGAATACAGAACCCCAAATCATCAAGGGACCGGTGCCAGCCTCAGCACCCTCTCTGTACCTGCAAAGAAGGAAAGGGTCAGAACGAAACACAATATCCAGCAGCAAGAGAGGAAGGCTTACTGTGATTCAAGAGGAAAATCCAGGTGTCCCACAAGGGATCCCTTCAAAGAATCGATACCAATCGGGCACAAAGGGAATGGAATATACAAGACTCCCAGGTGTATTCCGCCTCCAGCCTCCAGGAGAGCCCACCACCTGGAATCAAGAGCAAGAAAGAAAAGACGCAGCTCAGAAGGCTGACTTTCAGGGGCGCCTGCAAATCGGAACAAGGATCAACGCCTCCCTCTCACAGATTGGAGAGGCGACGACCGAACCAGAACAGACCGAGCCGGAAGAGACAAAGGAGGAAGGGCCATTCAGTAAGCTGCAGATACCATTCAAGCACCAACAGGCGGCCTGAGCGAGAGAAGGTGCCGGCGATAAGCAGAGAAGGAAGGAAGGCTCAACTGATCGAGAAGGCGGTCGAATCCAACATGCATGGCCGTTCGTCGTGCATGCACAAGGATGAAGACTAGCCAATCCCCAGCGCCCCTCCCACGCGGCGCACATGCTGCCACGTGCTTGGTGTGCGCCAAGTGGCTGGCCTTCTTCGGATCCCCTGACTCGTAGTATTTTTGTAATTTTTCCTTTTTCGAATCATGCATGTCCACGCGGCACTAAGGACACGTGGCCTTTGTAATTTTGCCCCTCTCTTTTCATAATTCAACAGCCCTTTTTTGAAAAAGACATATATTTCGAAATTATAGCATTTGAAAACGAGATTAGTATTTTTTGCTTAAATAAACATTATTCTTTTTTTATCCCAACTAAAAACACGCTGCTCTGCTCTATGGGCATGGCTCCAGTACAACAGCAGTTTGCTTAGTCGCCCAACAGTCTTGTTGCTCTCACTAGCAGTTTGCTTGGTCGCCCAACAGTCTTGTTGCTCTCACTAGCAGTTTGCTTGCTAATCAAATCTCTTTTTCAAATGTATCTTATTTTCTAATCTCTTTTTTGCTAATCTCATTTTCTAAAACCATAGTTTTTAAAATGCAACCACAAATCCCTCCTAGCGGTCCTTTCCTTGCATCCTCATTGTCATGATGAAAGATCAAAATACAAGCTTGCGGGGGCAAACTTCCATCCCATGGTCACGAGTGGATGACTTTGTGCAAGAAGGCGAGGCAAAAAATGTTCACTTTCCAACATCATTCAAGACGTACAATCACCATCGATGACAACATGGCCAATTGAAAAAGCCACAAAAAGATGCATGGATAGAGAGAATAGTGTAAGTGCTCTCTCGTTCATTTTCAATATCAAAGATTCATATATGCTCCTTGATTTAATGGTTGTAAATTCTCTCTCTTTTATGAATATTCAGATTTTGGTGTGGCTTTGGGCCGAAAGATGCATACAATCAAGACAAAATGGATGAAGAGATGGTTTCTAGGAAGGAAGTATCTCCCTCCATGGAAGGTGTAAGAAAAAGGCACCCACCTACTACAAGTCGACAATGCATGCGAGGATGTCAATGCTATTTTGTGGTAAATCATTTATATGAGGATCATTCTATTGTAATGATCTCATACATAAATCCATACCATACTAACAAAGAAGATATGATTTGCCATGGTGCTGCTTGTAAGGATGTGGACCGAAATTACCACATTATTTTCTCTCCATGGATCTCATTAGAAAAAAAATTATGGGTTTCAAATATGTTGTATAGAGGCTTCTCTCCACAACAAGTATTAGATGGCCACATCCATTACTTACATGCATGCCAAATCAGTGATGCAAAGTGTCCTATGACAAGGGATGACTTCTTGTCTATTTGAGATATCATGAATATCTCCAACAAGCTTGCCATTGATAGATATCAATTGCATGATTATGATGTAGAGAGTACCAAGCGTTAGTGTCTAGAAAACTCTTCTATGACTTTTGGTACTACCAAGAACAAGATCTTGATTGCAACAAGGATTTCGTTCTTGGCATTCAAACTCCATGGCAAAGAGAGATGTATGACAAGTTTGGGAATGGCAACTTATTGGCAATGGACTCAACATTTGGTACAAACAAGTATAAGGTATACATCGTGCTTTTTATCTTCTTTATAAGGTGTATACATTACATTTTATGTTTGCTAAAACTAAATATTTTGTAGTTCCACTTGTATACCATTCTCGTGCTTGATTCTCATCGAAATGGAACTCCAGACATGGTCTAGTGTTCTGCATTGGAGAGCACTATCTTAGATGATGCGGGTGTACCGGAGGAAGTTCAAGCCCTTATCCCAGCAAAAGAAACTCATGAGAGAAATGAAGCACAACTATAGTCATAATACATGACCTGGAAGACATGAATCTGGGCAATGCGGACGATGTAGAATTTAAAGAAAAACTCCATAACTTATTAAAGTCATATGTGGATGTATTTTATTGGACCTACAAAGATATAAAGGGAGTTGATCCTTAGTTTATCAACATCATATTAATCTTACGAAGGATGCCATTCCCGTCAAGCAACAACGGTACCGGATGAATTTGAATTATGCAAGGCAGGTTAAGGAGGAAATTGATAAACTCATGAAAGTAGGATTCATATATCTAGTGGATAAGGTGACTTGGCTATCACCGCGATAGTGATTGTGAAAAATAACGGAAAGCTCCGTGTGGGTGTGGACTACTGGAAGCTCAATGTTACAACATAGACATACCTTTTCCACTTCTATTCACAGATTCCGTGTTAGATGTTGTCTCACAAGCCATGAGATGTATTCTTTCTTGGATGGTTTCAGTGGATACAATCAAGTCCTGATGGCCCTAGATGATCATGAAAAGACATCTTTTGTTATAGAATGGGGACCATTTACTTCTAATGTGATAACATTTGGTCTGATGAATGCTCCAGCGACATTTCAAAGAATGGTTCAAGAAATTTTCTATGATTACTTGGTCACATTTATGAAAATAATCTTGGATGAATTTAGTTTCTTCATCAAAATGGTGTCCGAGCATCTACTATTTTTGACACTATCTGAAAAGGTGCTGGATCGCCCGTATGAGTCTCAATTCGACTAAATCTACATTTGCAATCACTAGTGGAATCTTGTTAGGGCATGTAGTGTCAGCAGCAGTCGGGATTGTGGTAGATTCCATGAAGGTGGAAGTAATTAAAGCTTTAGTGGCACCCCACAATATCAAATAATTACAAAGGTTTTAGGTCAAATTAAATGGCATAATAGATTCTTTTGTGGTATCTTGTGGATGTGGCTTATCCAATGTATCTTGTGGATGTGGCTTATCCAATGTATCTTCTTACAAAGAAAGATGTTTTGTATGTGTGGACGGAGGCTTGTCAACAAGCTTTTTGGTATTTACAACTGTTGTTGGGGCAATCGTACACCGATAGGTCAATCGTAAGGTTGGTTCTTCAGACCATTCCATGTATTTGTAGATGCTTCTGATGTAGCAATTGGAAGTGTACTTATGCAAGAATCTAAGGATAGATGGTTTCGAGACCAGTTTATTATGCCAACTGGATGTTGTCTAGAGATGAAAGAATTATTCTACTGTAGATCGAGAAGCACTTGGAATGATTTATTCAGTGAAGAAATTTAGACATTATATTTTGGGCAATAAATTTACTTTTATGTAGATCGTCAAGCTTTGGTATTTTTGGTCAATAAGCCCAATTTATCAAGAGAATTATCAAGGTGGATGCTGATATTGCAAGAATTTGATTTTACTGCTCGTCATACACCGGGCAATCAAAATACACTCGTCGCCAATTTATCAAGAGAATTATCAAGGTGGATGCTGATATTGCAAGAATTTGATTTTACTGCTCGTCATACACCGGGCAATCAAAATACACTCGTCGCCAATTCTCTATCCCGAATAGACACTGGAGAAGCTCCGAAAGATGTATCAGATCAGTTATTGGATGCAGATTTGTTCTAGATTACTGTAGTCCCAGATTGGTATGACAAAATACTTATGTTTTTAATAGAAGGAAATTTTCCAAATTGTATGAGCAGAGATCTTTGGAAGCGTTTAGCTCCCCGAAGTAGAACCTTTTTGGTAATTGCGAGTCAATTATATAAAATGGACATTGATCAAATAATTCACCAATGTGTCCAAACACACGAGCAACAAGCCAGTATTAATGGAAGCACACCAAGGTGTAAGTGAAAAGATGCAGGGGGAAGAGAGCTTGAGCTCTTGCAAGCACACACACACACTCACAAAACCCTAATAGAGAACACACAAGGTGAGAGATTGAAATCTTCTTCTTCTTCACTCAATACTCAACACACCATATACAAAGATGAGAGTACACACAATATGAAAGGTACTCAACCAAATACATACACGGGTTCTCTATAGTGTGAACCCAACTAAATGAGCTGGCGCTATAACTATGCCAGTCTCTAGAATGGCTGTCACATAGCCTGTCATCCCACTGGCCGCATATCACCCATGATCTCACCAACCATGCCAGTGGTGTAAGTGTGGGGCCTATCCCCCAGGCGGGTCATCAGTGTCCACCACCTCACTGGATGAGCTCGATATCGCCTCACTGGATGAGCTCGATATCTCAACACTCCCCCTCGAGCTCAACTCCATCTCATGTACACCAAGCGAAGCCCTGAATCTGCGGAGCTTCTCTGTACCCAATGCTTTGGTGAATATGTCAGCTACCTGATCCTCTGTGGTGCTGACATAAACAAGGTCAAGGTCTCCTGCCAAGACCTTCTCTCTAACGAAATGGTAGTGGACCTCTATATGCTTTGTACGAGCATGAAAGACTGGGTTCCTGGCCAACTATATACTGCTAATGTTGTCACAAAAAATGACAACTTGTCTATCCACTGATAGACCCAAATTTGCAAGTAGCTTTCTCAACCAAGCTACCTCACATGCTGCCATAGCAGCTCCTCTGTACTCGGCCTCTGTACTGGATAGAGCAAATGTTGCTTCTTGCTGCTCCAAGTCACAGCAGCACTCCCCAAAGAAAACATGAAGCCACTAGTAGATCTTCTATCTGAGATACTACCAGCCCAATCAGCATCTGTGTACCCATGTACACATATCTCTGTCCCACTCTCATAGAATAGTCCACAATGCAAAGTAGACCTCACATACCTCAGTATGCGTCTCAATGCATCCAAATGCGGTTTCCGTGGAACCTGAATAAACTGACTCACCAACCCAATAGCGTAGCTCAAATATGGTCTGGTGATCGTCATGTAGATCAAACTTCCTACTATGCGTCTATACATAGTAGGATCCTCCAAGATCTCTCCTGAATCTGCACTCAACTTGCCATTCTGATCCAATGGCACGGAAATAGGCTTATAGCCTGTCATACCATACTTGGACAACATGTCCAAGCCATACTATCTCTGCAGTAATCCAATACCATGTGGTGACCTAATCACCTCAATGCCCAAGAAATATCTGAGCTCCCCCAGATCCTTCATCTCAAACTTCTGTCTAAGCAAGATCTTTACATCAAAGATCTCTGTATCATGGTCCCCCGTAATGATCAAGTCATCTACATAGATGACAACAAGCACAACCCCTCTATCACCATGTCTCACATATAGCGAGAAATCTGCATTGGCTACATGAAAGCCAATAGTGACAAGATATTCATAAATCTTGTCAGACCATGCTCTTGGTGCTTGTTTTAAGCCATACAAGGATTTCTTCAACCTGCAAACATGCTCGGGGTGACTCACATCCTCATAACCAGGTGGCTGCAACATATACACCTCTTCTTGCAAATCCCCATGCAAGAATGCATTTTTTACATCCATCTGATGTAAAGACCATTGCTTTGATGCAGCCACTGCTATCACAACTCTCACCGTTGCCATCTTGGCAACTGGGCTGAAAGTTTCCTCATAATCAATGCCATATGTCTGCGCATATCCTTTGGCTACCAACCTAGCCTTATACCTGTTTATGCTTCCATCACTATTATGTTTTACTTTGTACACCCACTTGCATCCAATGGCTTTCTTGCCTTCAGGCAATTGCACTAAATCCCAAGTCTCATTTCCATATAGTGCATCCATCTCCTCATCCATAGCTTTCTCCCAATACACATTTCCAACAGCCTCATCAATGCATGTGGGCTCTATAACCTGCACAACCTTTACCATATATGCATAGTGATGTGCCACATAACCATCATATGTAAATCTCTGCACAGGGTTTTTCACTCTCCCAGATCTTCGCAGCTTTTCATTCATGGCTTCCATAGCCTTCTTTACACCAGGTGTTCTCATAGCTAGGATCCCAAGCTCCTCATCAAGGCTCATATCTGAGCCACTAGACTCTCCATCAACATGAGAATGCCCTGCAGAAACGTCAGGCATACCAAGGGGCTCAACCACTTTCTCTTTCCCTTTACGTGATGTATTAATCACATTTGTAGGACTGGTATTATGACGCAGCCTGCCACTCCATGGTCTATCAAAACAGACCCACTAGATGAGGACTCTCCTGGTCCACTCAAAGACTGTGATTGCTGACCTGCATTCTGTGCAACCACACTTACACTCACATCAGCCCCAACAGCTTCTTTTCCAGCAGCAAACCAGCTGCTCATCTCATCAAAGACAACATCCTTGCTTACCCTCAACTCACGTGTAGCAGGGTTATAACACCTGTATCCCTTTTGCTCAAGGGAATATCCAATAAACACACATTTTTCAGCTTTCGGATCCAGCTTAGTTCTCAGCTCATCTGGCACATGCACATATGCAATGCATCCAAAAACTTTCAGATGAGACAAATCAGGTTTTCTGCCAGTAAACCTCTCCTCTGGAGTTACATCATGTATGGCTGCAGTCGGAGTCCTGTTCATGATGTATACTGCTGTAGAAACAGCCTCAGCCCAATAGCTATGCGGCATATTTTTCTCTTCCATCAATGCCTGTGCAATCTCAGCAATGTGCCTGTTTTTCCGCTCAGCAACTCCATTTTGCTGCGGAGTGTATCTGCATGTAAACTGTCTCCGAATACCATTCTTCTTCAAAAATTCAGAGAACTCATTGGAGAAGTACTCTCCCCCTCCATCTGACCTTAGGCACTTTACATATTTCCTTGTTTGCTTTTTAACCAAAACTCTGAAATTTTGAAAGTGAGTGAACACCTCACTCTTCTCCTTCATGAAATATACCCACACTTTCCTTGTGTGGTCATCAATGAAAGTCACATAATACCTGTAGCCTCCCATAGACATAGTCTTTGTAGGACCCCATACATCTGAATGCACAAAATCTAGTGCATTTCTGCTCACATATCTGTTACGTGGAAACACATGCTTTGTTTGCTTCCCAAATTGGCATGCTTCACATACTCTCTGCATACCTTCCACTTTAAATTTTGGCAGCCCTGTCACAATTCCTTTAGTCTGCATAGACTTCATTCTCTGCACATTCACATATGTCCAATTCTTTTATGCCAAATGTCTGTGTTTGCAATAATCCCTGAACCATTTGCAAATATCGCAGCACTCATTTCAGGCATGTCTACATTCAACGTAAACATTCTGCCCACTCTATTGCCTTTTGCAACCAACCTGCACTTGTCTTTAAAGTCTTCAACATAACAACCATCAGGATTAAACCAAACTTGCAAACCCTGCTTAATCATCTAGCCAACTAAAACCAGATTCTTTGTTATGTTTGGTACATGAAGTACATCTGCAAGGTACTTCACTTTGCCATCCTGCATAGACAATGGCACATCTCCAACATGGGCAATTGGATGAGCAGTGTCATCTCCTGTTTCCACAAAACCTGGTCTTTTCGGGTTTTTCATCTCCTTGAACCACTCCCCATGACTTGTCATGTGGTTCGAAGCACCTGAATCCACATACCATACATCATCTTTTTGTGCTGCATCAACATTTTCAGACATGGCATTCACGACATGCTGCATAACAAACAACCTTTCATTATCCTCATTACTTCTGCTTGAGGATGCATAGTTGTTTTGCTGCACTTTCCCATTTTGCATGTCAGCTTGCTTCTTATATCATTCTGCCTGCACATGTCCAGGCTTACCACAATAATAGCATTCACGTGCATCATTATATTGCCTTTGCCAATTTCCACGGCCTCTTTGCACACACCACTCTAGGCTTAGCTAAACCTTACTCTGATACCATGTTAAGAATTTGAGACTATGTTAAGCCTAATGCTAATCACACATTAAACATATTCTTAAGGAGGCTCATAATGATCAAGATAAGCCATGATGTTAATTTTCACACTAATGAGAGGTGACAAGATAGGCACACACTCAGCACCTTGTATTTACAATATGTTGTGAACTATACAATGAAAGGCTTCTAATATAGATAGCCTCTAGACCAATTGCCTTTACACATCATCTGGCATGTGGGAATCCCTTTTCCACATTCTTCTATGTGGCTCTCACCATTCACACAATATCTCATGTGGCATTCTTGTCTTCGCACAACTCACAACATAATATCTTGCACCTCTAAGATGTATTCACACTCAACCAAACAACCCGAGCTTACATATTTCAACAACTTGGAGTATGTAGAAGGTGTGTGAATCCTTTTCCCCTAAGTAGAATGCTCCATAACTATAGATTTAAGCTAAATTGTTGAAAGGGAAAAAATAATGAAGACGTGATTAGTGTTAAGTGGCTAGGGCATCGAGTCTGCGACCTATGATACCATGTTAGCTTCAAGGAGACACATAAGCTTGATAAGAGACATGATTACCACACATGTAATGATTAGAGAAATAATTAAGGAGCTTAATGAAGCTCAAGTATCATTAGAGGAGTAGAACAAGCATATTTCTTCATTAGAGAGAGTAAAACAAGCGTATTTCTTCCATTAGAGAGAGTAAAACAAGCATATTTCTTCATTAGATAGAGTGCCTCTTATTTCTTCATTAGAGAGAGTGCCTCTTATATAGCATAAAAAATACATCATTTATGAAGTCATACATCGTCAATGATGTATGACTATATCATTGATGAAGTCATACACCTCCTCAAGTATCTCCTATATTATCTCCCTTGAATCTAGGTCCTAAAGTCAAGCCACCATACTCATCCACCAATGCTCCTGGCTCCTAGAACAACTCATGGATTCCCTTGGACTAGTAAAGATGTAAATGCTCAATGTTACATAGAATTTTGACCTTAGACTATATGACCCTTACATACATAAATGACTAGGGATATTTGGTAAACATTACCAACAGATAAGCTATTATTTTTAATTATAGCTTGTCTTTCTGCAGTGATGGGGACATGCACTCATAATGGAGTACCACGGCACTCAAGGGAGTACCACCATAGCCATGGAAAGCTTGAAGCTCCAAGAAAGTATGATTTGATTTAGTAAAAATAATTAGGCCTCCCTAATTATAATTAGTTCACTTATATACTTGCCCGCCTTTTCACACTTTATTAATATTAAGCTCCCACACTTGCCCGTCTATGTCCATGCCCATGGACGTCCCTTATGTCCAAACCATGCCCAAGGCTCTAGCCCATGCCCAACATTATTAACACTTTTGGCCAAGCCATCCCTACTCAAAGGTTTCGTCCTTGAAACCACTTATGGAGTAATGTATGGGCTGTTGGAAATCTTCTTATCTTCCCTCATGAGTGCAGAAGTACATTCGTTGTAATTCCAAGAGGTATCTTATACACAAGAGAACTCCACATAGAGCTGTCCACTTATTTTATGTACATATGGTGTCACGTAGGGTGTAACGCCTATGACCGATGGCAGACCAGATAGCCAGACAGGGCTTTAGCATCAACGCCTCGGCTGGAGCGCCAAGGACGTGGCCATCCGCCGAGGTTCAGTGGGAGAGGATGCCCATGCGGAGTCATGGGCGGCTAGGCTAGTGTCGACGACAGGCCACACACTATATAGCCTGGGGGATGAGGGGCAATCCTCTTTCTTCCTCTATGGCTGGGTGGTGAGCTTGAGGCCGTCCCCTCCTGTGTGGTAGCGCCCGTAGTGGTGCTACGGTGATCTAACATTGGTATCAGAGCTTGGCGTCGAGATCGCGAGTGGCGTGTAAAGCGGGCCCAGCCGTTTAATGATTGGCCCTCAATCAAATTCGGGGGGATAACCTTATCCCAAAGGTCCTACAGCAAGAAGTCGTGGAGAAGAAGAGGCAGCCATAGGTGAGCAGAGAAAATCATTTGCTGTTGCCTCATCTCTGATGTTCTCATATTAAGCCCCATTGAAATTATAGGGGCTCTTCTTCAGCATAGCGTCTAGGGGCATCTTGTCAAAGGCATGGATGTGTATCTTGATTAGTGGTGCGAGTTGCAAAGCTTCATGGATTAGATCTTCCGTGATCAGGACTTGCTCTGTTGTGCCATTGGCCTTTGTTTACTGTACCCCACTTGATGGCTTTGTCATATGTTTTGATGTACTTGGCACAAAGCTCTGTGTCAATATTCTTGGGAAGAATCTGTGCCATTCTGTGAAGGCCCACCTTCTCCAGTTTGTGCTTTACTTCTTCCTCTTCCAAAATTTGGAGGCACTCCGGGCTGTGGTACTGTAACACCACCTTTCCATGTGCCGTATGGATCTCCTTGCTGAGATGATGGCACCATGGAAGGCTTGGGCATATGGGCCTAGGTAATTCGTCTTTAGTCCCCGTGTGGCCTCTTCTTCTGGCTCATTGGGGAGCCTGTAGCACTGGCATGTGTTACCACGGGGGGGTCTCTGTGGCTTCGGAGTATGAGGTCGACATCTGTACATGTAAAGAAGATCAGTCTCCAGACTGGTGGGGCAGGTACCACTCCCTTTTTCTTTTCTTTTTTGTATGAATGGCAAGAAGGTTAATCATGAGTGATGAGAAGGGTGTTAGTGGTGTGAGCAATAAACAAGGTGTGTTAGTTGAAGAGGTCAATTATGTAGCATGAAGGTGCAGGTCGTTGGAGGAATAATCTTGTGAGTCGAGGAAAACCCGTGAGACGGATTTCCGTGTGAGAAGAAAATCTGTGAGAGTTAAAAGCATGAAGTGGATTCCTGTGAGACGGAAATCCAAGAAGGATTTTCGTGAGACGAAAATCCGTGAGAGTTAAAAGCGTGAAAATTAAAAGCGTGAAGTGGATTTCGATGAGGGATTTCCGTGAGACGGAAATCCATAAGATTTAATAGCGTGCAACTACAGGTTTTAAGCAGTTACGTGTTTATGTTTTGTTTTTGCTCAATGATTTAATTAGTGCATGTTGTGAGTGATGAGACCACCTAGCGGAGTTTAGAGTGAACACAGAGCAAATCACAGGAAATCATTTAATTAAAATGTAACACAGTTGTTTAACGTGTAAGACTTTGTGTGCCCGAGACATTGAATTAATTATGATCAAAGTTTGAAAAGATGAAAAAGAAAAGAAAAACAAAGAAGGTCCCAATATCCCACCTCAATGCATGAATGTCGATTGGAGTTCGAAGAAGCAAGGAGTGAGGCGATCCAAGAAGACTAATTGCGTTGAGCACACAATGGAAGACTATTGCAAATGACAAAAAAAGGAAAGATTTTTGAATTTATGGCACAACCATCGGACTGGGCAAGTGCTTTAATGAAGAATACCACGTGTCATCTTGTGATTGGCCCATGAGAAGTGACTATTTTACGACGTGAAGCATTTCGGACCAGTTCACGACATCAACGTTTTTGTACCCGTTCTTCATAGCGTGAACCTTTTTGTACCCATTCACAATGTGAACCTTTTAGGATCATGAGTGTGCAAGATTAATACCTTCTATTTTTCTTCATTCTCAGTCACTCAAACATGCATATAAAGGAGTGAATGATACCCAATTTACCTTGTATCCATTTTGTGAGTAATGGATACCTTCATCTTTTATTGCCATGTGAACTAAGGTGACACCTTGGCACTTCTGGGTAGGTGTTTTTTGCAGACATTTTAGTTCTATGTGGGAGTGTTTTAGTTCTGTGTGGGAGTGTTTTATTCTTCCCTCCACCCAACTGAACAATTTTACTACTGAGTCCTATGGATTGGGGCTTTTATCCGTGTCCATTTTCTAAACTTCTTTTTTTCTCCCTTCAACGTCCTTGTCAAACTCCTTGATCAAAGTGGTTACTGGTATTGTCTTGGCAATATTTAACCCATCTTGTTAAGTTGTCTTCTTCCTCCACACCAGTGTTTGTGCAGTTTGAGCATTGGTTTTAGTTGGGAGTTGGTTTCGCATGCTTTTACTACCCTTTCCTTTGTATTCGGAGTTGTTTGCAATGGTGGCCATTGGGTGGGGTTTGGGCATCCATACTATCGTATTGCCTTGGTAGTAACCTTGTGCCATAAGCAAATCCTTTTGGATCCATTGCCTACGAATGCCTTGTGGAGTGTTGATTTGTCTGGAGTACTGCCAACCTGCTTATGAAGGCCATTTCTGATTTTTGACTCCCTTTTGAACCCTTCTTATTGTTTCCTTATGAACCTCCTTCTCCTCCTTGTGGGGCTGGATTCTAAGTTGAACCTTGGGCACCCATTGCCATATACCCTGTGACTTAGGATGCTTTTTACGCAGGGATTGTGGAATTGCTATCTTTTTTGCTTCATGAGTTGATGTCACCGTGCTTAGTGTTGCTATCTCCTCTATCATGGCCTGCTTTCCTATGATTGTCAGGCTCCATAAGGGTACGGATATAGCATTGTTGCCCTCGTTCAGCAGTGCAGTCCTCTTCTCCCATTGGATATTACAATTGCTGGTGCAAATTCAAGATCATCCTAGGATCATTTCCTCTTCCATGGAACCTGCAGGCATGACAAACACCTTTCTAACCAAGGAATTATTTTTGATGGAAATGTTAACACTTAAAAATCCCTCAACTTTCGTAGTTGTCAAGTGCACACTGTGTACTTGTGCATTGGTGGGTTCAAGGTGCAGTTTATCTAAGGCTACCAATGTCTCATATGAGATCAGGTTATGACTTGATCCCGTATCTATAAATGCAATGCTCATTGCATGGCATTTAGTCGTAGAGAGTTCCACCCTAAGTCATGTTGGCTCAATGTTCAGTTCTTCTTCGTCGAAGAGAGTTAAGGAAGCCATGTTCACGTGCACCATTCTCTTCTGGAGTAATTGTTTGGCTTGGCCTCCCTTGCCTTAGCCTCTTCTTGAGCTTACTGGATTTTTTCCTTTGCGAGCTGTTTTTGTTATTTTAAGAGATGTTCTTGCAAGAGCATCTCTTGGGTCAATGGTCCAAAATATTTTTTGAGTTTTCTCCCATTGATGTAACCCTCCATCTATACGCCGTCAATTGTCTCAATTCTAACAACCCCTGAGGTGTGATCTTAGATACTCGAAAGGGTCCTAGGCCTCTATACTTAAGTTTCTTTTTTCTGGTGCTTCCTGCACCATACATGAGGACAAGGTCCCCCATTTCTAGTTCTTTTTGTTTTAAGTTTTTGAACCAATGCTTTCTGTTGCCATATATACAGGCAGTGATGTGTGTGAACACACTTAGGAGGACCGCCGGGGCACTTTTTTCCTCTTTAGGAGGTTTTTTCCCCTAGCTTCTTGTATATACGCCCATTATTCTAGGGCTAACTTATCTTTGTACATTGACATAATCTAATACACCGTGTGTTGTGTGCACTCTTGCTTCTTCTTCTCCTCCAAGCTTTGTGTGCTTTTTTGTAACCCTAATTCTAACAATTGGTATCAGAGCAGGCATCGGCCCCCAGGGCTACGCCGCTAACACCCTCCGACTCACATTCTCCGATTGAGGTGAGCTTTCACAAGCGCTTGCAGGTCTCTATACTCTGCAGATAAGCCCATAGTGCTTTGTGTTCTCAAAAATTACAATCTAAGGTCGTTTCGGGCTCGGTTTTTGCATTACAAGTTCTGTACATGTGTTTTTGTCACTTTGTGCAGAAATTTTGACAGTGCACTTTTCTATTGTGGACCGTGCTACATAGCATGAGTTGTTTTCTATTCAATATTTGCTTCATTACAGGTAGCTTTTGCATCAGTTTCAGTCAGTGGACCATGGCTGATAACAGCAATGATGTATTTCGCATGTTGTCTGGCTGATGACAAATTGGATGGAGACAGCAACTACCCACTTTGGGCATACATGATGCAGCATGTTTTGGTTATAAAAGGAGTGTGGAACATTGTGCAGGGTATGGATGTACGTCCAGGTTCTGTGGATGTAGGATCTGTTGAGGATGTTGCAGGTTCTAGTAGCTCTACTATTTGCTGCTGTTTTACCCACTGCTGAACAAGCTCGTTGGGATGGTAAAGATGCGCAGTCTCATGCCTTGATTGCACTTTCTGTCAAACGCATCATCACTCCACATATTCGTTCAGCTAAAACAGCAAAACAGGCTTGGGATATTCTAGCTGGTTTGTATTGCAGGTCGTAACGAGGCAAAAATCTCTTACCTGCGCAAAGAGCTAGAATCGAAGATTATGCAGGAAGATGATAACATGAATGTTTTTCTTGCTGAGATTAAAGATCTCAAGGAACAGTTGATTTCTGCAAGTGAGATTATTCCTGATCATTCTCTTGTGCAGACTGTTCTTAATGCTTTACCTGAGTCATATCAGACTTTTGCTTCCACATGGAGACTTGTTATTACTGAGGACAGACTTGATGTTGTCAAGTATGATACTTTAGTCAACAAGCTCTTACAAGAAGCGTAGTCCAGCCAAAATAGAGCTAGGCAGCGTGCAGTTGATCAGGCATTTGTTGCTGCCCAGCAGAGAAGAAGTGGTAAGGCAGCCCCTTCCACTATTTCTTCTCCTATTAGTAGGTCTGTAACTTCTTCTGCAACTTCTTCTCCTTCCACCATAGGTAGCAACAATAGGTCTGAGAAGGCTCTTGATAAATGTAAGAAAAAGATCAGGTGCAACTATTGTAAGGCAACTGATCATGTCATTAAGAATTGCCCTAAGCTAAAGGCTAAAGAGGCAAAGAAGAAAGAGTCAAATGTAGCCACAATAGCGGATGCTTCTACTAGCACGCAATAACATAAGATAGTAGATAGAGAAGAAGAAGAGCACTCTATTAAATTAGCATAAAAGAACGAGTCATGAGAGTTACATTTTAGGTTTTGTAGGTGACCTTTAGGGTTCACCCTCTTGAGCAGCCAAAGTTAAAATTCTGGTCCTCAACCTCATTTAGCCACCCTAGCTAGTGTAAACACCTATTCTAAAGCTAGCACTCTACACCTAAAATCTAGTGGTGCACCTTTGATTTATAAGGAGTGAGCACATGTGTAAAACATACAAAGCATGGCTTTCAAGTGAATTTTGCACATTTCAATGCCTGTGGCCTAAAGGTGGTGAAAATGATGTGGTGGTCAGGTTATCGACGCCATTAAGGTCTTTGGCCAAGGTTTAGATGTAAAACATACAAAGCATAGCTTTCAAGTGAATTTTGCACATTTCGATGCCTGTGGCCTAAAGGTGGTGAAAATGATGTGGTGGTCAGGGCATCGACGCCATTAAGGTCTTTGGCCAAGGTTTAGATGCACCCTTATCTTGTTCTGTTTATAACTTGAGCTATAGAACTCTAAATCCAATGTTTGAGTAGTCTAAACACATGTACGGAAAACAAGATTTATGTCTATCGTGGTACAATCAGTTTTTTGACTAGCACACTAAAAGTTATCGTTACAAATGCAGATTCTGCAAATGTTGTGCACGATACGGAATGGGCGTTTAGCGTGTATTGCCAGTATGACCCATCTGTACATGATGCATGTTTGGCAGTTTCTGTTGACTCTGATGTTTGGTATTTTGACAGTGTGCTACAAAGCACATTACCTCGCATCATGATATGTTCACTTGTCTTGAGGCTGTCTCTAATGGGAATACTGTCACATGTGCCAATAATGCTTCTTACCCAGTGAAGGGCATTGGTAAAATTATGCTTACTGCTGCAAATGGCAGTGCTTTCACACTTTCAGATGCTTTGTATGTGCCAGGGATAAAGAAGAATCTATTGTCTGTCTCTGCGCTTGCTAGACTTGGACTTGTAGTCAAATTTGTGGATGACAGATGTACTGTTCATGATTTGACTTTTGGTGATACAATTATTGCATCTGGCACCTTGTTTCGTGGGCTGTATAGGCTCAATTCTTATGATAAGTGTGTGAAAGATTCAACAAATGTAGTTTCTAAGATGAAAAGGCAGTTTCAGATGCAAAACTATGGCATGCTCGTTTTGGTCATCTGAACTTTGCTAGTTTGCTGCGTTTTGCAGAAATTTGATATGGTTGCTTCATTGCCCCCTCTTGAGGCACCATTGAAACATGTTTGTGAAGGCTGTATTTTGGGCAAAATGTAGCGTTCTGTGTTTCCAAAGGATGGTTCTGTGCGGGCCACTTACAAATTGCAACTTGTACATAGTGATGTATGTGGGCCTATGCAAACTCTGTCATTTGGTAAACACTTGTACTTCGTGACTTTCATTGACGATTACTCAAGGCATGCATGGGTATATCCACTGAAAGTGTTTTTGTGCTTCAAACAATTTTTGCTTATGGGGCTAAAAATGTATCCAATTGTACTGTGGGCACCCTCCGTTCTGATCGAGGGGGGGAGTACATGTCTAAAGAGTTTGATGCATTTCTGGCTAGTCGTGGGATAAAACACCAATGTACAGTGCCGTATACCCCTCAGCAAAATGGTGTTGCTGAGAGGAAAAATAGGTCACTTATGGAGATGGCACGATGTATGGTCAAGAGCCAAGCTTTGCCACATGCGTTTTGGCTTGAGGCTGTCATGTGTGCTACATATGTACTCAATAGGTGTCCCACTAAGGCTTTGCAGTCTGTTACTCCATACGAAGCTTGGCATGGTAGGTAGTCTTCTATAGGTCACTTGCGTGTCTTTGGTTGCTTGGCCTATGCTTTAGTGCCTGTGCAACAATGTAGAAAATTGGATGATAAGGCTGTCAAATGCATTTTTGTTGGTTACAGTGCTGAGAGCAAGGGTTACAGATTGTATCATCTACAGTCAAAGCGTATCTTGATTAGTCAAGATGTTGTTTTTGTGGAAGATGTTGTGCAGCCTTTGTTATCATGTACCAAAGAGACAGGTGTGAGCTCATGGGATGTATTTGATACGTTGTTGCCTCTGTTTACAGGTGGGAATTCAAATGTAAGTCCTAATGAGGCAAATATTCAGCCTATGTAGATTTCAAACGACATCCTAATGTAAGTCCTAATGTAAGTCCTAATGAGGCAAATATTCAACCTATGCAGATTTCAAACGACATCATAGATCAACCTATTTCTGATGCAGATTTACAGGAGGATGTAATTTATGAGGATAGGACTGAAAATGAGTAGGCTAGAGGTATGCCTAAATGGCTGGTGCAAACCTTGCGTGATAGTAAAATTGATGCACCTATGTCTAGTCGTACTCGTTCAGGTTTTCAGCATGCCTCTTATGCATCAGAGTGTTATGCTTTGGTTGTTTCTAGTATGTGTGAAGAGGAAGAACCTCTGTCATTTGATGAGGCACAAAAATCAGAAAATTGGTTGGCTGCAATGGAAAGTGAATATGATGCTATAATGAAGAATGGTACATCGTCTTTGTGTGATTTGCCTATTGGTAAAAAGGTCATTGGATGTAAGTGGGTTTTTAAGTTGAAACGAAAGCCAGATGGCAGTGTTGATCGCTATAAGGCTAGACTTGTTGCAAAGGGTTATGCTCAAGAAAAGGGCATTGATTTTGATGAGACCTTTGCTCCCACTTGTTGTATGACTACCATTCGTAGCATTTGTGTATTGGCAGCTCATAATGGTTGGAATGTACATCAGTTGGACAAAAAGACTGCGTTCTTGAATGGAGATTTGCATGAGGAGGTGTATGTATCACAGCCTCGTGGTTTTGTTCAAAGAGAGCAGGAAAACAAAGTGTGCAGGTTGAAAAAGGCTTTGTATGGTTTAAAGCAAGATCCACGAGCTTGGTATGAAAAGATACATGCATATTTGACTGCACATGGTTTTCAGAATAGTCCAACAGAAAGCACTTTGTATGTTAGACGTGTGGATGGTGTACATCTAATCATTGCTCTCTATGTCGATGACATGCTGCTCACAGGACCAAATGAGAGTCATATTGCTGATTTTAAGGCTGATTTGAATGCCTCTTTTGAGATGTCAGATTTGGGGCATTTGCATCATTATTTGGGGATATAATTTAAGGCTGATTTGAATCCCTCTTTTGAGATGTCAGTTTTGTGGCATTTGCATCATTATTTGGGGATACAATTTAAGCAGTGTGATGGAGGTATTGCTTTGTGTCAAACAAAGTATATTGAAACATTGTTGGGGAGATTTGGCCTTGAAGACTGCAAGCCTATTGCTACTCCAATGGAGACAGGTTTGAAGTTAAGTCTTCATGATGTTGGAGATCACTTTGATGTCACACTCTATCAGACAACTGTTGGTTGCCTCATTTATGTATGCATTACGAGATTGGACATTCAGTTTACAGTCTCACAAGTGAGTAGGTTTATGCATAGCCTAGGGTCTCAGCATCATTGGAAGGCAATTAAATGCATCTTTCGCTACTTGAGTGACACCATACATCTTGAGTGGCACCATACTTGAGTGGCTGACTTGGGTGTTGGATAGGAGTCTGCCACCTCTATCTACACTAACAGTCAGAGAACATTGTCAGTTGCAAGAAACCCAGTTTTTCATGCTCGCTCAAAGCACATTGAGGTGCATTATCACTATGTCAGGGAGAGACTCTCAGCAGGAGAGATCAGCTTGGCATATGTGCCAACACAAAACAACCTCGTTGATCTTTTCACAAAGGCGCTTTCTCGTGTGACAAGTTTGAAGCTTTCCGCAAATCTTTGGGCTTGCTCCCCTTTGTGGACTGATCTACTTCGAGCATGGCACTTCCCTATATATGAGTGCCAGCTCTCATTCACACCATCACTCCCAGGGGGGATTTGTTGCCATATATACAGGCAGTGATGTGTGTGAACACACTTAGGACCATCGGGGCACTTTTTTTCTCTTTAGGAGGTTTTTTCCCCCGGTTTGTATATACGCTCAATATTCTAGGGCTAACTTATCTTTTGTACATTGACACAATCTAATACACCGTGTGTTGTGTGCATTCCTGCTTCTTCTTCTCCAAGCTTTGTGTGCTTTTCTACAACCCTAATTCCAACACTTTCTACGTAGTTTCTCGACTATGAGCCCATGCGATGCAATTAGTCTGGTCTCATCAAGCTTCTCTAAATCGATTAGCCTTTTAGCTAATGCATTCTCCGTTAGACGTTCTTGCACTGCAATCCTTAAGCTCGGAACTAGATATTCCATAGACATTACTGTCTCAACACCATAAGCTAGGCGGAAGGGAGTGTATCTAATCGCTGTCTCAACACCATAAGCTAGGCGGAAGGGAGTGTATCTAATCGCTACCTATAGGATATTCGGTATGCCCATACGGCTGCTGTTAGTTTATGCTCCCAGCTTGTTTGACTTGCTTCCAAGGTTTTCGTCAGATACAGTATAAAAAATTTTATTTGTACTCTCTGCTTGACCATTAGCCTGTGGGTGGATAATAAGGTGATGATTTTTGATGGACTACTAAGAATCCAGCAAGTAAATGATCAATCACCTCATTAACGAAATGTGAGCCATGATCACTAACTAATTCTAATGGGTAGCCGAATCTCAAGATAATTTGCTCATATAAGAATTTTGCTGTTGTCCGTGCGCATCTGCTTGCTTTGAGGCTCTGGATTCTGCCCATTTGGTGAAATAGTCTGTGGCCACGATCACATATCGGGGCTTGTGATGATGGATGTGCCGTTGGACACTAATAGGTCCAACAAAATCTATCCCCCATTTCTCGAAGGGTTGTCAGGGGTGAGCGGCATCTTGTCCCTTTGTTGTGGTGGGATAGAAGTACCTTGCGAGCCGTAATCTCTCTCGCAAAATGCCCTTCGGCTATCCCCCCTGAATGAGCTTCATCCAATATCATGTGACGAACTCATCTTCTCAAGGACATTATCCTTACCTAACTTATATAGCTCTCTCGCAATTAATTGATAAGGTACAACAAGCTTGATAAGTCGCCACATTTTATCTTTATTCAAGGGTGTTTCCTACGAAAAACCATAAGCTACATAATCCGATATCTCCTCGCTCCATTCGGGCACCATGTCTCGTTTGAACAAACAAGCATCAAGGAGGTCATCATCAACACCAGTTGTTGCTGGTTCTCCATTTGGAAATCTTGACATATGATCGTCCAACACATGTTGTGTCCCTTTCCTTTTATTACCGTAATTGTAAAGTCGAATTCTAATAGTAATAGCAACTAGCGTGTGATTCTTCTTGTGGTGCAAGGCTTGTTCACCAAGTATAAAGAATACGAATTTGTTGGCAAATAGGTAATGTCGATACCTCTTAACTGCATAAACCATGGCCAACCCTTCTCGCTCTGTGGTGGTGTAATTCACCTCTACATCATTCAATTGATGACTAACGAAGCAGAGTGGATAGTCCAATTTGAACTCACCGGGGCTGTGCTAGTATGCATCCAATTGGGGGGTCTTAGAATTGGTGCGCTAGCCAATGCCTACTTCAATTAATCATATGCTTTCTGCCATTCCTCAGTTCATTCAAAGACAATAAGTAGCTTGTACAATGGCTTAGCGATTTCAGCATAAAAGATTATGAAGCGGCTATAATACCCAACATGGCCCATAAATCTTTGCTCACCTTTGTAATTAGTGGGTGGTGGCAACTCCAAGATGGCCCATAAATCTTTGCTCACCTTTGTAATTAGTGGGTGGTGGCAACTCCAAGATCAACTTGACCTTGCTGTCATTTGTGGATATATCGTTCTTTGAGACAATGTCTCAATATCACACCATGTTTAACCCAAAATTGGCACTTTAAAGGGTTTAGGGATATACCATATAGTCAACATCGCTCAAACACCTTCCTTAAGCAAGCTAGATGGTCTGCCCATCGAGAGTGTGCACATAGATCATAAATGAATACCTCCAATCACTTCTGCAAGTAGTCTTTGAAGGCTATGCACATCAATCCTTGGAATTTTGCTGGGGCATTGGTGAGATCGAAGGGCATGACTTTGTATGTAAATGTCCCCCACATTGTATTGAAAGCTGTCTTATGTTGGTCCTCTAGTGCTATCGACACTTGATTGTAGCCTAAAAATCCATCCAAGAAGCTATAAGCTTCTTCACCAAGCCACTCTCTCTAAAGCATGTTCCGTATAGGGCAATGGATAATGGTCTTTCCTAGTAGCTGCATTGACCTTTTTAAGATCGGCACATACCCTAAGTTTTCCATTCTTTTTTGGCACTATTACGATTGGTGACAACCAAGTATGTTTTATCTCATAGATGAAATCCGCAGCAATGAGTTTATCTATTTCCTCACTTACAATTGATGCATACTTATGATTCATCTGGTATGGTTTCTGCCTGGTTGGTCTTTATCCTTCTATGATTGGGATCGTATGCTGCACCACCTCAAGTGGTACACCCTTCATCTCCTTGTAATTCCAGGCAAAACAATCCTTAAATTCCTTAAGGAGGGTAATGAGCTCATTTTCTTCAGCTGAAGTCAAGTCCTTAGCAATATATATAGGTTTGTCTTCCTCCCCTAGTCCCGCAATATCAACTTCCTTGACTTCAATCGGGCCATTGTATGATGTGGACAGCCCATCTTCCTTAACCCTTTTTGTCGTCAATCAGACCACTTTTGTTCATCATCAACAGTTTAGGTTTTGAAGTGGTCTGGTACTGCTGGTTTATCCTCATTCTCACTTTTTGTTTTAGCCATGAATTTTCTGGCCTCTCACTCGGCTTCTGCCAAAGCTTTGTTCCATTTTTGATGCTCAGCTTTCGTAAGCTTAGGTTTTTCTGGCTCTTGAAGGATGACTTTCTCCTTATGTTTTTCCTCCATTGATATCTTACTCATCACAATACTTAGAAAACTCATCGTGTACCTTAGTGGCTTCAAGGTATCTCAGCCACCACTGGGCATCCGTGAGTTTTCTTCGTAATAGGGCATTTCGTTGGGCAATAGTCATCTTCTTTTCACGTGTTTAAAATATTTTCTTTTGGAATCAGAATTCCATGTTACCTTGTTATGGGTTTTAAATTTTTCAAGACTTCCTTAGCCTTAATCTGACTATACCAAGTTCGTGAGTTTGATTTGATTAAGGGATGAGATTATAGAAAAAGTTCACGTCGTGAAGAGATAAGGTTTCACATAGTGAAAAGTAATTGGTTCACATCATGAACTAAAAAAATAGTACACGCCATGAAAGGATTCTAAAATGGTTCACGGCATGAACTGAAAATGGTTCATGTCGGGAAGGGTTCTGAAATAGTTTACGTCGTGAACGATTTGGCAAGGTAATCCCATGAATTGCGGCATTGATGCTAGGAGTAGTTCACGGTGTGAAGTTGTAGAAAACAATTTACGTCGTGAACGATTCTCCTACAGTTTCACGTGGGAACTTCCCATGTCAACTAATGTGATTTTGGGTGCAAAATACTTATCCAACTGTTTCCAAAATGATTGTGCCATGCCACCTAAGGAGTGTAATATGAGTTCAAGGCACAGTCAATGGCTCCTTTTTTTGTGAATTTTTGAAAAGAAGAAAAAACAAGACACCAACCTGCTTGTTCACATTGATGATTCCAGTGATGCAAATATCAAAATTAACTAGAAAAAATAGTGAAGCTCTCTTTCAAGACCACTCCACCACACAAATACACAACTAATTTCTCACGAGTTTTTTACTTCCACACATTCTTATCCATTCATTTCCTACACAATGCACTACCAAAATGCAAAGGCAATCATGAATCTTATGCAATGGGAGCTGAAACTCCAAGAGGAAGGAAGAAACAAAGGTGTTTCCTCGACAGCGGTGCCAAAAATGTTATGGCCTACCACACCTCCAAGAGGGAACTTAATGACCTAAAGGAAGTGCAATAGAACACAACTATCGTAGGGCACTTACCAATGCTTCGAACTTGAGTCCCTTGAGGCCTCCAAGCTCACTTGTTAAGCTCTAAAGCTTCAAGCTCCATCTCTACGCTGTCACCGTAGAGTCGCTCACACGTTGCATAAGGCAATCACTCTCTCTTACTCTCCCACAACAAGCATGAAACATACAAGCATAGAAGAGGCACAAATGCTAGAATGCTCTCTCTCAAGACACAAAGAAGAGCTCTCAATAGCACAAAGGGGGATTTTCCTTTTCATTATAAGAAAATACCTTATATACATTTGGCCCTTATTCACACTTGGGCGTCCAAAACTTACTTAACTAAGGTCTTGGGTGGCCAATATCTCATAATGTACAACTTTTATAGTGTCTTTTCATGACACTTATTAATGTCCTCAGTTGGAGGAGCATACTTGTTAATCCAAAATGGGATTACCACCCTCACAAATGGCACGATTAAACATATGTACAATCCGTGGAGCCAAAGTATCACATGCATATGTGAGAAGTGCTCTCCAACTAGCCCATCATGATCCTATGCCTTTCCATTCTGTAACCTATCTATCGCATCTAGCACCATCCGCATCTAGAGAGAGAGAGAGAGAGAGAGAGAGCACTATCTTCTTATTTGGAAAGAATAATGGGGGATTACTCGTGCTTATTAAAAATAATGAGTATTCTTAATTTCCTTAGTTAAATGCCTATTAAAAAGAATAACGAGGATTACTTGTGTCTATTAAAAAGAATAATGGGGGATTACTCGTGCCTATTAAAAATAATGAATTTCCTTAGTTAAATGCCCACATGATTTTGTTGTTGCCATATATATAGGCAGTGATGTGTGTGAACACACTTAGGACCGTCGGGGCACTTTTTTCCTCTTTAGGAGGTGTTTTCCCCCGGCTTGTATATACGCCCAATATTCTAGGGCTAACTTATCTTTTGTACATTGACACAATCTAATACATTATGTGTTATGTGCATTCTTGCTTCTTCTTCTCCAAGCTTTGTGTGCTTTCTTGCAATCCTAATTCCAACAATTGGTATCAGAGCAGGCATCGGCTCCTAGGGCTACGCCACTAGCACCCTCCGACTCACGTTCTCCGATTGAGGTGAGCTTTCACGAGCGCTTGCAGGTCCCTATACTCTGCAGATAAGCCCGTAGTGCTTTGCGTTCTCAGAAATTGCATCTGAGGTCGTTTCGGTCTCGATTTTTGCATTACAAGTTCTGTATAGGTGTTTTCGTCACTTTGTGCAAAAATTTCGACAGTGCAGTTTTTTGCAAAATAGGCATACGTATTCTATTCTGGACTGTGCTACAAAGCACGAGTTGTTTTCTGTTCAGTCTTTGCTTCATTATACAGGTAGCTTTTGTATCAGTTTCAATCAGTGGGGTGGCCATGGCTGATAACAGCAATGATGTATTTCGCATGTTGTCTGGCTGATAACAAATTGGATGGAGACAGTAACTACCCACTTTGGGCATACATGATGCAGCATAATTTGGTTGCAAAAGGAGTGTAGAACATTGTGCAGGGTATGGATGTACGTCCAGGTTCTGTGGATGTAGGATCTGTTTGAGGATGTTGCAGGTTCTAGTAGCTCTACTGTTGCTGTTGTTTTACCCACTGCTGAACAAGCTCGTTGGGATGGTAAAGAAGCGCAGGCTCATGCCTTGATTGCACTTTCTATCAAACATAACATCACTCCACATATTCGTTCAGCTAAAAAAGCAAAACAAGCTTGGGATATTCCAGCTGGTATGTATGCAGGTCGTAACGAGGCAAAAATCTCTTACCTGCATAAAGTGTTAGAATCGAAGATTATGCAGGAACATGATGACATGAATGTTTTTCTTGCTGAGATTAAAGATCTCAAGGAACAGTTGATTTCTGCAGGTGAGATTATTCCTGATCATTCTCTTGTGCAGATTGTTCTTGATGCTTTACCTGAGTCATATCAGACTTTTTCTTCCATGTGGATAGACCTGATGTTGTCAAGTATGATACTTTAGTCAACAAGCTCTTGCAAGAAGCACAGTCCAGGCAAAACGGGGCTAGGCACAGCGTGCAGCTGATCAGACATTTGTTGCTGCCCAACAAAGAAGAAGTGGTAAGGCAGCCCCTTCTACTATTTCTTCTCCTATTAGTAGGTCTGCAACTTCTTCTCCTTCCACAGGTAGCAACAATAGGTCTGAGAAGGCTCTTGATAAAGGCAAGAAAAAGATCAGGTGCAACTATTGTAAGGCAACTGATCATATCATTAAGAATTGCCCTAAGCTAAAGGCTAAAGAGGCAAATAAGAAAGAGTCAAATGCAGCCACAATAGCGGATGCTTCTACAAATGCAGATTCTGCAAATGTTGTGCAGGATACAGAATGGGCGTTTAGCACGTATTGCCAGTATGACCCATCTGTACATGATGCATGTTTGGCAGTTTCTGTTGACTCTCATGTATGGTATTTTGACAGTGGTGCTACAAAGCACATTACCTCGTATCATGATATGTTCACTTGTCTTGAGGCTGTCTCTGATGGGAATACTGTCACATGTGCCAATAATGCTTCTTACCCAGTGAAGGGCGTTGGTAAAATTATGCTTACTACTACAAATGGCAACGCTTTCACACTTTTAGATACTTTGTATGTGCCAGGGATAAAGAAGAATCTATTGTATGTCTCTACGCTTGCTAGACTTGGACTTGTAGTCAAATTTGTGGATGACAGATGTACTGTTTATGATTTGACTTCTGGTGATACGATTATTGCATCTAGCACCTTGTTTCGTGGGCTGTATAGGCTCAATTCTTATGACAAGTGTGTGGAAGATTCAGCAAATGCAGTTTCTGAGATGAAAAGGTAGTTTCAGATGCAAAACTATTGCATGCTCGTTTTGGTCATCTGAACTTTGCTAGTTTGCTGCGTTTGCAGAAATTTGATATGGTTGCTTCATTGCCCCCTCTCGAGGCACCATTGAAACATGTTTGTGAAGGCTGTATTTTAGGCAAAATGTAGCATTCTGTGTTTCCAAAGGATGGTTCTGTGCAGCAAACTTTGCTAGTTTGCTGCGTTTGCAGAAATTTGATATGGTTGCTTCATTGCCTCCTCTGGAGGCACCATTGAAACATGTTTGTGAAGGCTGTATTTTAGGCAAAATGTAGCGTTCTGTGTTTCCAAAGGATGGTTCTGTGTGGGCCACTCACAAATTGCAACTTGTACATAGTGATGTATGTGGGCCTATGCAAACTCCGTCATTTGGTAAACACTTGTACTTCGTGACTTTCATTGATGATTACTCAAGGCATGCATGGATATATCCACTGAAGGCAAAGTCCGAAGTGTTTTTGTGCTTCAAACAGTTTTTACTTATGGTTGAAAATGTATCCAATTGTACTATGGTCACCCTCTGTTTTGATCGAGGGGGGGAGTACATGTCTAAAGAGTTTGATGCATTTCTGGCTAGTCGTGGGATAAAACACCAATGTACAGTGCCGTATATCCCTCAACAAAATGGTGTTGCTGAGAGAAAAAACAAGTCACTTATGGAGATGGCACGATGTATGGTCAAGAGCCAAGCTCTACCACATGTGTTTTGTCTTGAGGCTGTCATGTGTGCTACATATGTACTCAACAAGTGTCCCACTAAGGCCTTGCAGTCTGTTACTCCATACGAAGCTTGGCATGGCAGGAAGCCTTCGATTGGTCACTTGTGTGTCTTTGGTTGCTTGGCCTATGCTTTAGTGCCTGTGCAACAACATAGAAAATTGGATGATAAGGCTGTCAAATGCATTTTTGTTGGTTACGGTGCTGAGAGCAAGGGTTATAGATTGTATCATCCGCAGTCAAAGCGTATCTTGATTAGTCGAGATATTGTTTTTGTGGAAGATGCTGTGCAGCCTTTGTTATCATGTACCAAAGAGACAGGTGTGAGCTCACGGGATGTGTTTGATACGTTGTTGCCTCTGTTTACAGGTGGAAATTCAAATGTAAGTCCTAATGAGGCAAATATTCAGTCTATTTCAAACGATATCATAGATCAGCCTATTTCTGATGCAAATTTACAGGATGTAATTTACGAGGATAGGGCTAAAAATGAGCAGGCTAGAGGTATGCCTAAATGGCTGGTGCAAACCTTACGTGATAGTAAAATTGATGCACCTATGTCTAGTCGTACTCGTTCAGGTTTTCAACATGCCTCTTATGCATCAGATTGTTATGCTTTGGCTGTGTCTAGTATGTGTGAAGAGAAAGAACCTCTTTCATTTGATGAGGCACAAAAATCAGAAAATTGGTTGGCTGCAATGCAGTGAATATGATGCTATAATGAAGAATGGTACATGGTTTTTATGTGATTTGCCTATTGGTAAAAAAGTCATTGGATGTAAGTGGGTCTTTAATTTGAAACGAAAGCCAGATGGTAGTGTTGATCGCTATAAGGCTAGACTTGTTGCAAAGGGTTATGCTCAAGAAAAGGGCATTGATTTTGATGAGACCTTTGCTCCCACTTGTCATATGACTACCATTCGTAGCATTTGTGCATTGGCAGCTCATAATGGTTGGAGTGTACATCAAATGGACATAAAGACTGCGTTCTTGAATGGAGATTTGCATGAGGAGGTGTATGTATAGCAGCCTCGTGGTTTCGTTCAAAGAGGGCAGGAAAACAAAGTGTGTAGGTTGAAAAAGGCTTTGTATGGTTTAAAGCAAGCTCCACGAGCTTGGTATGAAAAGATACATGCATATTTGACTGCACATGGTTTTCAAAATAGTCCAACAGAAAGCACTTTGTATGTTAGACGTGTGGATGATGTACATCTAATCTTTGCTCTCTATGTCGATGACATGCTGCTCACAGGACCAAATGAAAGTCATATTGCTGATTTTAAGGCTGATTTGAATGCCTCTTTCGAGATGTCAGATTTGGGGCCTTTGCATCATTATTTGGGGATTCAATTTAAGCAGTGTGATGGAGGTATTGCTTTGTGTCAGACAAAGTATATTGAGACATTGTTGCGGAGATTTGGCCTTGAAGACTGCAAGCCTATTGCTACTCCAATGGAGACAGGTTTGAAGTTGAGTCCTCATGATGCTGGAGATCACTTTGATGTCACACTCTATCGACAGCTGTTGGTTGCCTCATTTATGTATGTATGCATTACGAGGCCGAACATTCAGTTTACAGTCTCACAGGTGAGCAGGTTTATGCATAGCCCAGGGTCTCAGCATTGGAAGGCAGTTAAACGCATCTTCCGCTACTTGAGTGGCACCATACATCTTGGGTTGTTTTATCCCACGGGGGGAACGTTGCCGCCAGATTTACATGCTTTTTCGGACTCAGATTAGGCTGGTAGCTATGACACCAGAGTGTCCACAAGTGGTTTTTGTTTCATGCTAGGTAGCTCATGCATATCTTGGTTGAGCAAGAAGCAACCTACTGTGGCCACTTCTAGTTGTGAAGCTGAGTACAGGGTAGCTTTCACAGCTACGGTTGAGTGTGTGTGGCTCAGACGGCTTATGGCTGACTTGGGTGTTGGACAGGAGTCTGCCACCTCTATCTACACTGACAGTCAGAGCGCATTGGCAGTTGCGACAAAACCCAGTTTTTCATGCTTGCACAAAGCACATTGAGGTGCATTATCACTATGTCAGGGAGAGACTCTCAGCAAGAGAGATCAGCTTGGCCTATGTGCCAACACAGGACAACCTCGCCAATCTTTTCACAAAGGCGCTTCCTCGTGAGAAGTCCGAAGCTTTCCGCAAAGCTTTGGGCTTGCTCTCCTTTGTGGATTGATCTACTTCGGGCATGGCACTTCCCTATACATGAGTGCCAGCTTTCGTTCACACTATCACTCCCAGGGGAAATTTGTTGCCATATATATGGGCAGTGATGTGTGTGAACACACTTAGGACCGCCGGGGCACTTTTTCCCTCTTTAGGAGGTTTTTTTCCCCGATTTGTATATACGTCCAATATTCTAGGGCTAACTTATCTTTTGTACATTGACACAATCTAATACATTATGTGTTGTGTGCATTCTTGCTTCTTCTTCTCCAAGCTTTGTGTGCTTTCCTGTAACCCTAATTCCAACATTTGTGACACTTAAAAATGTGTATTTACTAAAAACTATTTCTTGTGACTCTACAGGGTAAGCAAAACAATGAACAACACAAGTAGTCTAATAAAGCCAACTAAAAAAGTAGTCTAATAAAGCCAAGTAAAAAAGTCTCTAAAGTAAGAAACCATGGCATTAGGGCCAATTCACATAGCCATTTTGAATGGCTCCTTTTGTGATATGGGTTTTTTATAAAAATCTTCATCTTGTACTCAACCCAAGCATGATGTAGTGGTCATGGTGCTCGATTTTCCTAGAAAGAACTTGAGTTTTTAACCCCAGCTTGCTACATCATCAATCTTATAATACATGTATTCATTTGAAATTTCCTAGCAAAGAAAAGCAAGAACACATGTATTCATTTGCAATTTCCTAGCAAAGCAAGAATGAATTGAGATGAAAAACATAGTTAGATCCCACATTTAAATCATTTCAAATCAAATGATGCCTACAAAGCTTACTTTTGAGTAGATGCATCAAAGTTGATGTAATCACCTTTCAACCTTTGAACAAAATGAGCTTTACCTACTTGGGCCTAAGCCCAATTTCTCCATCCTCCATATGGCAAACTTATCCACATCCCCTCCCCCACTCCCCCCCCCCCAAAAAAAAACCAAGACATGTGTGCTGGCGTGTACACACAATTGTTCCTTCTAGAATTGAAAGCATCTCTCTCTCTCTCTCTCTCTCTCTCTCTCTCTCTCTCTCTCTCACACACACACACACACACACACACACACACACCACACACACACTGTTACAGTAATTAATTTATTAATTGTTGGGTGACCCAGCAACAAGTGAAAATAATATCTTAGGCTAAGTTGATTATGAGTGAATTCGATCAACGGTAACATGTGTGAGACTTGCCCAAGCTCAGTTGATTGTGACTGAATTTGATCAACGTGTGAGATATGTGGTGTGAGTTTGATTGTGAGTGAATCCAATCAACTGAACGTGATTTTTTTTCGCTCGAAAATTCCATCAACTAGGCAGTGTTAAATTGATCCCAAGCTTTGACAATGATCTGAAGGTAGATTCATAGCATCATTATGAATATTTCTAAATCCTTCTGGCTTCGATTTTCCATCTCAGTTATTGGCTTTCAGAATTTATTGGCTTATTTACAAACGGGAAGCAGTATTATAAATTTTTGACAACAATATTTGCTTTAAATACGGCATTTATTGACTTCTTCGACACACCAATAAAGATAAGAAAATCCTTTAATCTTTCTTATTTGTTACTTCAAAATTCAATGTTGCTAAGGCATTATTCGACCAAGAGATTTTCCCTAGTTCTTCTGTTATTTATTTGTTTAACTATTCATATTGATTAAGAATATAAATTCATATATTCTTGTATCCTATTTTAATATGCGTTTATTTTTTTAAATTATTCGATATTTTTTATAGTTCTTCTCTTATTTATTTGTTGAATTATTCATATATTCACGTATCTTGTTTCGATATACATTTATTTACTTTCTTTCATTTTTGCTAATGCTAACCTAACAAGGTTTATTAGTGAATGTAGATTCTAAGCAAATAGATTATTCATTAACTTATGTGAATAGAAATATGTTTAATCTCTTAGGGATCAGTGGTTCATTCCGACATCATTCATCCTCAGTTTGGTAGTGGATAATCAGGGGGTTTGTCTACTGTCTCTTTGTATTATTTGTGAATATATATTTTTGTAATTTAGTACTCAATATTTATTCACACACATACACACACACACATGCGGATGCACGTGCATGCTCTCTCTCTTGTAAAGGTAGTGGTGGAGTAAATGGTGGCACATGGCATGGGTTGAAGTAGTGGAGATGACTAACCTTAATGTTCATGCTTAAGTAAGGATCAACCTTGAAGTGCTTTTGGGATTTAGAGCGCTATTCTTCTTATGTGGGTGTAAGATAGTGTTTATAAGGTTGACATATTCAAATTAAAATATAAAATGATCCCAAAACACTATCTTACACATAGTGTTTATAAGGTTGACATATTCAAATTAAAATATAAAATGGTCCCAAAACACTATCTTACACATTGTAAATGCATGTTGAAATATCCAAGGATGTCATGCTCATGGAAAGATAATCATAAACTCTTGATTAATCATTGTGATATCAATGAGACAAGCAACTATCAAGTGTCATTCACTAATCTAGTAGAAACAAGAAGATAGTGTAAGCATAGGTTGACATATTCACTTCTTGCAACACAAAACTATCCCAAGTTATGAGGGAGTCAAAGCTTTGGTAATCAAAATATTACAAGACATTTGATTTCCCATGGTCGTTTTAAATTCCTTATTGAAGTAAAGTAAAGTTAATGAAACAGTAAAATTATAAATTTTTATTTGTTTGTACTCACTATGGTATCTAGCATTTGGATGTAAGAAAACCAAATGATAACAATGTTATTCTAACTAGCTATAATCGAGCTATTTTGGTTTTTTTCTAATATGTCCACATATAGTTACAAAACTCACTTCTATAATTCGAATATTATTTTCAGGCATCCAAGCCTGTGATATGCAAGTTGTACCATCTAAAATGATAACAATGTTATTCTAACTAGCTATAATTGAGCTATTTTGGTTTTTTTCTAATATGTAGACATATAGTTACAAAACTCACTTCTATCATTCGAATATTATTTTCAGGCATCCAAGCCTTTGATATGCAAGTTGTACCATCTAAAATGGTAGCATGATTTTGGTAAAATGTTGTCACTATTAATTTAATTGTATGGCATATATGGATTTATAAGTATGAATTTTGATGGAGGGCCATATGATTGGCATCATGAAGTGCCATCTATATATCCCTCTTGATACTTAATGCAAGAGTAAGAAAACAAAATATATAAGGATCATTTTATCATAGGAAAACCATGAAAATATTTGCCAAAGTTTAGCGCGAGTTAAATGTATTAGTAGCACATTTTCTTTGAAGTTCTATCCTTTTAATGTTGTACCCTTGAGTTTAATACACATTGTGAATGTATGTAGAATATCCAAGGATTTCATGCTCATGAAAAGATAATCATAAACCCTAGATTGCTCATTGTGATTCCAATAGACAAGCAACTATCGAGTGTGGTTTAACTATTCATTCTCACCAACCTAATAGAAACAAGAAGATACTTGAAACAACGCACTTGATCAAAGGAAGAAGTTAAAGATGTTATAGTTGATCTTTATGTATTAAATAGGATGAATAAGAAGATACTTGAAACAACACACTTGATCAAAGGAAGAAGTTGAGGATGATCTAGTTGATCTTTATGTATTAAATATGATGAAGATACTTGAAACAACACATTTGATCAAAGGAAGAAGTTAAGGATGTTTTACTTGATCTTTATGTATTAAATAGGATGATGTAATAAAAATGATTTATTTTTATACAACGTCATCTTGATAGGTCTTAGCACTTTCTTGATAAGGTTTGGAGTGTTTATTATATCTAATCACATTAATGTTTATTATATCTAGTCACATTAATGAAAGCATTATTATATCTTTAAACATATTATTTCAAAAGTAGACTTTGAGCTTAGAAGCCTTAGTGTTTGCATATTTGCACTTTGGAGGTCTCTTTATTTTTATTGGGAAAGGAATGACCACCCATAGGATTCAGTAATACCTTCCACACAATATCGTTTGACATGTTGGGGAATACATGGGTGCTCCACATGGAATTTTTGAAGTCTTGGGAGGATCTTACTTTGGATGAAGGCATATGGCGTGTTGGTATTAGCATAAAATAAGATAGCTAGCTATGGTAGATGTGGAAGAGTGTATGGTATGGTGATGTTAACACAAAACCAAGATGAGGTATTTAGATGTGGTGGGCCACACATTTATATGCTCATGTAGGCTTGGACCATTTCCAAGCACAAGGGGAGAGCAAATAAAGTTTCAAGTGACTTGGTTCATGTACTTTGAGAATGAAGCTCCAAAACAACGTCGCCCATAGTATAAATAATAAATGAAGGATAAAGCCAAAGATGCTTTGAGATTGGGCCCCTGCAAAGTCTATCCTTATGATGCTCTCATAATGAGCGGCTTACTAGATTAACATTGGGATGATATAAATCAAACTCTAAAAATAAAATTCAATATAATTTATTCTTGTATTTTAAGTGCAAAATAACAAAGGTTGGGTAACATCATCCTGTCCAACCTCCTCTCTTGGACGAAGGTTGCCATGGAAATCCTTTTTTGTATTAAATGGCCTCATTGATCAGTTAAACAAAACTTCACACACAACATTTTTATTTGGATCAAAATTGCACATCATGCTATAGGATTAGGTTAAGGGTCGGCACCTTCAAAATGCTATTTTTAATTTTGAGGTGCAGTTAAAAGGGGCATCCTTGGTTTACCAAAGTTTAAACATCCTAGGATAGTTGTTACTTGAAAACAACTAAAGATTGAAATCATGGAAAAAAGTGGTTGCTCTTAAAGGGGGGAAATGGTAGCATTTAAGCTATCCTTAACAAGGTCATGCTTTACTTGAATATTTGTAAAAATGAGTGGGGTAAAGGGATTTCTTAAGGATTGGGATTTCTTAAGGATTCAAAACACTTGGAGAAGGTGTTAGGTTAAGCATTGCTTTTGGAGAAGCATAGTGGTATTCGTGGTTCTTACTGTTATGGTAAAGGATATAAAGAGAACTTCACTCAAGCACTTGTCGAATATGCACTTGGAACAATTATTTGGATCATGTATATGACATTTTATACATCTGTATGAGCACATGATGACAAGTTATGGATGCACATGCACATAGTTTAGTAGCCCCCCAAATTTTGCCTTTTATACGAGGTTTGGAAACCATCAAGTCTAGTGATGACCATAATGGGCTACTACCATGAACCATCAAGTCTAATGGGTTACTACCAGTCACCATAATGGGTTACTACCATGAATGAGAAATCTCAAACCTCTTGTGGTGGGGCACCTTATGAAGGGTGTTTACATGTTAGTATGCAACACATACTGGAGCCCTTGGATTTCTTGCGCGATCTTCAAGTGTCTACACATTTCTCCCTGCCCAAAGTTCTCCACATCCTTGTCAACAAGCCACCTCATGCCCACATTTCCTTTGCTCCTAGACAAAGGACATGGGGGGTAGCAATTTTCACTGAACCAAATCTGCTCTTCAAGATCAAGTGATTGGAATAGCTTTTGGATTAGGCAGGGACATAAGCTATTAATCCAATCAGATTAGACTCCTCTTCGCTATGTGAGCCTGGCAAGTGCAGTGTGCATGCTTGCAATTGTCATAAGTTCTTTTCAACATGCATCTGAAGAGTGATTAAAAGTAAAATTAATGGGGTGGTGGTGAAAATATATCACGATTAAACCAAATGTATATATAGGGAGAAGATCAGAATTAAGGCACTAAATTTACTTGATTATAATGAAAAAATGAAGATAATAATGGTGTGAGAAAAGTTAGGGCAACCCGCATTTGGCCATTATTGCGAGATGCTCGGGGCCACGTGGCACATGCCACGTGGGCTTGTTGTGGAGGAAGGAAAAGAGGACACTCCTATTTGGTACTAAAAGCCTACTCCTCGTTATCATCATCATCATCCTCCTCTTCCTCTTCCTCTTCTTCTCCTCTTCCGTTCCTGCGGAGCAACAATGGCGTCCAAGACACGACATCTGCTTGCCATGGACTGCTGCAAAGCGGAGCACCAAACCTTATTTAGGGTTTATTAATCCTGCTACTCGCCATCGCTTCGCTCAAAGGTGATCACCCTTCCCAATTTTTGTGATCATTTTGCAATATTTCTTCTTTCGGATTCGATTCTCCCTCTGTGGCCTCTTGTCTCTCTTATCTGGCTCCCCTTGTTTCCTTCTTCTTTTGCGTTATTTCCTGCAGTGTCGTCTGAGCTGAGCCAGCCATAGCCGGTAGCTTCACTTCAGAAGAAGTCTACCTGGGAAGATTAGGGTAAAATTACGTTTTTGCTGCCACTAATTGTTGTGCTTTTGAAGTTTTGCCTTCGTAATCAATCCCGCAAGAGGTTCCCTTCTTCGGCTCGTCGGGTGGGTGGGTGGGTGGGGGAGGGTTGGGGGCAAGACAAACAGAGGTTTCCTACTATTTCTCTGTTGTAGGTGGTCTGGAAATCTTCACACAAAGGGGAAGCAGAGCTATATGAATTCAGATATATATTTTTAAATTCACTTTTTCTATTTTTATATGTGATCGACCCATAATAAGGAAATAAAATGTCTCGCAAGAAAGCGTACAAATCACTGCAGCAGTGGGTGAAATTACAAGTCTTAAAGCTGCAAACAGCAGCAAAGCCACTAACTGGTAGGAGCAGCAAAATGGGGCCTTTCTTTGAAAATCAACATGCGGCCCCAATTGCAGGCGAGTCGTTCCATGGAGGCCGACTGAGGTCTCATCATACCCTTACCTCATTCTGGGAGGGAGGCCCTCCTTAGCTCAGGTAATTGCAAGTTCTGAGCCATTCCCTTCCAGCATTGGTGGTGCCCTTGCATTGTTTCTATAGGTAGCAAGGTAAAGCAGTAGGGAAACAGAGAGATGCGTGGTCTATGCTAAAGCAGAAAAGGGGATATGAAGTGGGGCGAAGTCTTGTAAGGTTATTTGCACTTTGCAGAGTGTTCACTCAACTCAATGAAATAGTGGGGAATGGACAGTGGACTAGTACGGCATGAAATGCTGGTCATACAATCTGAGTTGTTGGGATATTGGGTTTGCACAGGTCATTTTCATGAAAGAAATTAAGGAGCAGAAGCATTATACTAATGGCTGAAAACTGATTAGAAATAGCAAATTATAATTATTGTGGATGTTGAGATCCCTAGCTGGCAGCTTGCATATATATGCATCCAAGACTTCACATATTGTTAGTATGCTAAACGAGAGAAAGGAGTAGTGAAAAAGCTGACAAATAATCTCCCACATTGGGATCAGTTGAAAAGAGTGCTTTTCTTTGCTTTTTAAAGCGCTGAGGTGTATGGGCACCTGCCTGCTTAAAATGGCCCCTGTCTCTGTGGATTGCCTCAGGCAGAGTCTATGGTGAGTACAATTATGTGTGTCGTGTGTCAGGTTGCTGAGAAACTATGGTTAAATGTTTGGCAAAGCAAAGGCTCAACTTCTCTGGAGAAGGGAAATGGTAAAGACTCAAGTAACCCTTTAGATTAAAAAAGGAGGTAATTATTTGTTTCTACTGCAATAAAAGAGGGGTATGTGTTCAAATGTGAAGCAAACGGAAGAAAATGGGAAGAGAGGGGAGATTAGAAATTGCTTTGTGGCTTTATCAATGCTGAATGATGGAAATGAGCGGTGAACAGCATAGCTACTGGGAACATTGTTCCCCAGGGCAAAATGTAAAAAAAAAGCATTTTTCCTCTATTTTTTCCACTCAACTATGCATACATAACATAAATTTTCAAAGTTTTAGCCTATCCTACTTAAAATTCATCATGTAAAATGACATTTTTAGAATTCCATTAGTTTTGTTAGCTGACATGGCGTTCCCCTGTTCCCGTTCCGGGGTCCAAAACGTTCCCATTCCTGGGGGCCAAAACGTTCCCCTATTCCCGTTTTTTGGTAACTATGGCACTGAAAAGGTCCTAGATGCAAGTCAACCCAGGCAGCCTGTTGAGTCAAGAAAGAAAATGTGTGCACTGGTGTGGGCTGAGTGTGCACCCTTTGGCCACTCATGGATACGTGCCCTGGCTTTCAAGCAGCTCAACATAGATTCTTACCCTGCTGAAAATTAGTGACCATGCATCTCATAGTGTTACAATCCCGTAAATCTCCTAAATACAAAACACGAGTGATTAGAACCCCCCTAAGAGGGGTGCAGGCTAGCTCACCCCCCAATCGGAGGGTCTATGCTTCAAAACACCCCTGACCTAGGGGCTAAGGTCTAACTCCCACAGATCCATACCAGTCCTTCGGCAAGCCTGATCCATGCTCTGCCACACATGTAGTTGGAGTCTTGGTCGAACTCTGACCAATAGTGAGGTTATGACAACAATAACTCTTGTTTCACTTATATAGTGTCCACTGTTGCTATAAATAACTAAATTGTTATAAATAGCTTGGACACAGATTTATTAAGAATAACCTTAGCCGCTTGTATTCGTGTGCTTTCTCCTAATCCTAGCCCTCCCTAACCTTGCCAGATTAGTCTACTAATCTCGAGGATTAGTAGTAGGTATGTAACACATTTCCCCTCCTCAGACGTTTCCACTCTTGGAAACAAAATCTTGAGAGAACAATGGTCCGACTCCCATACGGGTAAGGGGCTAATCAATAGCATCTTGAGAGAACAATAGTCCGTCTCCCATACGGGTAAGGGGCTAATCAATAGCATCTTGAGTGAGGTTTGGTGAAGAGATTAGCTAGGTTGTCCTGAGAGGGACAATACTCCAGAGAAATGATCTCGTCAGACCAACTCATGATCAAAGTGAAAATGAACCTCAATGTGCTTGGTCCTACCCCATGAAAAGATGAACTACTTGTGAATGCCTAGGCACTCTAGCTGTCTGTAAGAATGCAAATGGGAGAGTTCGAAAAAACATCAAGATTACTCAGCTCTACATAATAGCTCGTAGCAAGTATCCAAATAAGCATGGTACTCAGCTTGAGTGAAAGAAAGAGAAATTGTAGTATGCTTCTAAGGGCAGTAGGATAAACAGAATCATTAGGGCTGCAGGAGGACAAGAGAAGAGATCCCCAGGGATCAGATTCTGGTCGGTGAGGAGTGGAATCCTTCTAGGCTGGTCGGCAGCTTTTAGTGGATTTTTGTGTCCATTAAAGTTGGCATGAATAAGTGTCCATTATGCCTATAAAAGGCTTAGCCACAAGTTCTTTTGGTGATTCAGTCCTTTATGGGGTGGGTCTTAGACTAGGGCTTTTTGGAGTCCAAGATTTACCTTTTCTTCAAGGCAGCCTAGGGCTTGCCAAGACTGTACTACCTTTTTGTACTATATGAATATACTGAAAACTCAGCTCTCTCTCTCTCTTCTCTCCATCTCCTGCTTGCGTTTTGCATCAGCGTGTTCGAGAAAGGTGTTTAGGGTTGAAAGAAAACTCCTAGAGCTCCGCATGTGACATGATCTATAAGCCCAACGGAGCATGCAATGATAGATTCAATCATGTGTACAAGAGATATAGATAGAGAGAGAGAGAAGGGGAGAGAAAGATGGGTATAGGGATTTCACACAATACACCATGTTGAGCGGGGAACAGGCCTCGCTCCCTCTTTAGGAATTTATTTCAGGAACAATCCACGGGCTTTTCCAAGCTAGGACCAATACAACAAATGAATACAATATCAAACAAAGTGCCGATGTTGAGGTCAGGCTGAAGTCGATGTCGAGGCACAAGATATCTGATGTTGAGCTCAGCACGAGGATGACCCACAAGAGTCTTACACCGGGTATCAAAATCCAATGTCTGAATCAAATTTGATGCTCCCAAATATCCACAAGGTTCTCTACACCCAATTTGGACAAAGGCAATCCCAAGAGGCACACACTAGGAGGTGGCAGAACGGCAACATAGCTTTTAGGGTAGTGGTGCTCTGAGATGGGAGAGTCGGCGCGCTAGTGGAGGCGCAAGCTACCGCGGTGGCTTGTCTTGGTGGCAGCGCTCTTAGCGTCTTCTCCTGATGGCAGCGTAAGCAGCGTTGGAGGTTCTGTGCAAAGGTGGCAGGCGGCGCTTGTACTAGCGTTGTTGGTTTTGGCGGTGACTAGGGTAGTAGCAAAGGCAGCTGTAGGAGGCAGAGGTGGCGCTTCTTCTGAGGGCAGCGCAGGAGCGGTGGGTAGAGAGGGAATTTGATGATGCTGAAGATTAGTCTTGCTTTCCACAAAGCTAAGACTAATGAGGGTACAAGATTTTTTATATACTTGATGGGGGGGTCCATACTTTTGCCTTGCCTTGCTTTTGCTTTGCCTCTTTGCTTATGTTTTATTTTTCTTGCTTTTGCTTCGCCACTTTGCTTTTTCTTTCTTAAATATTAATAATAGCCAAAGTTCTTGATTTGTGCTTTTACAATCTTCAGGGTCTTGCTTTTTGACCTTGGAGCTGCTTTTTGAAAAAGAGGCTTTTAGCTTTTTGATCCAGTTCGATGTCCTCTTTCCAATGGGGCCCTGAGTTTTTAGTTTGACTTTTTGCTTTTTCTTGCTTTTTGACCAATGATAGTGCTTTTTCCTGTGCCAACCTAAGGATCCCTGTTCCCATGTGTCCATCAACCTGTCCAAATGTCCGGGCATGAGTTCCATCTTGTGAAAAGAGCTTGGAGGACCAAATAGTTACATTCTCCCTCCCTCTTATATCACAGTTGTCCTCAATTGTGGAGTACAAATATTCTATATGATCGTGGTACTAGCCCCATTTGGTGCTCTTGTGCATTTGGTGTTTCCTCATATATGTGGTGCCTTCTGCTCCTCTGGCAACATCTTTATGCCTTTCTTCGATCGATGTCCTTGTTCTTGGCGATACATGTTCTCCACAGCCTATGACATGGGTTAGATATAATAAATGCTTACTCACCTTTTGCAAAAACTAGACAGAAGCTAGCCAACAAACAAGTATATGTATCATTCGTGTCTACTGGGTATTCCACGTATTGGCTAGGTAGTCTGGAGCACAGTGGACTATCACATGCCATAAATCCAAGCATTGTCCATACATAAAAAACAGCACACAAAGTCGAAGAATTGAAACATACATCAGTATGCAATGCATAAGTAATGATCCTCTTGTTCATGGATTGTCCTGAAAAGGGTCCATAATATCTTGGGCGAAGCTTTGGGAAGATTGATTTCATTGTCTTGTATCGATGAGGGGCAATATATAATAATACCAAGTCTCCTTCTTGAAATTCAATGTAACGACGACGCTTATTAGCTGTGCGCTGATATTTCTCTTGGACGCTGACCATCTTATCCTTAATTTGTAATAAAATATCTTGCATTTCCTGAATGAGTTGGTTTGCTAAAGTCACTTTATGTTGAAGAACAAAGTTGGCAGGAACAAGGGGAGTATGGCCATAAGCTGCTTGAAAAGGTGTCATTCTAATAGCTGAATGATAAGAATTATTATAAGCAAATTCCACCAAAGATAAATATTCTTCCCATGAAGCTAATCGAGACTGAACATAATGACGCAGTATTTCTTCCAGAATCTGAGTAACTCGTTCCGTTTGTCCATTTGTCTGTGGATGATAAGCAGAGCTAAAGAGTAAATTTGTACCAAGAGACTTGAATATTGAAGTCCAAAAATGTCTTGTAAACTTTGGATCTCGATCAGAAACTATAGATTTTGGCAATCCATGAAGTTTGAAGATATACTGTATGAACAATACTGCAATATCTAAAGCTTGGGCTGCTTTCTTGCGCACAGAATGAAATGTGTCATTTTAGAAAATCTGTCAACCACCACAAGAATCTCTGTATTGCCTTTAGAAGAACGTGGCAATGAAGTGATAAAATCCAAACTAATACTTTCCCAGCGTTCATTGGGAACTTGAAGTGGTTGAAGAAGACCAGCTGGAACTTGTCTGCTAGCTTTCATACGTTGGCACTAGAGACATGCTGTAACAAATGTAATAACATGTTGCTTCATTTGAGGCCAATAGTATGTAGCTGTCAAAAGACGCTATGTCTTGTTGATGCCTGGGTGTGCAGCATAAGTGACCTCGTGATGTTCTTTCACCAATACTCTTCGAACATGAGTATCATGAGGTACACAAATACGGTCTTGATAATATAATAAACCATCCACTATTGTATATGCTCCATAAATCTTCAAGTCGGAAGGAGTTGCACTCTGAGAATTGAGAATTCGAAATGCATTTCCAAAGTCACGATCTTTTGAATAACGATCCTTGAAACTTTGAGGTATATTCATTTCAACTGTAGAAATAGCCAAGACCGAAGCTGGCGGCATACGACTGAGGGCATCTGCCGCAACCACATTGGTAAGACCAGGAACATACTCAATTGTCATATGAAAATTGGCTGAGAATTCGACCCAACGCGCTTGCCCAGCATTCATAACTGGCTGCGTGAAGATATATTTCAAAGAATGATGATCTATTTTCACCATTGAATCCGCACCAAGGAGATAATGTTTCCATGCACGATAGGCATGAACAATAGCTAAAAATTCCTTGTCACATATTGGGTATCTTATTTGAATTGCAGAGTGCTTATGACTGTCAAAGGCAATAGCACGTTCTTGTTGCATCAAGACGGCACCAGTGGCAATATCAGAAGCATCCGTGTAAACATCAAAGAAGAGAGTAGGGTCAGGAATAGCCATGACAGGAGTTGTTGTCAAAGTTGTCTTTAAATTTTCAAAAGCTTGTGTTGCGGCTTCAGTCCACTTGAATGCAGGAGCGGACTTTAGAAGTTCTATGAGAGGAGCAGCTATTTCGGAAAATCGATGAACCTTTGTGTGATAGAAGTTGGCAAGTCCCAAAAAAGAACGAACATCATGGATGTTTGTGGGAGTTGGCCAATTGACAATAACCTGTATTTTCTTTGGATCCACGAAAATACCGTCTGCTGCTGAAACAAAATGTCCAAGGTACTCCAAGGATGTCTTGAAGAATTCACTTTTGCTTGGATTAATATAAAGAGCATTGTCACGAAGCACCTGGAAAACGATCTTAAGATGTGCCTTGTGTTCTTCCATATTGTGACTGAACACCAGGATGTCGTCAAGATAGATAATGACGAACTTGTCCAGAAAAGGACGAAAAAGATCATTCATCAGACTCATAAATGTTGCAGGGGCATCGGTTAACCCGAATGGCATTATATTCATCACCTTTGCTAATGCGAATCTGATGATATCCAGACTTAAGATCAATTTTGGAGAAGACCTTTGCATGGAGCAATTGATCAAACAATTCATCAATGCGCGCACGAGGATACTTATTCTTGATAGTCAACTTATTAAGGGCACGATAGTCGATGCAAAGGCGCATAGACTTATCCTTCTTTTTCACCAAAAGTACTAGAGCTTCAAAAGGGCTTTTGCTTGGTCGAATATGTCCTTTCTCCAAAAGTTCAGTAAGTTGTCGCTGTATCCCCTAAGATTCCGTAAAAGAAACTCGATATGGAGCACAAGTAGGTGGAGCTTTGCCAGGAAGGATATCAATAGCATGGTCGATTGGTCGCCGAGGTGGGAGAACCACAGGAAGCTCTTGAGGAAAAAGATCCAAGTATGGAGCAAAGAAAGGTTGCATGAGGTGCATCACCTTTGTATCTATGTCCTCGGGAGGATCGTTGGCTGAATAGACCATTAAAAGTGCTGAGGAACAACCACTCTTGCGGACCCACCATTTCACTTGAAGAGCTGAAGGGGTTGGTGTAGAACGTTGGTTTCTGATTCCTTTGAGTGCCACAAGCATATCATTTTGAGCAAATTGTATGGAATGGTTCCAGAAACTGATCTGGAGATCATATTGATATAACCATTCTTGACCAAGGATCATATCATAATGTGCCAAATTCATGACTTGGAAATCCAATTTGTCACGATAGTGCTGAATTCAAAAGGAGAGGTGTTTGGCAACGGTGTTACATAAGGATGTGGAACCATCGGCAAGCTCTACCTCATAAACAATAGCACTTGGAGAAGTCCGAATCTTCAATCTTTGAGTCGAGGTGGTTCCCACAAAGTTATGAGAACACCCATTGTCAATGAGCACCTGAATAGGGTGACTAGAAATAGAACCTTGAAGAACCAAAACGTGAGTAGACTGCTGGGGCAACGGTGAAGAGGCAGCTTGTGCTGTGGCAGTAGCGGTGATCACTGAAGCATGTGTAATAGCATGGTGATTAACTACACGCTTTCCTTTGTCAGCAACTAGGGGTTTCTCCTCGGAAGTGGAGGATTCAGCATTAGAATTCTGTTGATGGGTTGGTCTTTTGGGGCACTAAAACCAACGATGAGGTCCATTACAAATTGTGTACAATCCTGTCTTTTGTTGATCTCGTCCAGAAGGAACAGTGGAAGGACGAGGATTGCGAGATTGGTCACGTCCTTGGTCTCGTCCACGATCCGAACTGCGTGGTTGGAAGGATTGAGAACGTCGGGATCGAAAAGAGGACGATCCTTCTGATTGGCGAGGGTGTTGAGAATTATTCCATTGGGGATTAGGTCGGGAGGTAGAAGTGCCAGAAGATTTTTTGCGACTATCTCGGGTCATACAAGATCCATTGGCTTTCTGAAAGTCATTTAGCTCGATTGGAAGAGGCCGAAGTTCGAGAATTAATGTCTGCAACGTGCCCAGCGTATTGTATGGCATCGGCAAGATCGATTGGGTTATATTTCTGAACATCGGCACGCAGTGTGGGGTTAAGACCTTCAACGAAGGCATGAAGCTCGTCCGCTGGGGACACAGAGTCAATCTCCAGTATCAAGTTGGTGAACTGGGAGATATAAGAGGCCAAGGAACGAGTTTGGTCCAAATGGCATAAGCGAGTACGGGCTTGGAAATCTGCATTGGTAGGTATGAACTGCATACGGAGGACCTGCTTGAATTTTCCCACGTTGTAACCGATTTTCCGGTGTGCTGTCTTTGAGGAGGGATACCGCAAAAATCACCTTTTGGAAATTAGAAAGGGTCATGGTTTCAAAGTATAACCGCAATTTGTAGAGCCATTGGTCTAAGATGCGCTTATTACGCCGACCACCATAAGAGTCAGGGGGTTTAATTTCCAATTTCTTTGTTTTATAAGCTTGTAAAAGACGATAAAGAGTTTTAAGGTCATCGCCTTCTACCTTGGAAGGAATGACATCTGCGTCTGCTGGTACTGTTGTTGAAACATCTGCTGCTGGTACGGAACTCGTGTAGGAGTGGCGATCCGTGTGGAGTTGCTGGATTTGCGAAGCCAAGGATGCCATAGACTCCTGGAGTTGCTGTTGGAATTGCTACTGAAGTTGCTGCATAGCTAGTTGCCATTCCGGAGGGGCTGGAATGTCAACAAGTTTAAGAACCATCGACTGGAGGGTGCGGCATCTGGAAATCCCGAGAGGAGAGGCTACGTACTGGTGAAGCGGCTATAGACTATCCAGTATAGTAAGGGCGATCCTCTGGGATTGGGCTCGCACGAGAGTCTGCTACTACTGGAGAAGAAGGTACAGGGGTAGGGGCAGCTATTGGTGTCAAGGGTGTATATTCAGGTGTAGAGGGGCGCACCGTGAATGAAGATGGATAAACGTCTTTAGAATAGGTGCAATATTCGTGAAAAATGATGCTACACTCGGGGAGGATAGTGCCCAGATAAGGATGACGCCCGAGTATAAAACAGTAACGGTCTAGATCCTGTGCAGAAGTATGAACACGGATCACTCACACATCGAATTCTCGGAGGTGAGAAGTCGGTGTGGCTATCTGAATGCGGTAATGAGTGGGTTGGAAAAAGAGGGGCACGCTCATTGGAACAGGGGCTGAGACCGGTGGAGAAACACGGGTAGGAGAGGGCACTATGGACTGAGAGGCTGTTTCCTGTAAATAACTGAAATCGTAGGTTTCCTCTGCCATAAGCCGTCGGAGAAGAGGGTAATGTGTGTCCAGGTGATCTGAGAGGTGCTTTTGAACCCGTAAAAAGTGATATTGGCCCCGGAGGAGTGGAGAGCCCGCAAAAGAATGAAATGGCGGGTTTCTGATATGTTAATACTCCACATTATGTGATATTTTTATGCCCAAGAAAATAGAAAAATCACACCTGAAGGAGGTTGCCATAATGAATGTTGTTGCTGTAGAAGAAGCACCAAGGAGATGGTGACCGACAATCCAACAAAAATCAGCAAGCGGTTGGTCCAAACAACGGGAGGAGACAACAAGCAGCAAACGATGAAGAGGGCTGAGGAGTATTGAATCCGTGGAAAGAGAGGTGGCTGCAGATTGGCACACTGAAGGCGTGTGTAGGGTGGCGGCGAGCGCAGGCTGAAAACGGCCCGAACAGTTGGCGCCGATTTGAAGGAGCTTGTAAGGTTTGTTTTTTTTTCAAATGTTTTTTTTTGGGGTTTGTTTGTATACGTGGCAATTAAAGCCTTAAGAGGCATAACCTTTGGGTGAGGTTATGGTGTGGGTTTGCCTTGTTTTTTTAATTAAAAAAAAATCAGCAAAGCAATCGTGCGCTTCTCAACGGCAGCCGAATAGAGGAATTTCCACGAAGGCGTGCGACTCCTCATGGGAGGGGTGCGTGTCCATGAAAGGGTGCCGGCTGAAGAGGTAAGCCTCCTGGATTGAAGGGTTGCTTCTTGTCTTGCCTTTGTTCAAGAGTTTCCTGCATATGGTTGGCCCAAAATTAATTAGCAAAAATTGGGAGTTTGGGGCTGAATTTGATGGGACATTCTCTCGTGCTCTTCCATTCAACACTGGCTACACCCAATTTTAGGGTTTGGGCGGACTGATTTTAGGGTTAGGGTTAGGACTGATTTTAGGGTTAGGGTTAGGGTTTGGGCATGTCACAGGGCGGAAAAGTTTGCTCTGATACCACTGTAAAGCTTTTATAGCTTTATTAACATGATTAAGACCTAATTACTGAACATAAGACAAATACTGCAAGAAAAGACTGAGTTGTTTGCATTGAGACAGAGGCCTTTCTTAAATAGAGGCCGAAAGGGTACAAGTGAAGAGACATCCCTGGGAAGGGGTGTGGCTCTTGAATCAATGGTTATGTCCTTTGGACTTAGGGGTGTGTCTTTTAATGAATAGACATGTCTTTTGATAGTGACCCAAGGGTGTGACCCTTCATGTGTCTCTTCAATCAATGGTTATGTCCTTTGGACTTAGGAGTGTGTTTTTTAATGAATAGACATGTCCTTTGATAGTGACCCATGTGTAAGGGTGTGACCCTTCACAGGTGTCCTTTCAGTTAATAAGGGATGAAGGAGTAATTAAGGAGAGATTAAGAGAGTTAGTCACAATCGTGACACTAGCTGCTGGCGCAACCTGCTCGTCATGCATTTGCACCTCCAGCCAGCCACTATGCGATGCTTATGGATCATGTGCTGCTGCGCCTGGTGCCCACCATGTGGCAGCACAACTAATCATGTCCCGTCATGCACCTAGCCCTCTTGTTTGATGCCGAGGCTGAGCACAGCCCTAATGTTACCTTACATGGCTAGGTTCCAACATTAAAACACAGCCATAAGAGAGTCGACCAAAGTAACAAGAGTTCCCAAAAAATTCTGCACATCCTCTACACGCATGAATCTCGCATATTCCCCCTCTCATAATCCATGCAACCTAAGATATCAGTAGAACCTTAAAAAGTAAAAACCTTTTTTCTTGAGATGAAAACTTAGGCATGGCGTAGAGAAATACCTTCTGACGAGTATGCATCAATCAACCTTAGCACAAAAGTGGAGAGAATACATGGATCTTGCGAATCCATGAAAAGCAAAACAAAAAAGCTTACTCGAACCTTCTCCCGTGCATCACGATACCTTCTGCGTTTATGCCGCTCTGATACCAAGTGTTACAACTTACAACCCCACGGATCTCCTAAATGCAAAACACGAGTGATTAGAACAAACCCTTTAAGAGGGGTGTAGGCTAGCTCACCTTCCAACCGTAGGCTCTATGCCTTGAACCACCACCAAGCGAGGGGCTAAGGTTTGACTCCCATAGATCCATGCCAGTCCTTCGGCAAGTTGATCCTTGCTCTGCCACACATGTAGCCGGAGTCTTGGTTGAACTCTGACCAATAGTGACGTTATGACAACAATAACCCATGTTTGTGTCCATTGCTGTATAAATAACTAAACTGTTATAAATAGCCAGTACACATGGATTTAATAGGAATAACCTTAGCCGCTTGTATTAGCTTGCTTTCTCCTATTCTTAGGGCTCCCCTAACCCTGTCGGATTAGGCCACTAATCTTGAGGACTAGTACTAGGTACGTAAGACAGGGCAGGAGACATGATCACTATACTTGTATTACTGTATATCAAGCCTCTCTTGGTGGGTAAGAGGAAAGCTTGCTCCAAAGGCAGGCCACCCACAAGAACAGCCACCCTTTTTCAGCCATGTGCAAAGTGATCTTGGCTATCTAGCTCTATGTCATTGAAATGTGCTGAAGAAATTAAACGAACATTTTTTGAAGGACCAGCTTGCCTGCATCCAAGTCAGACTGGAGGTTGTGAAGAAAACAATATTTTTCCCAGCCCTAAAAAGGGATTTTTCTGGGTATTTTAGATTTTATTTGGGGTTTTTTGTCTTGGCTGCTGGCCTACACCTTTTAGGGTGATCGACCAGCACTCCCCCCTTGTATATATAGCCTTACATCGTTTACTTCAGCACACCATCAGGCTTACCTCAGCGTTTATCCTCTGAGCTTTACGTCCTTTTCATCAGCGTTTTTCTTCTGCTATTATCAGTCTCACATCAGCCTTACATCAGGCTCACATCGGCACTTACATCAGGCTTACTTCTGCACTGTTATCTGCATTCGACATCAGCATAGACCAGCGCCTACATCAGCACTTCATCTGCGTTTTACATCAGCAGACATCAACGTTTTTATCAAGGCTTATATCAGCGTTTATATCAGCCTTACATCAGGGCATACATCAGGGCTCACATCAGTGCTTACATCAGCATATCTTCTGCGTTTTGCCACAACCCATGGGACAGCAGCCCCCTCTACTATACATAGAGCATATCAGCGTTTTTGCCTCAGCTCTCACCATCGGGACAGCAGCCCACTCTCTGCTTCAGGTACGCAGCACCCGTGTCACCAGAGTTTGCACCACTTGGGACAGCAGCCGTGTCACCAGAGTTTGCACCACTTGGGACAGCAGCCCTCTTTGCTTCAGGTACGCAGCACCTGTGTCACCAGAGCTTGCACCACTCGGGACGGCAGCCCTCTTTGCTCCTCACCCTTCAGGTCTTGCAGCACCCTTGTCATCAGAGCTTGCTCCACCACCACCATCACTCGGGATGGCAGCCCTCTCTGCTCTTCATCGACCCCTTAGGTACAACAGCACCCTTGTCATCAGAGCATGCATCACCTCATCTTCCGCTGCCACTATCACCTCGGAGTGCCTCTGCTGCCACCGACGCGAGCCTTCGACACTGACCACCACTCGGAGTGCTTTGCCTCACATCGACGCGAGCCTTCGTCACCGACTGTGCTTGAGCTCTGACATCATCTCTGCTTCTGCATTGGTCTTTCTACTTAGAGTCACCTTACACCTGAGGGCTCTTGTACATATTTGCACTCACCATTATATATATATTCACTCACATATTTCATGCTGTGTGGTTTTGCTCTGATCTCTCATATATCTGGTCCTTTCGTCCTTTTGCCCTCATAGGGGTTGGGGGGTTTATGTTGAGCTTTATTGTTGAGGGTTTGTGTTGCTCATGTTGACGAGATTTGTAGCCTAGTTTGGCAAAAGGAAGTCAACCTTTAACAAGGCATATCCACTTTTAACGCTGCAGGTTTCTTTCAAACATGAGAAGGGAGGCTTTTTAAAATCATATTTTTTCAAAGCAACTCATGGGAGGGGCTTGCTCGCGGAAGAGAAGCCAGCAAGAAAATGATGGAGACGAGTTTCAAAGGGTTGGCTTTTCAAGGTCCAGTAGAAGCATCAGCTTTAAATGGCCTCACAAGTCATCTTCTTTTGATAACGATGTGGATACCCAACAGAAGTCTCAGGGAAAAGTTCCATCCCTTCTAGAGCTATCGGTTTTGAAAATATGCGAGGTAAAAGCTGAAACATTTGGCTATTTTTGTTTATAGTTTTGTCAAATTTGTTTAACTTGGAGTTATTTGTTTATTTATGGCAGAGAATAGAGAGCTATGGTCCTCTTTCTGTGCTTCCAAGAGACCTGACCCAACAGCTTCTAAATGAGCTGATTCGGAGCGAGTCACTCAATATATCTGTGCTGAAAGCTTTCCAGAATTGCAGCATACAGGTTACTTTCTAAGCTCTATGACAGTGCATGATCTTTGTCTTGCCATCTTTTTTCCATGAATTTTTCCTTGCCTTTACAGGCAAGACACAGCAATATTCCGAGCCTCATGGAGGGAACAATAGGAAATTTTCTTGATTTAAACAAAAACTATTTCCTCCTCCCCACTCCCCCCCCCCCCCTTTCCTGATTCCTTCTTTCCCCCCTCTTTACATACGCACAAAATGTGTGCTATATTCCTATACATAATTTCGATAACTATACATTGATACTTTGATGAATACGTAAAGTAGCAGTTAGTGTAATATCTTACATTATAACTATTTTGATATTTATACATTGACACGAATGTAAAGTAGCAGTTAGTGTAATATCTTACATTATAACTATTTTGATATTTATAACTATAGCAGTTAGTGTAATATCTTACATTATAACTATTTTGATATTTATACATTGACATGAATGTACAAAAAAGTCTGTCAAATATGTAGTATAAAGGAAAACTAGAGAATTCTGTGCACTAAAAATTATGAGACTATTATATTTAAGGATCCTTTCTCTACTCGAAATTTTCCATTACCACTTGAAATGTGGTATGAGAATGGAACAATTACATTTTAGGATCCCATCATATGCTTATCACTATTTATAAACTTAAGGCAACTCCTTCACATCTTATGGTGGGGGTGGGTGTCCTGTATGCTTATCGCTATTTATAAACTGAAGGCAACTCCTTCACATCTTATGGTGTGTGTAGTCATGTCCTGTATGCTTTGAATTTAGACTGCTTACAAAAGAGGCTTTTGTGAAGGCACAGGAGTTTGTTACTACTGAATCGACTTTTTTTTTTGGTTGATTGGAAGGACATTCTTCTTGGCGACTATGTTGGGGTTGAAGACACCTGGCTAGAGGTGATTGGCTCCCAGGGGCTTTCACTTTTAGCTGTTGATATTTCTAGATCTGCCATCTCTGATTCGGGGCTAGCACACATCCAACAGTGTGGAAGCTTGCAAATTTTAAATCTAAATTATTGTGACAACATTTCGGAGGCAGGATTGGATTGTTTGGCAGGTCAATCTCACATTGCAGGATAAACTTTTTATTAGTGCCTCTGCTATTATGATTGTATTTGAAGTGTGTTCTTAAGTCTGATTTGACAGTAGATGGGAGATGTTGATGATCTCAGGTTTCAAAAACTTGACAAGCTTAAGCTTTAAGAGAAGCAATGCGATCACCTCGGCAGGAATGCGTCATTTGGCAGAGCTTGCAAATCTGAAGAACCTGGATCTAGAGAGATGTCCCCGGATTAATGGTGGACTTCATCACATCAAAGGTTTATCTATTTTGTCCCTTCCTCCAAGTGGTGCTACGTGCTTCTGCCAAGTGACACAACCACCTTCTGCCATGTGGTCCATTCTTGTAATTTTTGGTTACACGTTGTATGCAGGCTGTCATGGAATCTTACATTTCTAGAAAATATTATTGAAGCTAAAGTACATATATATTGATTTTTTTTTTGGTTTTTGGCAACAGGCCTGACAAAGCTGGAGCGATTAAATTTGGGATGGTGCAATAGCATCAAGAACCATGATATGAAATCACTTGTTGGTAAAAATTGCAAACTGTAAAAACATTGAATGTTTCAGAATTCTATGTTTGATTAGGTTGAAGGGAGAGGGAGGGCATGAGAAAATAGCTTGACCGTAGAAGGCACTTTTGGTGCATGAATGCAAACAGAACTCATGTTCTATTATGATGTCAATGCGAACTCTTTTTTAGGTAGAGTAGAAGGATTTTATGTGCAAACAAGAAAGAAGATTGTGTCTTCTTGAAAATGGAGCATTTTCCTTGCATCGACCTCGTTTGCACTTCAAGCAAAGGGTTGGGTTCGAAAGGTTGATACTTCTACAACGCTTTTGACATATATTCTATTGAAGATATGATACCCGATCCCAAGTCTTAAGGTGTCATATTTGGCTCAACTCTTCTTTGCTCCACATTTGGATTTATTTTCGATAGATTTACCTCCAGTTTTACGTCCTCATGGACTAGTGGATCATCCAATTCCTTTTTCTGGCAATTCCCCTCCGACTCGTGCCCCTTCTTGAGTCTCTCATATGTGGAATCCCAAGAAATTCAACGTCGGTTAACAGAGCTCTTGGGGTCATATTCGTCCCAATAAGAGTCCCTTTGGTGCACCAATTGTGCTTGTGAAAAAAAAGAATAAGTCGATTTGACTTTGCATGGATTATTGTGCCCTTAACAAACTCATCACTATCCAAAACAAATATCCTCTTTCTCGGATTTATGAATTATTTAATTAATTACTTCATGCTAAAGTATTTTTAAAAATAGATTTAAAGTTAGGATATCATCAGATCCGTATGAGAACAAGACCGACTTTCCCATGAAATATGGGCATTATGAGTATTTGGTCATGCCTTTTGGGTTTACCAATGCTCTGAGAACTTTTCTTAGTCTCATGGGTGACCTTTTTAGACCTTTTTTGAATTAGTATCTTAACAACATTTTGGTTTTAATGCTTCAATCGATGAACACAAAAGGAATCTTCATCAATTTTGTGAGACATTGCGCAATAATGCACTTTTTATCAACCTAGAGAAAATTGATTTTTTCAAAACATTGCTGGATTATCTTGGACACAAAATTTCAACAGATGGTATTTCTCTTGATCCTTCAAGATTGGTTGACGGATGTAACACAAGTGTGCGTAAACTTTTGGTAAAGGAACATCATGAGGTTCCTTATGCGGCCCATTCTGGTATCAACAAGACTCATAGGTTGTTGATAGCTTCCTATCACTGGCTACAAATGAAGCAAGATGTAGAAGTTTTCTTGTCAGCAAATGAAAGCCAATAGACAAGTTCTAACTGGTCTTCTTCAACCATTTCCTATACCAAATGACCCAATGGGAAAGTATTAGTATGGATTTCATTACTTCTTTACCTAGTTCTTCGAAAGGTAACACACACATAATAATAATGGTGGTAATTGACAAATTGTCGAAGAAGTCATATTTTATATCATGCAAGACGACAACTCAAGCTCTCGACATTGCTTCATTATTTCGTTAGTATATTTTCAAGATAGATGGATTGCCAAAGTCCATTATTTCATATCGAGATTCTAAGTTTGCATGATATTTTTAGACTTCACTTTTTAAGTCTGTCGGCACAAATTTACTATTCAGTATAATATATCATCCACAATCAGGTGGACAAATTGAAAGAGTTAATCAAACTCTTGAAGAGATGCCTTGACATCAGATATCTTGGGAAGATTACTTACCATTTGTTGAATTTTCTTATACAATTCTCACCATACATCAATTGGTGTGACTCCTTTTCAAGTCGCTTCTTGTCATACAACATATTATATACTTGGCTACTAATCCAACAGGGTTAGGGGAGGCCTGGGATTAGGAGAAAGCGGGCTAGTATGGGTGGCTAAGGTTATTATTAATAAATCCATGTGTACTGGCTATTTAACAGTTTGGTTATTTATAGTAGCAGTGGGCATTATATAAGTGAACCATGGGTTATTGTTGTGGTAACCTCGCTTTTGGTCAGAGTTAGATCAAGACTCCAGCCACGTATGTGGCAGAGCATAGATTGGCATGCCGAATGATTGGCATAGATATGTGGGAGTCGGACTTACAAGAGGTGGTTCGAAGCATAGAACCTGCGGTTGGGAGGTGACCTAGCCTTGCACCCCTCTACAGGGTTTTGTACTAATTTCGTGTCTTGTGTTTAGGAGATTTGTGGGGCTATAACACAACACTTGTGTCATCCAACTTTGTTCTTCAATACAAGGTGGCATTAGCCGATTAGTTAGTTCAAGAAATGCAAGACATTAATCTTTAAGTTTGAGAGCAAGAACAATATCAATGAACATCTACCAAACATCGTTGACATGATGAATTTTAAGAAATTGGATCCACCTCCTTCATGGGAAACAATTCGTTCGACTCTTCACTTATCATGGATCAAGAATTATATTCAAGGAGATTTGGTTTTCTAGCTTATGTTCTCCAGATTGAAGATGAGTTCATGATTTTAATTTCAGAAAAGATTCTTAATGTATGACAGAAAGAAGATTATCATAGACTTCTTGGTATAATGGAAAGGTTTGGATGAGTTGGATTCAACTTGGCAAAGTGATGAAGATTTGTAATGGTACTCGAAATCACTTCAAAAGTTCTGAATACACTTGTATGTCCAATCTGGCAGCCCACAAGACCTCTTAGCATAGAGGATTCACACACAGATCTGTGTCCCACATAGGAACACTCTGTGTTTCCCTCTGATCAGCCAAGACCATTCAGCAGGGCAGCCTTGAGCACACATCTGGCATATCCCATGTACATGGTTCCACAATTCAGTTCACATATACATCCACTGTCCAATCTCTGTTTCCACCCTTTCAATCTGCCATACTCCTCCTCTCACAAGGGGCCAGATAGCACAACTCTGCAGTAGACATAAGCCAATGGAAAGAAAGAAAGATGGACAAGTTCAGAGCTTACCAAATCAGTGCGTGGTTCTGCACCCGTGGGGTAGTTCGTACCAGTCTGTACTTGACAACGACTATCTGTACTCTTTCCCCTGCAACCACCTGACTGTTGCACCAAATAAACTCTGATAAAATCTCTGCCTGCAACTGGAGATACACTGCTTGCTACTGCTCAGAATTGAACAGATCTGAAATCGGCTGTACCTGTCCGTACAGGTCAGTAAAACCCTATTGTACATGTCCGTACAGCCTCTGCAGTCACCTGTACCGTACAGGACAGCACTTGCACAGCAGCCGCGTGCTGTCTATTCCTGCTAGCGCAGACTGTACCAGTGCCACGAGACCCTACACCTGTCCGTACACCTGTACCAGCAGTACAACTGTCGCCAAAATTTGCAGCGCAGATTGTACCTGTTTTCAGTTTTTGTCAGCGCCGCCTGTACCTGCAGCAGTCGTACCCTGTACTTGCAACAACTGTCTGTACGGGCAGCCTCCACGTGGACTGTACAGACTGTCTGTACGGGCACTTCTATACGGAAAACAGCAGTCAGCACTCTTCTATGCAGTTGACCAGCTTCTCCTCTCATCCACGCATGAAACTTGCATGTATTCCCAAAAGCAAGCGAGAGAGAAATGAGGGAGGCGTGTACCAAAAGTGGAGTTTCCTCCCTCCAAAAATATCCTAGGGCCCAAACTTTAATATTTATTAAAGTTTCCTAGGGCCACTAAGGCCTAGGGGCCACCCCAAGGTTAAAACATTAAAATTCATTAATGTTCTGGTCCCCCTTCACACCTGAAGATGTCCACACATCATTCTCTTTGTCCGGGCACCCCAAATGTGAATCATTTAATATTTTTGCTCAGCAACCACCATGCCCACACTTGTGCTGTTCCATTTTCACAGGGTCATGACATACCCCCTTCTTGAAAAATGGCAAGCGTCCTCGATTGCATTCTGGTGATACAACAAAATATCCAAAGTGAAATATACAATATGGCAAGATCAGCATCCCAATCTCTCTAAGCCATGCACATGTAACATCATTCACTGCAAACCAATGGCGTAGTAGTAGTCCAAGTTGTATACCACTGTGAACCATACACAACCACAACATCCAATGTGACTAGTACACATATATCATAGAAGTCCCATAAACAGATGTACTGTCAGCCATCAGTACCTTCGGGTGAGACAAAAACTGCACCAAGCGACCTCTAGATGTCATCTGAGCCTGTCTGTATCAAGGGAGTGGAGGTGCTACCCCCCTCTTGAGCATTAGGCAATGCTCGAGACCCATGCTTTGCTGAACTTGAATGAGCCAAAACAAGCGTCGGCTCCAACTCAAAGGTATCGAGATAAAGCTGCAAAACCTGAGGTGAATCTGTTAAGTCACCTTCCTCCATCCACTTCGCATCCATCGGTGAATAGTTCTTGAACTTCACAAGATAGCGACGGGAAACTTTACCTCGTACCTTTCTTTCCTTATGTGCCAGTATCTGCTCTGGAATAAGAATCTCATCAAGTTCCTCAACTTCCGGCTGAGCCTCATCTAATACATCCTCAGGCACATCCCCACGGAAAGGTCTAAGGAGACTCACGTGAAATGCATTGTGAATCCTCCAGTGATCTGGTAGCTTCAAGCGATAGGCCACCTCACCAATCTTTTCTAATACTTGAAAAGGCCCATAATAACGCATGCTCAACTTAGGGAATAAGCGCTCTTTACCCTTCATCTTCTTGAGTCTAGCCTTTTCAAATTGCAAAAGAACCCAATCACCCAATGCAAACTCTAAAGCACGTCTGTGACGGTCTGTGGCTTTCTTTTGCTTCTGTTGAGTTTTCTGGAGTGCCAACTTAACTCTCCGATAAGCTTCATCCATATTCTCCACATACTGATCAGCCTCAAAGATCTTATCCTTTGTGTGCAAAATGGGTGGTACCTTCTTCCCCCCTTCCACAATCTCAAAAGGGGCCTTGCCCGTCGAGGTATGGACAGTGTTGTTATATGCAAACTCCACCAAAGGAAGATACTTTTCCCATTGTTGCTTGTGCTCTGACACATAACACTTAAGAAGATCTAACACTGTAGAGTTAGCCTCTTCCGATTGACCATCTGTTTGTGGATGAAATGAAGATGAAAACTTGAGAGTTGTACCCATGTTGTCAAACAATCCTCTCCAGAATAAACTCGTCATCCGTGGATCACGGTCACTAATGATAGACGTAGGCAAGCCATGATGCTTGAAGATGTTCGCCATGAACAACTTCACCATATGATCAACTTTGATCGTCTTACGCACGGGAATGAAATGAGCCTGCTTATTGAACCTGCATATGATAGTCCAAATGCCATCATTGCTCGTTTGTGTCCGTGGAAGATCAAATATAAAATCCATGGCAATGCTCTCCCAAGGTCTATCTGGAATAGGTAAAGGTTGTAATAACCCTGGTGTCTTTTGACGGTCAAACTTTACCTTCTGACATACGATGCATTGCCTAACAAAAGCATCAACATCTCTTCTCAAGGTTGGCCAATAAAAGAAAGTCTCCACTGCTTTTACTGTGGCGTCAATACCTCTATGATCTCCATACGGTGGAGCATGACTTTCAATCATAACCTTGAGGCGCAAGTGCCTGGTAACACACAGTCTACCATGCATCAACAAAAACCCATCTCTGAGAGTATAGTGCTCATGCCGCTGACCCTCATATATCTGATCATACAACCTTTCAAAATCCTCATCATAGTCATACTGCTCTTTCATTTCATCGAGCTCATGATGATAAGCAAGTGAAACTGCTGATACCTGTGGGGCTTGCATGACAAAGCATCTTCCACAACATTCTTTTTGCCTTCCACATGAACAATCTGGAAGTGAAACATAGACAAAAAGTTGGCCCATCGCATATGCTTCTCTGAAAGCTTAGTTTGCGTGAGGAAATAACGCAAGGTCTGATGATCTGTCTGCACAGTGAAATCAGCCCCAAGCAAATAGTGTTTCCATGTAGAAAGAGCATGAATTACAGCCAACATCTCCTTCTCATAAACCTGTAAATGCTTCTCGGTATCTTGCAATATTCGACTCTCATAGGCTATCACATGTCCTTCCTGCATGAGAACTGCCCCAATGCTGTTTCCACATGCATCACACTGGACAACAAAAGCCTTTCGGAGGTCCGGTAATACCAATACTGGATCCGAAGTAAGCTTTTCTTTAAGCTTTTTGAAGGCTGTAATTTCTTGATAAGCTCATCTGAACGGAGTTGCCTTCTTTGTTAAGGCATGACGGGGCGAAGCAATTTCAGCAAAATACCGTATGTACCGCCTGTAATAGGAACACAATCCCAAAAAGCTGCATACATCATGCACGGTCCTCAAATCTGGCCAATTAAGAATTGCTTTCACCTTCGATGGATCCATACGGACTCCATTCTTAGACACAATATGCTCCAAGAAGTGTATCTCTTGCAAGAAGAACTCACTCTTCTTGCCATTAATAACCAGCCTATGGTTCCTGAGTTCTGCAAACACAATGGCCAAATGCCTTCTATGCTCCTCCTCAGTTTGTGAATGCACAATCATATCATCAAAGAATGTGCCCACAACCCTCTATGAGGCCGGAAAATCCTATCCATCATTCTGTTAAATGTGGCAGGTGCATTTGTCAAACCAAAGGGCATAACCAAGAACTCATACAACCCAAACGTGGTTCGAAATGCTGTCTTATGCACATCCTCGGGTCTAATACGTATCTGATGATACCCGCTTTTCAAGTCAATCCGACTAAAAACTGTGGAGCCTTGTAAGCGGTCCAAGATGTCATCGATCCTTGGAATGGGGAATCGATTCTTGATGGTATTCTTGTTCAGCGCCCTGTAATCAATACACATGCACCAAGATCCATCTTTCTTTTGCACTAAGAGTACAGGTGAGCAAAAGGGTGATGAGCTAGGCTGTATCAACTCTTTATTCAACAGCTCCTGTACCTGACTCATAATTTCTTCTTGTTGGGCTGCACTAACACGGTACGGCGGTCTATTTTGTGGAGTACCACCAGGAATTAGATCAATGGCATGATCTTCTGGCCTCTCCGAAGGAAGTTCCCCTGGCAATGACTCGAAAAACAATCTTGGAACCCACATAAGAAATCAGTCCTGTCCTTATCTAACATAGACAAATTAGACTTAGACTCATCATCTTTTGCATCCTTTGCATAAATCAAGTACGCGGAAAGATGCTTTTTCATTACTGATGAAATTGCTGAAGCTGATACAATAGGAACAGATTCCCCTTTAAGTTTTACATCCAAAACATGTTCTTTCCCTCTATGAGTCAAAGTAATCTTTCTATTGTATGTATCCACCACCGCATGTACTTTGTGGCACCATGGCATACCCAACAAAACATCACATCCATCAAGTGGCATGATGAAAAACTCTTCCCTGCAAATGAAGCTGAGCTTCCCAATAATAGGAGTGACGGGTTCTGCATACCCTGGACAAGCCATGTTAGCCTCATATAACAGCCCCATCTCCTCTGCACGAATCCCCAATCGGCCAGCCAAATCCGGTGAAATAAAGTTGGCTCTAGCACCTGTGTCAAAGAATATCAAGGCATTTTGATCTCTTACTTTGCCCCATGTCCTGCACAACTTAGTCTCTTCACCACCTGGCTGTTCCCCAACAAGATCAGGAACTAACCCTGCAGAAGGTTTTGGTTTCTTTGACTTGGGCTCTCCTTTGGTATCAGAGTCCTTTTGGGACTTTCTCTTGGGACAATTAAAAGACATATGTCCCTCTTCTGTACAGTAAAAGCATTTTCGAGCATCCCTCAAAGCCTGTCTCTCCTCAGGAGTTCTCTTGGGCATTGGCAACTTCTTATACTGCGTCTCTGTAGACCCTTTTGCATCACGCGAAGCATGCCCAGACTTTTCAGATTTCTTGCTCGAGTTCTTACTGCCTTTAAATCTAGAGGAGACTCCAGTGAGTAATGCATTAGTTGTCATAGCATTCTCTATCATCTGTGACATATTTGTTACTCGAGTCTTGATGCAATAGTCACGTACTTCCTTGGGCAGCCCACAACAATACTTCTCTACCTGCTCAGACAAAGGCACTGCACGGTAAGAAGTGACTGGGAGTAAAGCTTCCCAAAACTTCTTATTATAATCTTCCAGATTTTCACATTTTGATGCATCCAACTTGTGCCATGCGGTCATTACATCCACCTCAAAAGTAGATGTGAGCCATATGGAAGAGAACACCTGTTTAAATTGTACCCAAGTAGATGGTGCTATGCCCTGCAAAAGAAGAGTAGACCACCACTGCAATGCATTGCCTTTGAGAAAAGTTGCAGCTTTTCTCACCTTTGAGGACTCCGTGTAATTACCACCAAAAAAAGCAGCATCAAACTGCTGTAAGAAGGTAAGTGCCTTTAACTTATCTTTGGCCCCACTGAATGTATCAAATTTCACAGCAGCTCCCCCTTTCTTATAATCCTTCGCCTTACCCATAGGCGTTAGATTATCGTAAGGAAGTGGCTTCACAAGATTGCTACCCCTAGCATTCATGCCCATCATAGGGTCAACATTACCAATTCCCACACCTGGCATGCCATACATTCCAGCCATGTTTCCAAACATACCATTATGCATCCCGGGCTACATGCCCCCATACATATTTGCTTGCATCCCTGGTTGCATGCCTCCAAACATGTTTCCTTGCATTCCGGACTGCATACCACCATACATATTTCCTTGCATCCCAGGCTGAAAATTAGCTCCAAAAGTCCCTGGCATACCCATGCCTCCCTGAGGATAACCTCGAGTCATGGATTGGAACACAGAGCCACCACCAAAATAACCTGGATGCATAGTCTGCTGAGGAACAGATGGCTGTTCGAAAAAAGAACTCTGAGAATTAGCACCAAAAGCATGTTGCATGTTCGGAAACTGTCCAAAAGATGGATCTTGTGGGAAGGCAGCACTATGACCCTGAGGAAGGTTCTTAGAACGCACCTTCTTTGAAGGAGCTCAGTTGTTAGGGTTAGGGTTTGGAGGGTACTTCAGCAAGAAACATGAGTGACAGAGAGAGGAACACGACTTCTCTTGTATTGAGTAGTGATAAAATGAAGTACAATAGCCACATAAAGAAGTGACCTAAAAGGTGTGTTCACATGGTCCGGCCATAAAGTGTGCCAGGTGGACCAAATCACTTATAAACTATTATAAGTGGAACTAAGCTAAAACTGGGGGAAAAAACCTCCACTAACTGAAGTAAAAAGTGCCCCAGTAACCTACTGATGATCACTAGCACTCCTCTGGGTGCATACACAGCATAAAACCCAACAAACCCCCCTGGAGTGATATGTGATCACTGTACATCATCCACCAAAAGGAAACAAATTCAAAGCAGTGCGGAATGCTTCGAATTTCGGACGTGGTAATGCCTTGGTGAAGATGTCTGCCACATTCTGATCTGTAGGACAGTAGATCAGACTGATATCACTTGCCTGGAGTCTCTCCCGAACAAAATGATAGTGAATCTCAATGTGTTTCGTGCGAGCATGAAACACAGGATTCCTGGCCACAGGAATGGCACTCTGACTATCAGTATAGATAGGTGTAGGCTCCTCCACTGAAATATCCATATCAGTCATGAGACGACGCAGCCAGACACACTCAACGGTAGTAGTGTAAGCTGCACTGTACTCTGCCTCACAAGACGAAGTGGCCACTGTGGTCTGTTTCTTGCTTAGCCAAGAAATACATGAAGAGCCAAGAAAGAAACAATTTCCACTAGTGGAATGTCTGGTATCAAAATCACCAGCCCAATCTGAATCACTGTAAGCATATAACTGCATGTCACCCCCCTCAGGATAAAGCAATCCAAGAGACAAGGTACCCTACAAATACCGAAATACACGCTTCACAGCTTGCCAATGTGACAGAATCTGCTCAATTGAGATACGGCATACTGAATATCTGGCCGTGTAGTACACAAGTAAATAAGGCACCCAACAGCTTGAGCATATGTAGTGGCATCAAATAAAATACTGTCATCTTGTAGTGACAGTTTCATACTAGGCTCCATAGGAGTGCTAATAGGCTTGCAACCCTGAAATTTAAACTTCTCCAGAACTTTAGCAACATACCGAGATTGCAACAACCCAATGCCTCTGTTATCTTGCACAAACTGTATGTCCAAATAGTAGTGTACGAGTCCCAAATCAAACATGTCAAATGTCTGTTGCAGTATCTCTTTAAAAGCTGCAATTTTGTCATCGTTTGATCCCATGAGCAAAAGATCATCTACATAAAGACTGATGACCAGCAGATCTTTCTCTTCTTTCTTTACATACAAAGTGGCTTCTGATGGACTGTTCACAAAGCCTTGAGTGAGCAGGAAAGCATCTATTTTTGCATACCAAGCTCGTGGAGCCTGTTTCAAACCATACAAGGCCTTTTTCAGCCTGCATACTTTCCCTTCATGACCATGTTCTGCAAAACCTATGGGCTGATATACATAAACTTCCTCCTCGAGGTCCCCATGTAGGAAAGCAGTCTTGATGTCCAACTGGTGAACAACCCAACCACGATGTGCAGCCAATGCAATGACACAGTCAAGTGTCGACATACGGGATGTAGGAGCAAATGTCTCCTCATAATCAATGCCCTTCTTCTGTGCATAGCCCTTTGCAACTAGACGGGCTTTGTACCTGTCAATGGATCCATCTGCATGTCTTTTCAACTTATAGACCCACTTAGTACCAATGGCTTTCTTGCCTTTGGGCAGATCAACCAAATCCCATGTTTGATTCCTTTTAATAGAATCAAGCTCATTCTGCATGGCTTTATTCCAATGCACATTGTCTCGTGCATCCACAAATGAATCAGGCTCATCATCATCCTGTAAACTGGCTGCCATAACCATATTCAAATCCATGATGTGTGCATGCTCATTGGTCCGTGTCTCCCTACGAGTACGACCAGCAAGAGGACCCTCTAGATGGCTGTCCTGTAATGTCCTCAAATACCATCTAGGTATGTGTCTGACCTGTGGAGCCTGCTGCCCCATATTTGGCTCAACTTCTGGCTCAATTTGCTGCTGAATTTCTGCACCACCTTCATGATTGGCTGGCTGTCTTGTACCCTCATGGGTTGGATCACCAACTGTGGAATGAAACTCCATAGGTAGTAGACCTTCAAACACATCATTTTCAGCCTGATTTACATCATAACCAGCCATGGATATTTCTGATTTTTCATCAAAAATCATATCCCGACTAGTGAATATCTTCTTGGATAGTGGATCATATAACCGGTAGCCCTTGCTCTCACGGCTATACCCAAACAAAATACATTTTGTGGCTTTATCATCCAACTTCCTCCTCAACTCTTTGGGTATGTGTGCATATGCAAGACACCCAAAAGTACGAAAATGTGATACCGAAGGCTTGTGGCCATGCCAAGCCTCAAAAGGAGTAATAGAAACCAATGCCTTTGTGGGACATCGATTTAAAATATGACAAGCACACATAACAGCTTCCACCCAAAAGATATGTGGTAGCTTCTTTGCCTTTAACATACATCTGGCCATCTCCATGAGTGACCGATTCTTCCTTTCTGCAACCCCATTCTGCTGTGGAGTATAAGGAGTAGTATACTGATGTTTGATACCTCTACTCTCAAGAAAGGAATTCAACATGTGTGACACATATTCCTCCCCTCGGTCAAAACGGAGAGTCTTAACCTTGCATCCTGACTCTGTTTCAGCAAGTGCTACAAAGGCCAAAAATGCATCATATACCTGTGATTTCTGTGTCAACGGATAGACCAAGCATATACGAGAGAAGTCATCAATAAATGTAGCAAAATAGAAGCAACCTCCTAATGACTTCGTCTACATGGGACCACAAAGATCACTGTGTATAAGCTGCAACTTTGCAGTTGCTCGTAGAGCCTGATCACGTGGGAAGGAAAACCGATGCATTTTTCCCAAAATACATCCTTCACATATGTGATCTGGAGGCTTCTCCATAAGAGGTAGGTCTGTCAACATGTTATGTCGCTGCATAAGCATAAGACTACCAAAATTTACATGCCCCATGCGAGCATGCCATAACTCCGCATCAACCATAGCTGGAGTAAGAGTGAATGCATTATAAGCAGACTGATCCACTGGCTGAAATGCATCCAATTGATAAAGTCCATGACCTAATGTACCAGTAAGCATCAAGGTCAAAGCATTAGCTTTGTCTCTGACCATGCATTTGTCATCATCAAAGTGGACTTGCATACCACACTGTGCTAAAGAAGAAATGGACAACAAATTCTTCTTTATCCCTGGTACATATAAGGCATCTGTAAGGCGAAGAATAGAGCCATCAATGGCTGTGAGTTGAAACTCCTCAATGCCACGAACTGGATATGAAGCATTATTGGCACACTGAACAGTTTTGCCAACAGGGGCAGGGCCTACATGACAAAACAAATCCCTGCGAGATGTAATATGCTTTGAAGCACCACTATCAAAATACCAAGTACATGCATGCTCTGTCACACTGAGTGCCTGTGAAGACCAAGAGGCATCATAGCTGCATGTGTAGAAAGAGTAATCCCTGTCCTCAACAAAAGAAGCAGTCTCCGGAGGAGCTTTAGAGGCATCATTTACAGACATCCCAAATTCCTTTGCCTTCTCTTTGGCAATCCTCTTCCTACACTCTGTGATGTAGTGACCTGGCTTCTTAGAGTAATGGCATTTGCCCTTCTTCTTGGGCTGTCCATCACCTTTCTTGGTATCCTGAGATGAACCACCATCACCTGAATTCTGATTTGAACTCTTTGGCTGAGATTTGCCTTTCCCTTTTTGACCTGTAGTAGATGCTTGTTCAGCACTTGTGTTCATATTCATGTTCTTCCTGATTTGCTCTTCTTGTAGCAAGAGAGCAACAAGTTCCTGATACTTAAGGGGTTCAACAGCATTCCTCATGCTGAGGTTCAAAGAGGTATGAAAAGCCAAGTAAGATCTTGGCAAAGAGTTCAAGATGGTGGACACAAGCTGTGTCTCAGGAATAATCTCATCCACATTGATGAGTTGCTCTCTCAAATCCTGCAGCTTGTTCAAGTGGCTAGACATATCATCTCCTTCATGCATTTTCTGATTTTCCAGCTCTCTTTTCAAAAATGAGATCCGAGCCTCATTACGAGCAGCATACATCTGCTCCAAAGTCACCCATGCATTCCGTGAAGAGCCAGCTGAACGAATATGAGGTATAATAGACCTCTGTACTGACAATGCAATAAGTGACAAGGCTTGTGCATCTCTGGCATCCCATGTCTTCTGAGCATTTGTTCTTTGAACAGGCAATGGCTGACCTGGTGCCTGTACCTGTTGTCCTCGTCCACGAGCACCCCCTTGGGGAGAAGTCTCTGGAGCTAATGGACCTGGACGTGGTTCATCATCACTAACAAAATCCCAAAGACCTTTTGCCACGAGCACATTTCTCAGCATAAAACTCCACAAGGAGTAGTTCATGCCGTCCAACTTGTCTTCCTTAGACAAATACGTGAATACATCACTCTGCTGTTGATTTGCCATTATGCCAATGCACAATGTTGTACCTGTGTATCAAAAAACCCAATAGCAACAACCCTGAAAGCCACTGTACTCCACTGAATACAGCTAACCCAAATATGCTTGCACTCTCAATCCTCTGAATGTGCAACACAATGCACCACTGACTGAGTAGAGCAGCAAAAATGGCTTACATTGCCAAAATGCCCAAAAATGCCCAAAGTTACTGCACCCAAAACCTTGCAAAAAACCTGTAGAGATTTCTTTGCAAGAAAATTTGCCTGTATTTGCCAGAAAATTTTCACAGAGAAAATGCCCAAATTTCAAAACTTGTAAAGCTTACCACAAATGTGACTTTTGCAAGTACAGGCGGTTGTAGACTGTACAGAGTAAGTGTACGGTACAGTGCAGGTACAGGTCGATTGCACGCTGTACGGAACAGTTGTACGGAAACAGGTCGACTGTACGGCGACTGTACGGAGCAGGTACACGCAGCAGGTACTGTACGAAAACAACAGTCGACAGGTTGGTAGCAGGTACTATACGGAGCTGGGCGAGTAGCTGACGGCGAGTGTAGGTCGCCTGTAGGTACTGTACGGGGGCTGGGCGATTGTGTACGGAGCAAAGCAGGCGCCTGGTTGTACGAACAACTGAAGGCTATAGCTGATAGCGAGCCTGCACGGTGCTGTGTACGGAACAGTAGCTGGTCGACTAATGTACGGAGCAGAGTACGGAACAGTACAGGTGCCTGTACGAGTGTACGGCTGAAGGCGACTACCTGTACGTGGTTGCAGCTGAAGGCGACTAGCTGTACGGACACTGATGGCGTGGAGCAGTACGGGCAGGGCGCGTGGAGCAGTACGGGCAGGGCAGGCCAACCTGGGTGCTTTGATACCAAATGAAGGAGCTCAGCTGTTAGGGTTAGGGTTTGGAGGGTACTTCAGCAAGAAACGTGAGTGACAGAGAGAGGAACACGACTTCTCTTGTATTGAGTAGTGATAAAATGAAGTACAATAGCCACATAAAGAAGTGACCTAAAAGGTGTGTTCACATGGTCCGGTCATAAAGTGTGCCAGGTGGACCAAATCACTTATAAACTATTATAAGTGGAACTAAGCTAAAGCTGGGGGAAAAAACCTCCACTAACTGAAGTAAAAAGTGCCCCAGTAACCTACTGATGATCACTAGCACTCCTCTGTGTGCATACACAGCATAAAACCCAACATTCTTCTTCTTCTTTTCGGGCTCAGTACGGGATCTCATAAATTCAGCAAACTTCTCACTTTGTGTGAGTTGCATAAACACATCCATAACACCGGCCAAACGATTTTTAAACTGAGCATCATTTTCCTCTTTACTAGGCATATCTTCTGGCTGTGTTACATCCTCATATTGCTCATCATCTGCAGCCTGTTCTCCTGCAAGAATATCCTCAGATTCATTTCTCTCAGGAGAGGTCTCTTGCTCTTCCTCTTCATTATAAAAATATTCGTCTTCTGTATCAGACATGTTGCTGAATTTTTCAGCAATGACTTTCCTCGAGTCAACCACGAGCTCACCCCCTTAAGAAAGTTGATGATGGGTCCCGGCAACGGAACCTTGAAACCGGCCTCTGGTAAAAACCAAAGTGCGGTAGACTAGCAGTCACCCTTCCACTTGTAGTCCAAATATAAAAACAAATTTAATTGGAGCTAGAGTGCCCCAAAACTGAAATGAGAACGACACCTGTTGGCGCCAAAGTTTGGCGCCCCTTTCGGTATTTCTTTACTCAAATTCAAAGTGATGTAAAACCGAGTACAACACAACCAGCCAGGAGAATACACCTGAATGTCCAATCTGGCAGCCCAGAAGACCTCTTAGCACAGAGGATTCACACAGATCTGTGTCCCACAAAAGCAACACTCTGTGTTTCTCTCTGATCAGCCAAGACCATTTAGCAGGGCAGCCTTGAGCACACATCTAGCATATCCCATGTACATGGTTCCACAATTCAGTTCACATATACATCCAGTGTCCAATCTCTGTTTCCACCCTTTCGATCTGCCATACCCCTCCTCTCACAAGGGGCCAGATAGCACAACTCTGTAGCAGACATAAGCCAATGGAAAGAAAGAAAGATGGACAAGTTCAGAGCTTACCAAATGAGTGCGTGGTTCTGCACCCGTGGGACAGTTCATACCAGTCTGTACTTGACAATGACTGTCTGTACTCTTCCCCCTGCAACCACCTGACTGTTGCACCAAATAAACTCTGATAAAATCTCTGCCTGCAACTAGAGATACACTGCCTGCTACTGCTCAGAATTGAACAGATCTGAAATCGGATGTACCTGTCCGTACAGGTCAGCAAAACCCTACTGTACCTGTCCGTACAGCCTCTGCAGCCACCTGTACCGTACACAGGACAGCACTTGCACAGCAGCCGCCTGCTATCTATTCCTGCTAGCGCAGACTGTACCAGCGCCGCCAGACCGTGCACCTGTCCGTACACCTGTACCAGCAGTACAACTGTCGCCAAAATCTGCAGCGCAGACTGTACCTGTTTTTAGTTTCTGACAGCGCCGCCTGTACCTGCAGCAGCCGTACGCTGTACTTGCAGGAGCTGACTGTATGGGCAGCCTCCACGTGGACTGTACGGACTGTCTGTACGGAAAACAGCAGTCAGCACTCTTCTATGCAGTTGACTAGCTTCTCCTCGCTTCCACGCTTGAAACTTGCACGTATTCCCAAAAGCAGTGAGAGAAAGGGATGAGGGAGGCGTGTACCAAAAGTGGAGTTTCCTCCCTCCAAAAATATCCTAGGGCCCAAACTGTAATATTTATTAAAGTTTCCTAGGGCCACTAAGGCCTAGGGGTCACGAGAAATACACACCTAATTCCCTTGCAGTAGCATTCAATCAAACAACTATTCCCAAATTGAACAAATAAACAAAGCATTCAATCAAACAACTATTCCCAAATTGAACAAATAAACAAAGCATTTGCACTCAATTGCATAAACATTTGCACTTTTGTGTTTCCATGCATTTTCAATTCGCTTGCTTTAGGAAAATTAACTCTGAAATACTTGTGTTCATGTTGATATTCCTACCCTATGTTGTGAATTAGTGGTGCGGCGTTTTGATTGTTTGCTGTATTCAAAACGTATGGAGGGTTCTTGGTGTAATTTAGCTGGGATGCTTTGATAACTGTGAGAGGTAGGCTGAGAGGTGGATCTCATGCGAGGGTGCAGGGAACTTCCTCAGAACATCCAGGTGTCCTTGGTATACAACAGGCAGGCGGTAGATTAGGAAAAAGGGGGACGTTGAAAACAGGAGGATGAGGCTGAAGGAAAGGAGAATTGTTTTTTTTTTTTTGGGGGGGGTGGGGGGGAGGGTGTTTCACAATTGTTAGGGTAGACCTGAATCAGGGTAATGATGGTAGAGAGACCAATAGAGTGGATATAACTTTTTCTTTGATTCACTACCTAGATGTAGCTCTGGTCAGAGGAGAGTATTTGATGCCTGAATGTATCTTGTATGTAATGCAAATCTTAGAATCATGGTCTTCAAGTAATAAATGTGCTGGCTTTCTGGTTTGTACACACATTTATTGCACATGGACTTGTCTTAAGGTTTGCATTATGCTTGACACAGGGTTGTTGAATCTGCAAGAGTTGCAGATATCACGAAGCGGAGTCACAGATCCAGGAATTGAATTTCTGAAAGGTATCTTATCCTGAATATACAGGGCCATGTGGTTGGACACAACCTATGATTTTGTGAGGCTTGTCACTGTGTAATTAGAGAAGGAAGATTTTTATATTTTGAATATTTAGTAAATTCTTTACAACACAATGTTCAATCTCAAAAGCCAAACCTGGTTTGGATACCTCAATGCCAAAGGCATGCTTGAAGATACATATCACATGACACGTAATATATATTTATATCTCAACTGCATCATGTTTCATTCTTTGCCGTTATTTAGGTCTGAAGAAGCTTCGTATCCTCCATATGGAAGGATGCCATGTGTCTCTGGGGTGCATGGAGACAATTGCAGGTGTGTGTTTCTATGTGCTTTTCTTAAATAAGAAATTTGAAACAAGCTTCTCCTTTTGAGTAAATAATGTGGAGCATTAAGTCTGTAGTAAATAAAGATGCATTCATTGGAGGTGCAATAGGTAAAGGGAAGGTGGCTCATGAGCATGGAGTGTGATGGGTTGCTTTGTCAACTTTGCAATGACAAATTTAGGTCTATCCGCAGTCACAAGAAATGTTACAAGGTTTTGTAGACTTCATGTAGAAACCTTTTGTTTCTCGGCAAAAAGACATTCATTTCAAAAATTCAAATGTTTAAAGATTTTAGAAACCTTTACACACATAGATGACCAAACAAAAATCAAATTACTTTTTGTAACATGTGCGGATCTTTGAACATTCATTCATTTTTATCCAAGAGAAAAGAGAAAGATAGATATACTGCATAGTGCACGAGTTTGTGTCCCAATCACCCATTGAATCCAACCTTGGATGGTGTATTTGCTTTGTAGCTGCAAATGAATGAGTACACGAATGCTGGGTGGACTGGACCTGCGTTCTTTGTCTCTGGAAGATCACGACGATCTCGCCTGGCTGCCAGATGGCTGCCTGTGTTTGACCTCAGTTTGCCCTTGTGATTACCTTTTTATTTTTGCCCGAGGCTGACAGAAAGGGTGGATTTCAACGCTGATTTGCTGGGGGATGAGTTGGGAGAATAAGGCTGGAATTCTCCCCTTTATAGGGGCTGGGAGGCCTGGTCAGCTGGTCGGACCAGCACAACCTTGTCAAGGGGTGCCAACTGGCCTGGTCTATGGACACCTAAGTGAGCAGCCTTTGCCCTTTGCCTTGGCCTCTGTGCTTTAGCCTTTTCCCTCGCTCCATGTCTTCCCTACACTGACATTTAGAGACTCCGGAGAGTGTTCATACTCAAGCCAGCATCTGCTTAGACTAGATTGACACCCTGTACATCATTAGATTTTGCTCATGGGTTCCATGGACTGTGCTAAACTCAACACGGTACTTGCACTACTGGAGCTGACCACCCTTGTGGTACACTGGCGACTCGTCCTTGGACAAAGGCTCACAAAATGCCTAGTGTCCGGCCTTAGATCCTTGCACTTGTCTGTACAGTATGTCCAAGTAGCATCCAAGTGCAGGATGCATATGTCACTTTCAACTTTGAAGCTTGAAAAAAAAAGATTGCACAATCACTTGGACTATGGCAATGCTGTACAATCACTTGGATTTTAGTGAGGCACTAGGAGACGTGAAAAATTTCAAGAGATGAGAATTCTTGAAACCTTAGAGAAAATTGAAGAATGAAGAAGAAAAAGAAGGAAAGGAAGAGAAAGAGAAGGAAAAGGGAGAAAATAAAGATGAAAAAAGAGATTTAAGAAGGGAGAAGAGGTAAAAAAAAGGAGGAACACCAAGGGAGGAGAGGAAGAAAAAGGGAGGAGAGAGGAGATGGGATATGACAGGTAATGCGCTGCAAACAAGCTTGAAACGGGCTAAAACAAGCTGAAAACAGGCAAACGAATTTGGTGATTGAAAATGGGGCAAAAAGCAAAAAAGAATTGATGTAAAAATTTGCGCAAACTTTGTTTTGGGGGTTTCAAAAACATTTTGGGATAGAAATGTTTTACAGGAAACACGTTTTTTTTTCCCCCACGGGTCTATCATGTTTTCGGTCCCTTTTGCAAAAGCTTTGATATTTATTGATCTCCTTTTACAGGTCTTATTTCGTTGACGTCCCTTAACATCAAGTCATGTGGTATACCAGATTTTGGATGCGAAAAGCTCAAAGGTATGAATAGGAATTCTTGGGGTTCTAGTATATGCGGGACTGTTCTTGGATTTTATCACGCTTAGTGATTCATTTTATCAATGCTTGAAAAGCATTGTAGCAGGCTCTGTGGACTAGGTATGCTATGGGAAAATGTGGCAGTTTAATCCCTAGCCTTCATTCTCCTAGACAATTTTTGTCCTCCACAAGCTGTACCTACAGAACAGAAGTGAGATGGTGCTATAGGCCCTCAGTGTTACTCTCCCTCCATATTGAGTAGCATTGACGTGCAACTATAATTTGTGCAAATGACATTCAAAAAGTAAGAGCCTATGCACAGGGCTGTCTTGAGCCTATGTGCAGGGCTGTCCTGTGGTGTAGTGAGCCATTCTGCCTTTTATAGTGAAGCATTGTCGTTCTGCAATGAAGAGAATGTAAGGCACCCTAATTAGCAATAGTGGGAGTACCTCAGCCTTCATTCATCCACAACTTTCTTCCTTTTGACTTAGTTGTTGGGCTGCTTATGGAAAGTCCTCGACAACTATAATGTCTTTCTTGTAGAAGCCTAGAGAACGTGCACTCATTCCGGTAGTCCAGAGGTAACCCGTTTATAAAAAAAGTCTCAGTCTGTGTCTCTTGCAACACCCCAGCCACATGAATTTCAGATTTTTTGAATCTAGGCCTTGAGAGGTCCATTGTGTTCATTAAATTTTAGATTCCAATTAACATATTCTCTGTCATTCTTAGACCTGCTGTGGCTTTGAATCTGTCTAACTTACTCCGGTATTTGAATACATGCAGGGCTTGTGAATTTGCAGATCCTGAATCTTGCCTACAATGATATAACTGATGCAGGAATGGCTCACTTGAAAGGTATGCCTCTGTTGTTCAAACTTGTCATTTTGATGGGGGACAAAGCAGTGAACTAGAGAGGTGCAAGGTGCTCTCTTTACTCAATCTGCCCATTCCTAAATGCCTTCATGTTGGGGGCTCAAGCTTCAAGGATATGGGGCCTACAGATCTCCTTTATGCTGATAGGAGGGGTCCTTCGGATTGGGAGTTTGGCACAAACTTCTTCTTTTAGTAATGTCTTTGTAGAAATCATTAGTGTGGATAGGGGGTGATGATGATCTTCTTATCTCAATAGCAAGTTTTCTAGCTCTGACGAGTCTTGGAATTCTTATTATTTTCAGCATCAAAATTCTCTTTGACCTTCTCTCTAAATCAAAATCAAGATCGTCGACACTATGACAAAAGCGATTGTTTTCTCAATCCCAACAGTAGTCGTCGCATGGCAATACCTCCAAGTGAACCGACAAGTTAACCACAACTCAAAAGATGCTTCGTTACCTGGTCTGTAACCATAGATGCTTTGAGTGCGCGCAGCACTCGAATGCCTGTCAGAATACTAATGTGGAACCTTCAACTTTAGAAGACAAGTCGGATGTTCAATGCTCACATAATTTAGAAGGCAAGCATGCAATAGCTCATGGAATTCATGCTTGTACTAGCCCTGCTTCAGACTTTCCCAGAGATCTCAGAGTTACCAGCTTCTCCTTGGATACCAGTGGATACAAATGAAGATTCTTCTAGCATGGCTTCAAAAGAACAACTAGATGAGATTGTAAAGTTTTTGGATTCGTTATCTCAAGAAGATGATTCCTGACCTACTGTATGAATCCTATGAAGTAACAAAGATTGACATAGCACCTGTTCAACGTATTTTTGAAGAGCTGACACAACAAAGATTGCTTAACATAGTGTTGGATACTGTTCTTGACAATGATGATCCTATCTTCAATGCTTTTGATAGCTTTGTTGAACAGTGCACTACTTTTGGCATGGAACTTCATTCAAATGACATTCATATATCTGTGAGAATACATGATTGCATTGACAGTCAGAGCACGAAGACAACAATCATTCTCATCATTGTGGATCTTATTTTAAATGGAAGGGATGCCCCTACCCTTAATCATTGAAGGGACACCAGTGAAGGGTCGCACCTATTACATAGGTCCTCACTAAAGGACCACACCCTACACGAAGGGGTGTGTCTCTTCAGTTGTAGTACCTCTTCGGGCCTTTTCTAAGAAAGGCCTCTGGCTCAATGCAAACGATCTCAACTTTTCATCTCGTATCATTATCTCTCGTGTTAATGAGCTTTAATGAGTATTAAATATCTATAATTATGCTTAATTAGTGTAGAACACCTTACACGGTTGGGGTGTTTTTATAAGGATGTGTGCTACATCTTACGGGGATGTGTGTTGCCCACCAACTCTAGACTGGTGATCAACAATCATGCGAATTGGCGGAACAGTTTGTTGATTAGCCTTTTAGGTTGTATGGGCTGCCTTTTGATATAATTAATGATAGGGACTCGCAGTTTTCTGGACATTTTTGGCAGCTAGTTTTCCAAAGATTGGAGATTACGCTGAGTACGAGTTTCTATGATCATCCTTAGTCTAATGGGCAGACAAAGAGGGTGAATCAGGTTTTGGAGGATATGCTTCGTGCTTAGGTCTCCAAGGGAGCATCAGATTGGGAGAAGTACAGCTCGATGGTTGAGTTTGCACTGTAATAGTGCTAAGCATGCGGTTGCTAGTTACAATCGGTTTATGCTGATGTACAGATACCGACCTAGATCTCCAATAACAGTTGGACTTATGGGTATTCAGATTGATGCGGCTGAGACTTCTTAGTAGATATGCAAGAAATGCTAGTGAGTGCATGAGAGGCTATTAGGATTCTACAAGATCATGCACGTTTTTATACTGATAGTAGGTAGCGTTCATCGAGGCAGTTTACTAAGGGGATGTTGGTTTATTTGAGTGTCCAAGAGTTTTGAGACGTTACGCACAAGGAAGGTTGGGAAGTTAACCCCTGGGTATTGTGCACCTTACAACATCTTGAAAAAGATTGGGGAGGTTGCTTATAGAGTAGAGTTGCCTCCGAATGTGAAAGTTCATACAGTCTTTCATGTTAGTTGACTGAAAGAGATGTTGGGAGCTTAGGATAAATTGTTACCTCTTAGAATCTTGTTGAGGCTGAGGACTTGTCCTATGTTCCACATGAACCTGAGAGGGTGATAGATTTCAAGGAACGACAACTTAGAAACACGTTGATCCATGAATATAAGTAGGGCGAAGGAGGACTCAACTTGGAAGTCAGTAGCTAGTTTGAGTAAGCGCTTTCCTAATTTCATTTAAGAGTAAATGTTTGAAGGGGAGAAGTATGTTATGAACCGGTATACTATTTTACCGATTAGGGACCTAATTCAACAAGATTAGGGGGCCTCAAGATTAGGGATTAGAAGACAGATAGTAGGCTAAACTTCATGGATTAGTAAAAGAGACTTAACGGTTGTTTATAGCAGGTTAGCTATTTATGGTGTAGTTATCACTATATAAGTGAGAGATTGGGTTATTATGAGACACAGTTGTGCGGATGCATTAGTGAAGGCCTAGCTTGGGCTAGGAGAGTTGACATGCTCATGCCATGCACATGGCGAGTACGTAGATTGGCGTTGTCACGATTGTGACTTAATCTCTCTTAATTATCCTTAAATTACTCCTAATTACTCTTAATCATTGATGGGACACCAGTGAAGGGGCACACCCTATCACATGGGTCATCGTCAAAGGACACTTTTCTTCAAGGAGACACATCTATTGATCAAAGGATACATCTCTACGTCCAAAGGACATAACTATTCATTCAAGAGTCACACCCTTTCGTTAGGGATGTGCCTCTTCATTTGTACCTTTGCGTCTCAATTGTCTTTAGTTCTTGTATACAATCTTAGTCATGTCTCTTAAAATATTAATAGACTAGGAAGCCCTCATAGTGGTATCAGAGCAAACAAGCTCCAACCTGTAGGATGCCCACATTCAGAAACCCTAACCCTAACCCTAAAAATCAGAAACCCTAAATCAAAAAATTAACCTTAGAATTAGGTATAGCAAGAGTTGTATGGAAGAGAAGGAGAGAGTGATCCATTCAATTTTGCTAATTTTGCCCAATTTTAGCTTTTTCTCCAAATTTTCCACCACACAAAAAAATAATAATGATCGCAAGCTGTAGTCTCACCAAAGTACTCATAGCGTAATATTGGGTCTTCTCTCCCACCTTTTTGCAAGCGTCGAGTGGTGATGGCGGCTCTCCAAACTGAATTGTCTTTCTTCTACAGTCGCCTCCTTCCGTTTTGGAACGCCACGCTTACAACATATTAAAAGTTTTTTTTTAAAACAAACAAAAAAAAACAAACTTTAAAGGCTTTAATCCTAAGCCTTGTAACTTAAGGCTTGTAAAAGCCTTTCCCCAGCCACGTATGCAGCCGACGGCCAGGACGTGACCAACACAAAAAAAAAGAAAAGAAATAGTGAACATCAAAAAAGCAAAAAAAAAAACGGCTAGCCAGACCAACCCGAGCGCCGATTTAATAAAAAAAAAACAAAACCCATTGGTTTTTACCACTTGTGCACATGCGAAGAACAAAAACGACACCGATTCGTGCATCATCTGGCAGCGATTCAGCCCCCCCCCCTTCTGGTCTCTCGCTGGTGATCACTTACTTTGATGGATATCTTTCAGAAATCAGTGGTTGCGGTTCTTCATCATTTTCAACCTTTGGTTCATGCCTCGTACCTACAGTATCTCTAATAGTTGAGATTCTTCAAACACATACACTTCAAGTGTGCTCCTTCTAGTTTCTCATTTTGTGCCTGTATAAATACACAAAAAAAGTGGTATTTCTTTGCTCAAGAAACCCGGCATTTCATTCTTCTACGGGCACAACACTCTTCGGGAGCCAACATTATCTTCTACGGGCGGAAGACACCACCTTATATCCGCTGGACACACTTCATCGTCTTTAAGTAATTTTTCTTATGGCAGTGGCTTATGGCCGAGGGCCCATACGAGTTGAGCTATATCCAGGACACACTCTCTAGTGCACCTGTGTCTTCTCCTGAACCTGTACCTGCCTTGCTCCTCTATCATATTTTTGTATCCAGATAGCCACACCCACATCCCGTCCTCGAGAATACGATGTGTGGATTTTTAGGGTGCATACCTCGCCACGAGCCTTGCCACATAATAGTTTCCTCTTGGAGCGACACCCTTATCTTGGCCTCCCTATCCCAGAGGCATCTCTCATCTACCACGGGATTAGTACATACTCGGACCAGGCTCCTTTGGTTTAGAGTGTCCGACTTGCAACACCGACATATACTCCTCGGACACCCACTCATTCGCCACCGACTGCCAGTCCTGGTCCCTTACTCTCTCCTCATGGTCGTCTCCGCTACATCGGGTGGTCTATTCCTACTCCCCCCTTGACAACCTCGCCCCGACCTTTCTCCATGGCACCCATTCACTCTCCCCGCGATGGTTCTCACTAGGGCACAACAGCGCCAACAGGAGTTGCAGCAGAGCAATCCAGTTTCATTCCTTACCATGGAGGGTGAACCCATCATTGAAGATGAACCTGTTCTCGCCTGATGGTAGCAGGAGATGCAAAACTAGATGGCAGCTATGCAAAGTCAATTCCAAAAGACTTTGGAGTCTCTCACATCACAGATGCAGTCCCGATACTCTCAACCTGCAAGTTCGGTGGCTTCAATCGCTGCACCAGTTCTAGACGCCGACATTTTACCCCCAGAGGTAGAAGCCGATGACTTAAAAGTTATTTATCGTTTATTACAAGCATCCAAAACTAAGAAATTGGACATTAAACCACCATAGCTCTTTTTTGGCCAACACAATAAGCATACACTTGACCAATGGCTGTACAAGCTTCGCTTGTACTTCGATTCTATGGACCTCACCAATGCAAGAAAGATTACCTTCGTCGCGTCTTTGCTGAAAGACAATGCATTCTTATGGTGGCAACGACGACTGTCTGATGGGAAGACTGTTAGCACGTGGGGAAAATTTGAGCGTGTCATCCGTAAGCAGTTCATACCTGCCAATGCGGATTTTCAAGCAGGATCTCGTTTACGCCATTTGATCCACAAACTGGATCATTGGCCTCTTATATCTCACAGTTTACCAGCTTGGTACTAGAGATTTCAACATTGTCCCAAGACGACAAGCTACATGCTTTTGTCGAGGGACTTACTCCCACATTGCGCACGGATCTTCATGCCTTTTGGGTTAACCAATGCCCCGACAACTTTTATGAGTCTCATGAATGGCCTCTTTTGACCATTTCTGGACAAGTTCGTGATTATTTATCTGGACGATATTCTGGTATTTAGTGCTTCAATCGATGAGCACAAAAAGCATCTACATGAAGTTTTCTAGGTTTTGCGAGATAGTACACTTTTAGTCTTTTTGTCAATCCAGAGTGTCATGTGCACAGTGTGTATCTATCGTGTGCGACACGCACGCAAGACTAGCTTCGAGGTTTGGGGAAGCTTGGAGCAAGGTAGGCTGATTGGCGAGTTGAGTTAGTGATAGACTAACGGGCGGGCACCCAAGTATGGACGGGTGGGCGTCCAAGTGTGGACACCTGATGACCGGCCAAGAGCCTATAAAAGGGTGGCCAAGGTTAGTCATTAGTGATATAGAGAGTCTCGCGAGTTTGTGAGAGCTCTATGGTCTTGGAGCCTGGATCTAGTGCAGACGTGCACCTGCTTTATGCAGCCGAGGCCGACAGCAGTCTCGAGGCCCGCGAGGGTAGCTTCGTGGCGGTATGGGACGTCATGAGGTAGAGGCTGGTCGGTACGTCAACCTAGTTAGCTCAGCTCGCGGCTCGGTGGGGATAGCCAAGTCTGTGGGCTTGCCCACGGCTGTCATGGTTGGGAGGTGAGTCAGGCCTGCACCCCCTTGTTTGTTTGTTTGTTTGTTTATAGGTTTCGAGTCTCGTACCAGGAACGATCACGAGGTGATCCGGTGGGGATTTGACAGTGCGGGCGTCCAAGTGTGGATGCCTAATGACTGGCCAAGAGCTTATAAAAGGGTGGCCAAGGTTAGTCATTAGTGATATAGAGAGTCTTGCGAGTTTGTGAGAGCTCTATGGTCTTGGAGGTTGGATCTAGTGCAGACGTGCACCTGCTTTATGCAGCCGAGGCCGGCTGCAGTCCCGAGGCCCGTGAGGGTAGCTTCGTGGCGGTATGGGACGTCATGAGGTAGAGGCTGGTCGGTACGTCAACCTAGTTAGCTCAGCTCGCGGCTCGGTGGGGACAGCCAAGTCTGTGGGCTTGCCCATGGCTGTCATGGTTGGGAGGTGAGTCAGGCCTTCACCCTCTTGTTGTTTGTTTGTTTGTTTGCAGGTTTCGAGTCTCGTACCAGGAACGATCACGAGGTGATCCAGTGGGGATTTGACAGTGGTATCAGAGCATGCCTCGTGAATGAGCAAGTCGGTAGGTGGAGAAGATGAGATCGAAGAAAGGTATGTGTTCAAAAAAGCTTGCTGTTTTTTCTGTGCATGCTGCTGATTTTTCAGAAAGTATGTGCTTTTTCCGTCAAAGTAACCCATGATGATGGAGATGGTGGTCTAAGACGGGTCGATTTGCTTTGCAAGAAGTAGGCTGAAAATTCGTTTGTGCAGTCGCATGAACCGTTGGGAGAAAACAGAGGAAAAAAAAAGAAAAAGCATGTAGCTTTTTGTTGAACGCGAGAGAGATTAAGAGAAGAGAGATGCGTTTGTTTTGGAGCTGCTGGTCGTGATGTGTTGCAGGCGGGAAGACAAGCGGGCTGGAGGCTATGCAGTCGGCCAGGCCTACGTAGGCCGGCGCTTAGGACACATGCGTAACGAGTGCCCAAAGCAAAAGGGTGCAAAGACCAACGTAAGACCCAAGCCAAAGGCAGCTAACCAGTTGTCTTTGACAGGTACGTCAATTACTGTACTTTCTTGCCCTAGTACTTGTTCTGATTGTCTGTTCAACTCTAAAGTATTTGGCTTGCATGATCTTCTCTGAGTTTATGGAGAAGTGAATGGCCATAAGATTCACATTCTTCTAGACCCTGGCAGCTCACACAACTTTGTTAATTACAAACTTGTGCAGAAATTGAGTCTTGATATAACACCCAGCGATCATACCTATGAGGTACGCCTACCTACGGGAAGGCAAGTATGGGATCGAAAGGTGAAGATGCTTCCAATCCAGATTCAGGACTACAAAGATACTCTGGAATGCTATGTAATGCACCTAGAAAATGTAGACTTGTTATTAGGGATTAAGTGGTTTAAGACTCTTCCAGTCCAGATAGATTGGTCTAGTCATATTTTTTCTTTTCAGCATAAGGACACCCAATATAGTATTTTAGGTGATTGTATACATCCCTCTCAGGGACCTCTTGTAAATACAATTGATTTTGGAAATATATTGGATTCTTCTTTGTATACCACTTTCCATTGTGTATTGATTCCACTTTCTTCATTTCTCATACCTTCCATGGATGTCAATGAATTAAGTGTGTTTGAAAGCAAAGAATTACAAAAGATACGTGATTCGTTTCAAGACGTATTTCCTAAGGAACTGCCATCGGGTTTACCATCTGAACGGGCCGTAGATCATCGTATTGACTTGATCCTTGGTGCTCATCCTGTGAGTATTCCACCTTATAGGATGAGCCAAGCTGAGGAAGATGAGTTGGCTAAACAACTTGAAGATTATCTGAGGATGGGCCAGATCCGTCCAAGTAAATCACCTTGGGGTGCACCTGTGTTGCTTAGAAGAAAGAAGAACAACACCTGGAGAATGTGTATAGATTACAAGAGATTGAACAAGCTGACAATTAAGAACCGTTATCCTCTCTCTCGATCAGATGACCTGATTGACCGGTTAGCAGGAGCGAAATATTTCACGAAGATAGATTTACATACTGGCTATCACCAGATACGTATTCATGAAAGGCATGTCGAAAGAATCGCCTTTCGGACTAGGTATGGCCATTACGAGTTTCTCGTATTACCTATTGGGTTAACCAATGCTCCAGCCACTTTCCAGCAAATGATGAACGATCTTTTTCGTGACCATTCTGGAAAATTTGTGGTGGTGTTCTTGGATGATATTTTGATATATAGCCGTACTCTTGAGGATTATGTTAGACACCTCACGATTGTCTTATCTATTTTAAGACAGAATCGACTATATGCTAAGTTAAGTAAATGTGAGTTTTTTATGAGACCGACATCATTTACTTGGGACACAAGATCACTCGAGATGGATTGAGCATTGACTATGACCGAGTTCAGAAGGTTCTGGACTGGCCTATACCGCGCACAGTGAAACAACTTCATTCTTCTCTCGGTTTTGTTGTTTTTCTTCGGAAATATGTGCGGTGCTACTCTGAGCTCACACTACCGATGATCGACTTATTGAAAGGTCGTGGACGTAAGTCAAATCAGCCTATCACTTGGAATAACGATTTGAATATGGCCTTCAGACTTTTGAAGAATAAAGTCAAGGAAGCACCTATCCTAGCCTTAACCCGATCCTAGTCGGCCTTATGTTCTTGAAACTGATGCCAGTGACTATGCCATTGGGGCTGCTCTATTTCAAGATGGTAGATTGGTTGTTTTTGAAAGTAAAAAGCTAGACGACACTCAATCTCGTTGGCCAACCCTTGAGAAAGAGCTTTATGCTGTGATTCATGCTCTCAAGGTTTGGAGACATTATTTATATGGCTCCAAGTTTGTGGTATTGACTGATCATGAGTCAATCAAGTATGTGTGATGCAGATGATTTGAGAGGAAGGAAAGCTCGTTGGGCTGAGTTAATGCAAGATTTTGATTTTGAGATTCGTTATCGGAAAGGGTTCATGAATAATGTTGCAGATGTGCTTAGTCGAATTCGAGAGGTGAATACTTTGTCGTTCACCGAGATTTCTACTGACTTATTTCAGTCATTGAGAGGGCTTTGCAGGACCGATAGTTATTTTGGTCCATTTTGGCAGAAGATCCAGGACGGGAGCTCATTGATTGACCAAGACTCAATGATCGAGTAGTCTACCATTCAGGCTGTAGGAGGCCAGTGGATGATTCGGAATGGTTTACTATTCCGTAATGACAAAATTTGTGTACCACAGATCCTAGACATTAGGTCCAAGATTCTTAAGGAGTGTCACGATGCCCCTTCTGCTGGACACCCTGGGGTACACAGGATGCTATCGTTAGTGAAACACACTTTTTATTGGCCAAAGATGAAAGGGTATGTAGAAGATTATGTTCTCAAGTGTCAAATTTGTGAGGTAAATAAAGCTGAACGCTTTCGACAGCTTGGGTTGTTGCATTCTTTACAAATCCTAGGTAATAAATGGGAAAGTATTTCCATGGATTTTATTACCGGATTGCCAAGAACACATCAAGGCCACGATTCTATTTGGGTTGTGGTAGATCGCTTGATAAAAATGGCTAGATTTTTACTGACCCGGAAGACTATTACAGCTACGCAATTAGCACGGCAGTTTATTGAGCAATTGTTTAGACTGTACGGGTTACCGCAGGACATAGTTAGTGATAGGGACTCTAAGTTTACGAGTGATTTTTGGAAACTTGTTTTTGAGAAGTTGGAAACAACTTTGAATTTGAGTTCCTCTGATCATCCTCAATCTGATGGCCAGATTGAAAGAGTGATTCAGATTTTGGAGTATATGCTTTGAGCATATGTATCCAAAAGATAGAGTTCATGGGAGGATTATCTTCCTATGTTAGAATTTGCATATAACAGTACTAAGCATACGAGTACAGGTTTTAGTGGGTTCTTCGTAGCTGGTTTACCAGACTCATACCGTTTATAGGTTAAAAATAACAAATGCAAAACATTGGACGAGGCCATTCATTCAGCTCGTATCTATGATGATACAATGATCTCTTCCAAGTCGAAACCCGTTACCAAGCAGGGAGCAAGCATAAACGAAAGTTCTCCGCACCTATGGCTAACACGACTGAAGGAAAGTCTTCGGACCAATCTTCGAAGAATTCAAGTTCGACTCCAGCGAAGAAGAAATGACTCCTTAGGGCTTTAAACCTCAAGAAGGAAGGACGTTGTTTTATCTGCGAAGAAAAAGGACACATGCGTAACGAGTGCCCAAAGCAAAAGGGTGCAAAGACCAACGCAGGACCCAAGCCAAAGGCAGCTAATCAGTTGTCTTTGACAGGTACGCCAATTACTGTACTTTCTTGCTCTAGTACTTCTTCTAATTGTCTATTCAACTCTAAAGTATTTGGCTTGCATGATCTTCTCCGAGTTTATGGAGAAGTGAATGGCCATAAGATTCACATTCTTCTAGACCTTGGTAGCTTACACAACTTTGTTAATTACAAACTTGTGCAGAAATTGAGTCTTGATACAACACCCAACGATCACACCTATGAGGTACGCCTACCTGTGGGAAGGCAAGTATGGGATCGAAAGGTGGAGATGCTTCCAATCCAGATTCAGGACTACAAAGATACTCTGGAATGCTATGTAATGCACCTAGAAAATGTGGACTTGTTATTAGGGATTGAGTGGTTTAAGACTCTTCAAGTCCAAATAGATTGGTCTAGTCATATTTTTTCTTTTCAGCATAAGGACACCTAGTATAGTATTTTAAGTGATTGTATACATCCCTCTCAGGGACCTCTTGTAAATACAATTGATTTTGGAAATATATTGGATTCTTCTTTGTATACCGCTTTCCATTGTGTATTGATTCCACTTTCTTCATTTCTCATACCTTCTATGGATGTCAATGAATTAAGTGTGTTTGAAAGCAAAGAATTACAGAAGATACCTGATTCGTTTCAAGACGTATTTCCTAAGGAACTGCCATCTGGTTTACCACCTGAACGGGCCGTAGATCATCGTATTGACTTGATCTCTGGTACTCATCCTGTGAGTATTCCACCTTACAGCATGAGCCAAGCTGAGGAAGATGAGTTGGCTAAACAACTCGAAGATTATTTGAGGATGGGCTAGATCCGTCCAAGTAAATCACCTTGGGATCTCATGTGAAAGTTCATCCTGTATTTCATGTCAGTAGACTTAAGGAAGTATTGGGTGGAACAGATCAGTTAGTTACTCCTCAAGAAATTATAGATGTCGAGGACATGACATTTGTTCCGCACGAACCTGAAAAGATTCTTGGCTTTCGTGAAAGAAGATTGCGTAATACGCTTATTACGGAATACAAGATCAAGTGGAAGGATCATGTTGAGGAGGACGCTACATGGGAGACATTAACTACTCTTCAGAGAGATTACCCTAGCTTTTTAGTGAGCTCAGGAGTGAGCTCTTAGAGGAAGGAGAGTATGTCATGTGCACAGGGTGTATCTATCGTGTGCGACACGCACGCAAGACTAGCTTCGAGGTTTGGGGAAGCTTGGAGCTAGGTAGGCTGATTGGCGAGCTCAGTTAGTGATAGACTTACGGGCGGGCACCCAAGTATGGATGGGCGGGCGCCCAAGTGTGGACGCCTGATGACCGGCCATAAAAGGGTGGCCAAGGTTAGTCATTAGTGATATAGAGAGTCTCGCGAGTTTGTGAGAGCTCTATGGTCTTGGAGCCTGGATCTAGTGCAGACGTGCACCTGCTTTATGCAGCTGAGGCCGGCAGTAGTCTCGAGGCCCGCGAGGGTAGCTTCGTGGCAATATGGAATGTCATGAGGTAGAGGCTGGTCGGTACGTCAACCTAGTTAGCTCGCGGCTCGGTGGGGACAGCCAAGTCTGCGGGCTTGCCCACGGCTGTCATGGTTGGGAGGTGAGTTAGGCTTGCACCCCCTTGTTGTTTGTTTGTTTGTTTGCAGGTTTCGAGTCTCGTACCGAGAACGATCACGAGGTGATCCGGTGGGGATTTGACACAGAGAAAAGTGAATTTTTCAAGACATCACTAGAGTACCTTGGACACATCATTTCAGCTGATGGCATTTCTGTGGATCCTAAGAAGATACAAGTTATTCAAAGATTTTAGCCGACACCGCAAAACACTCATGATGTCAGATTATTCTTGGGTCTTGCTAATTTTTATCATACAAAGGTCTTTAAGTTTTCGGAAATTGTAGCACCTTTGACAGAGGTTTTAAAGTCAGCCCTTGCATTTCGATGGACAAATGATGCTTCTCACGCCTTTGATAAGTTAAAGGTTGCTTTGACAACAATCCCAGTAATGGCAATTACAGACCCCAGTCTTCCTTTCGAAGTCATGATAGATGCTTCTGATATTGCAACTAGCGCAGTTCTCATGCAACAAGGCCGTGCCATTGCCTTTGACAATCAATTTAAACACGTTATCCAGTATACGATAAGGAATTCTTGGCAATTGTTCATGCTTATCGAGCTTGGAAACACTATCTTCTAGGAGCAGACTTTGTTGTGAAGACAGATCATCATTCCTTGAAGTATATCTTCACTCAATCAGTTATGAATGGATGACAAGGCGATGGGTGGAGTATTTGGTAAACTTCCACATGGCTATTGAATATGCTCCTGGTCTTTCTAATGTGGTTGTCGATGCTCTTAGTAGAATGCCTCAAGCCTTAGTAATGGCGATTTCTACAGTTCAAATTGACATTACAACATCTTTTGTGGATCATTATGCAGGCGATCGGGATTTTGTAAATGCTTTTCGAGTGATTACGACTCCGCAGTCTACTCCTTTTGATTTAAAGATTTATGCAGCTTATCCTCTCGTCAATGGATTATTATATTATCAAGATTGCATTTGTGTGTCTCATAACACAAGTATGCGTAAACTCTTCGTGAAGGAACATCATGAGGTTCCTTATGCAGCTCATCCTGGTATCAATAAGACTTATCGGTTGCTGACAGCTTCTTATTATTGGCCTCAAATGAAGCAAGATGTTATAAAGTTTGTTAGAGCATGTTTCTCTTGTCAACAAATGAAAGCAAATAGACAAGCTCCAGCCGGTCTTCTTTAACCACTTCCAGTACCAAATGAACGTTGGAAAAGTATCAGTATGGATTTCATTATATCTTTACCTCGTTCTTCAAAAGGTAATACACAGATAATGGTGGTGGTCGACAGATTATCCAAAATGGCACATTTTATACCATGCAAGAAGATAGCTCAAGCTCCGGATATTGCTTCGTTATTTCTTCAGTATGTTTTAAGGTACATGGATTGCCAAAGTCCATTATTTCAGATCGAGATCCTAAGTTTATAAGACATTTTTGGACATCACTTTTCAAGTCACTTGGCACAAATTTATTGTTCATGAGGACACCAATTGTTGATCATATGGCGGATTCACCTTGGACCGCCTGTCCCGCTTTCCGTGCATCTACGACACGTAGGAAGTATGTGCCAAAACATGAGGACACCAATTGTTGATCATATGGCGTCTCTTTACATTAGTCCAACCATCTGACAATATGGTGCATCCATACGTCCTTCATGTAGGAAGCATGTGCCAAAACATGAGGACACCAATATGTTGATCATATGGTGTCTCGTTATATCAGTCCAACCATTTGACAATCCATTCTCTTCCATTGGTTTGTGTGGAGAACATTGAAGGATATGTTGCACTCAATAAGAGTGCCTGCAACCTTTATCTCCACAACTCTTTGACGCTCCTTCACCCACGAACTCGATTAAATGTGAGATGGAGAAGTCGTTTGATGACTACCAAAGACCTGTGTATTTGATAAACGTGTGCCAGCACCATGCATAGAAGAAGAACCTGCACCTGTATTGGAGCTGCGATCATTCACATGAGGCCTTTTGTAAACCCGCCTTTGCAATTGTGGCACCACCATCTCATGTGCTGGCCATTGCTACCTTCATCATCCGTGAATGCGCGAATCTTCCAATAGGGATGGCGCTTCCTGCGCATGGCCGACAGTGCTCATGTGAGAGAAGGGATGAGGTTGGAGGCTAATAGAAGAGAGAGCAAGAGAGAGGCAGGGCCTGAAGCCTGCTGCCTGAGCAGTAAGGAGTGCTCACGCGAGAGAGAGGGAGGAGGTTGGAGGCGAATAGAAGAGAGAGGAAGAGGCTGAAGCCTGAGCAGTAAGAGAGCTTCGGGGAGAGAAGGGTAAGATGAGAAGATGAGAGAGAGGGCTCCGGTAGAGAAGGGTAAGAAGCTGCTGAGCTCACAGAGGGTAGGCAGAGCGCAGGCGGCAGAAGTGCACAGAAGGGAAAGCAGCGCAAGAAACGTCCACTTACCCGCGAGCATTCCAAGAAAAAAATCCCCAATTTTAGGGATTTCTTGGAAAAAAGCCTCAATTTTGGGTTTTCTTGGCCGTTGCCCAAATCCTACACATCTAAAGCTAATCGCGACCAGATTTTGGGCATTTGAAAAAAAAAAACTAAGAATTTCAAAACGTGCAGAATGAGTCAGCACGTTCGGACTGTTCAGAATGTGGTCCAATTTCAGGTTGAAACACACGCGACCTGTACGGTTTCCGTACGTGCTGTACAACCGTACAAACTGTATGGCCTGCCTGATTCCGTACATGACCTACATCCAACCTTGGTACTAATCGTGCTCTCAGCTGTGTTTAGGGCAAATTTTGGGAAGGACTTTACATGTACAGCCATTGAGCAGTTCATCTTTGGAATATACAATAGATTAGGTGAATACTTCTCTGGTCTTTGTGTAATTGCAGGGTTATGTCTTTGAGTAGCATTAATTAGATCTCTAGTCAGTGTTAATTACTACCTAAGCAAGCATAATTTTGCATCCGTATATAGCATTGGTATCAAAGCACTAGGTCATCTGCAATGAGTCCTTGTGTTAGGTGCGTTATCAGGTGTCGTGAACTAGTTTTTTTAAGGGTTTTCTCTGTAGCCAAGTGCTCATGCAGCAAAGGTCTTTGCCAATGTCATTTGCAGTAGGTCTTTGTGTTAGGTTAGCATAGTTTTGTATAGGTTTGCATGCCGCATAGATTTCAAGACTGCGAGGTGATCCCAAGACTTTTTCCAAGGAATAGTTGGAGCATTGGATATAGATTTTCTAGAAATGGAACCTTGAGTTGCACCAGAAGCCAAGGGATGAGTACGAGGACATGTATGTGGATTTGTGCTGCCCACCACCCTAGACTGGATGACTGGCAGTTTCGCATCTATTTAAGGATGTGTCACGGTCCCCTGAGGTTGCAAACAATAAAAATGGCTTTACCCACGACCTGTATAGTTGAGGATGTGTGACAGCTGAAGTTTCCTTGCGTTGGATATCTTGCAGAACTCGGTGTTATGAGAAGATATTTGATCAAGTTTTTTGTTCTTGTTTTGATTGTTGAAATCCCATAATTTTTATTTTATTTTTGCCATAGGTTTGACAAATTTAGTTTTTTGTTCTTGTTTTGATTGTTGAAATCCCATAATTTTTATTTTATTTTTGCCATAGGTTTGACTAATTTAGAGGACCTCAATCTCGACTCGTGCAAAATTGGTGACAGTGGTCTTGAAAATCTCAAAGGTAGTTCTCTTCCTTTCTAGCTAGTAGCCATAGCCACATGGTTCTCTATGGAGTCTCTTTATTAATGTTTGGCTAAAGTACATGTCTTAATTTATTTTCTTTGCATAGATTATGGGGTGGGGGTTGGGCTTTGAGCCAAAGGGGGGAGGTGTGCTTCATCGTCATGTGTGAAAGCAGCTGGGCATAATATTGACATGTTGGGCATGATAATGACAGGTCTTGTGAATCTAAGGAGTTTGGATCTCTCAGACTCAGAAGTAGTCAGCAATGGCCTTCGTTATATATCTGGTTAAGCTCTCCTTTGTCCTGGTCATGTGCTAATTGTGCTGGGAAAAGCAACATTGCTTGGATTCATTGATGCCAGTACATGGAACACATCTTTGAGTATTTGGTGAAGTGATGAATGCCCAGGTCTGAACCAGTATTTTTAAGGAATGAATTATGCTTGTTTTTCAGGCATGAAAAAGCTAGCAAGCCTCAACTTGTCTTTTACAAGTGTGACGGATGGTGGTCTTGGAAGGATAGCTGGGTTAACCTCTCTTACTTCCCTTAATCTTGACACACGGCAAGTGACAGACACAGGACTTGCTGCTCTTACAAGTAAGGCTTATCTTCACTATTCTTAAGGGGCTGTCAATGCAGCATGCGGTCATGGTTTAACATCCAAAATTCTTTGAACAATGCTTGTAAAAGCAGGATAAACTTAAATATATAAAGTGCATTTTCTTAGTATGATGGCTACAATTGTGGATAAAAATTGTCTAGAATAATCGATTTAATATTTGGATTTTAAAAACCTTTGTTAACGTGCTTTTTGGAAATGAAGGTTTGATTAACCTGAAGCACCTGGATCTTTTTGGAGCAAGGATTACAGACTATGGTGCAGCTTATTTGAAATGTATCACTCTAATGTGCCTTTGCTTGGATCAAGATGTCTTCATTTTCTGCATTCAAGACTTGTTACTACTTCAAGGGAACTTAGTGTTGCATCGTGTGTTTTCAACATAATCATTAATGCATGCCAATTTATAATTTCAGATTTCAAGAAGCTTCAATCTTTGGAGCTGTGTGGAGGAGGGATAACTGATTCGGGTGTGAGAAACCTTAAAGACCTCACAGCTATGACTTCTTTGAACTTGTCACAGAACTGTCTGCTTACAGACCATGCCCTGGAGTTTCTTAGTGGTAAGTCTTTTTTATTCTCTGTTTTTTGGAGGGGACTGGGGGGTAGAGAGGAGGGGTATGCAAGGGAACTTTAAAGATTTAGTGATGTGTTCTTCGATCTCTTGTCATTTTGATGGAATAGCCTCCTCACCATGAGGAACTCTGAGTGAATTAGACAGTGATACATAGGCAGGTTGGCTGTTGGGTGAGCAGAACGCATGTGTATGTGTCAAGAGCATAAGAGCATAGTCACAGGAAACGACGTGTTTCTCTGTTTCAGTCCCTAGAAACGCGTTTCTCCGTTTCAGGACCCCATCCATTTCCATGTCCATTTCTCATTTCCCATGTGATATTGTCCCAGGAAATGGCTATTTCCACCCCTAAAAACTTGTTTCCCGGTTTCCATTCCTCGAACGTTTCTGTTCCTGTTTCTCCTTTCTGGTGACTATGGTCAAGAGTGCAAAGAGTGTAGGAGAGTTGGTTTCCTTTTTTCATTGAGTATCTTGTGCAACTCATATAATCCGCTTGATTGTGCACACTTTGCGACATGCAGTGGCTCTCCTTTACTGGTAGTTGCCTTGTATGTCTCCCCTTTTCTCATCGGGTGCATCATCCACAATTGCCTCATCAATAGGTTGGTATGTGGGCTGAAATTTGAGCTAATTTTCAGCCGGTATGGACTGATTTGCTGCACCTTGTTGAGTATTCACTTCCTACACATATGGCTGCCCGGCATTATACAAAGGTAGGAGTGTATTAAAGATGTTATGAGAGCAATACATTTTGCTGTTTTTTTAAAAGCATGGGCTGAACTGAGTTCTCAACAAAAAAACATCTCCACTCATCAAAATCCGCCTTATGGATGTATGGTAGAGTCTATACTCTTCGCTTTATGAGTTGTATCCCACAAAAATGCATATTACTACCTTATTATCTACCTTATTTTGTTGCTTAGGCATAAGAGCATAAGCAAGGCAACCAAAAAACACACAAATGAGCCACAGAGGGCTTCTTGTCATTCCAAGCTTCATAAAGGGTAATTGTCTACAAGGCCTTGGTGGAGCATTTGTTTAGCACATCAGTGGCACACATAATATGGCTCGATATCATTCACCTCCTCTGTGCCCACTAGGAAAGCTTCAGGGTGGCTTTGATCGCATGCAGAAGCACCGTGAGGTCTTCGTGCAGACTTGGCGTCATGGTCCTTTTCGTATTGACAGTGGCAGTTTTCTCGCCTCCCTCTCTCTCTCTCTCTCGCTCTCTCTCCACACACACACATTGTATGAGGTAACCTCCTCTCCCTAGAATGAGGGGAGGGTGCTCTCCTAGGAAGGAGAGCACCCTCTCCTTTTTTATTGTCACTTTGATTATCGTTGCTGCCTCGAAGGAGTTGATTTTGTACTTCGCTTGCATGGTTGTTTTTCTTGGTAACTAATAGAAGAAACTCTTTTTCGGAAAACAAAAAAATTGCTATACATAATTGCCTCTTACAAAAAAAACATGAGCCAAATCTTGGCCTTTAACCATGCAACGTGTCATCTCCATGAGAGATCTGTTTTTCCTCTCAACCACACCATTTTGTTGAGGTGTGTAAGGCACCTTACATTGATGTTTTATGCCATGTTCATACATACATACATGCAGATCCTTTGACATATACTCTCTCCCTTGATCTATATGAAGGGTGTCAACTTTACATGCAGACACATTTTCAGCCATAGAAACAAAGTGTCTAAAGCATGTAAAAACCTTTGACTTTGCTCTCAATGTGTCACATGCACTCTGCACTCAGTGCATGGTGACAAACTGGCTCATCATCAGCAGTGCAACAGTTGTACATTATTAGAACCCAGTAGGATGATAATTGTCGTACGCCGTGACCCCATTGTACATCCTTAGTCCAGGATAAGTCAGGCATGAGCTACGTAGGTCATTCCTCAACCTTAGCGGGTCAATCAGTCAGTCAAGTCAAGTCCCTTAACCCACTTGGAGAGAATCATTCATGCATGTAGAGTCAGTAGAAGCCTTAGGGTTTGCATCAGAAAGCACTCTGCATCCTGCATAATATGCATTCATATGCTTGTGCATCATTTAGAATAGCCCAGAAGCCTTAGGGAATTTACTAGGATTTATCTGGTATTTTTTTCATATTTTATGGTATTTATTTAGCATTTATTGTCATTTATAAACATAAAGTTTATTAAATTATGACCAGCCAACTTGACCAACCCCTATCTAGTATAAATAGGCTTGCATAGGGCTTAGTTTCTCATTTGGTCTTGAGTGTACTAAGAGCTTTCCTCCTTAGCCCTAGGAGTACCCTTGCCTTCAGCACTAGACTAGTCTCATCCAGCCCTTGGAGTACTTGAGTTTTGCTTCAGCCAGCCTTGGTTCTCCAACGCATGCAGTTCAGCAGTCCCTACAGCCATAAGCGCAGCCATACAGTGCATCCACAGGCCCAAATCAGCAAACACACCTGCGTTTTCTGCATGTAAACCAACCGCCTGCAGTTCAGTCCTCTACAGCCCTGCGTTTACAGATCTACAGCAGCCCTACAGTCTGCATTTCAGTCCAGCATCAGCCCTACAGTGTGCGTTTCAGTCCAGCATCAGTCCTAGACCAGTATTCAGCCCTACAGGCCTGCGTTTGCAGATTCCCAGCAGTTTCAGCCTTGGTTTATCAGTCTACATCAGTATCCAGCATTCAGTGCATCATCCAGGCATACACCAGTCATCTGGTAAAGGTATTCTATCATTCATAAGCATTTACAGCATTCTAACATAGCTTAGAACAGTCCACCGCCTTTTTTTCTCAGCCTCAGGTGTGCAGCCCTTCCTCATGCCCTTGGGAAGAGTGCATAGGCTCGAGATCAGTTCATTGAGGTGTTTCTACAGCCGTGTACAGTTCAGCCAGGCTTCCGATCCTCCGAGATCTTGCGTTTGGCTTATCTACAGTCCACAGTCACTCTCTCTAAAGTAATAAAGCAAATACTATCTTGTTGTCGGGATAGGGGGCCCTTCAGTGGGTAATTTGGGACCCAATCTGGTGTACAGTTCTCATATCTCTCTCTCTCATCTCTTTCAAGTTTGAAGTATTAAAATGGATTGCTAAACTCACGAAACTCAGGATATAGAAGACGGTGTGAGCATTTGTGTGACAGGATCTTCCAATACAAAGACTTCCGCTGCGTATCACATTGGTATCAGATTTAGATTGTCCACACACACCGTATCCTAGCATCGGGGCATCCTTGGATGGTTAGATTGCGTTCCGGCATGACCACCGACCTCAACATCATGTCTACAGAAGAGAGTACTCATCAGCCGGAAGACGTCTCCCCCGAAGGAGACCATGTTCTTCCGCTATAGCTCTTCTTAGAGCTAAGAACCAGTTGCTCATGGAGCGTCTCCAACTCTTGGAGGCAGCAGCAGCACGTCCTTCTCCGCCTCCAGCAGCACCTGACTACATCTCCCTCTTCTTTTAGATGAAACAACAAAGGAGGGAGGATGAGGCCCGAAGGAAAGAAGAAAAAGCAAAAAGTCTGGACTATGAGAAAGCCCAACGCTGGATCGACGAAGACCGGCGTCAGGTTGAACTCGTCGCTCGGGAACACCAACGTGAGCTTGATCGAGAACGTATGTTACTCGAGCACCAACGGGAAAAGGAGGCCATACACTTGAGGTATGAGCAGCTCTCCTCAGTCTCCCCAGTCATAGGTGTCACCAGCCAACAGTCCGCAGCAGCATCAACCACCGTCGTTCGCAATCAACCAAACTTCAGTAAGTATGATGGTAAGTGTGATCATTCATCAGTTAATCAATTTATTCATCAGTTTAATGCTCATTTTCCATTAGCTAGGATCACAGACCCACAAGATAAAGTCCACTTAGCGGATCCCTATCTCACTGGTGAGGCAGTCACTTGGGTGGCAGTATTGGTCTAGTATTCATACAAACCAGGCCATAGGTGTCATAGCCTTTGACTGGGACATCTTTGTCCATGACTTGAAGACCAGATTTCTCTCGCCCGAGTACATGACTGGTCTGAAAGACGAGTTCTATGGACTCAGACAGAACGGATCCCCAGTGCTTCAGTTTTCCAGTAAGGACAGGGAAAGGTAACGCTTCTTCTAAAGATGCTACGAAGGACGGCAGTGATAGCTCCAGTTCAGGGGGTAAGAAAGAAAAGAATCTAAACCTAAGAAAACCCCTGATGAAAAGGCTAAAGCAGGCATTACTGGAGGTTCCTCCAGAGGAGCAAAGGAAGTACCAGTCATAAAATAGATGTTTTTTCTGTCATATTATAGGGCATGGTAAGAAGGATTGCCACAAGTGGCAAGCGGCACAAGCTGCCTAAGCTCCTTCTGCCACAGTTGCCACAGCCTCCCCAGCCTCTCCAGCCCCGCCTACTACCTCAAATGCAGTTCAACTTTTACCTTCTATGCATCCTATGCCATCCGTGGTATTTGATGCTAAGCAGGAGGGTGAGAGCGATGCTGCTCAGAAGAGCCTCATCTGAGCTTATGGCTCGTCTAGAGCCGACAGTTTGTAGGCCTTTTCAATATGGGTAGTTCTGAAGACGCCATCTCTCCCCAGTTGGCTAATAAATTGAATTGCACAACATTAGTCCCATATCATCTGGATGTGGATGGGTTTACACTTGGTCTTCGCGCCCACATTTCCCAGAAGGCACAGCAATTTGCCTTTGAAGTTCAGAAGGCCTCATTTCAACGAGATTTCATCATCTCACCTCTGTTGGGGTGTGACATGATCTTAGAAATTCATTGGTTCCGTCAGTATGAGCCTATTCCGGTTTGGGAGCAGGACACTTTTACTATTTGTAAAGGTTTTCCTGAGCCTGTCATGATTCGTGGGGATAGAAGCATTTTTGGCATCCCATTGATTTCGCGTCTCCAGGCCAGACGAGCTATCCGCAAGGGAGAAGAAGGGGCACTCCTTTATGTTTGTGCTCAAAAAGTCCCTCCCTCATTAGTAGCATCCGTTACATCTTCAGTCCCTCAGTTAGCACACCTCCTATCCAGACATCAGGACATTATGCTTAGAGACGATCTCCCGCCCAGTCTCCCACCCTCTCGCCTTGAGGACCATCACATTGATTTGGTCCCTGGATCAGATCCTCCTAGCAGGTTTCCCTATCGTCTTTCCAAGACTTTAGAGGGCGAGTTAGAAAAGCAGTTAGCTGAGCTTCTCCGAGCCGGATTCATTCGGCCTTCTTCCTCTCCATTTGCTGCACCTATCCTATTTGTCCAAAAGAAGGACAAGTCTGCACGCCTTTGTGTAGACTATAGGGCATTAAACAAACTCACTATCAAGAATAAGTTTCCTATGCCAAGGATAGAGTACATTTTGGAGTGTTTAGATGGTGCTAAGTTTTTTACTAAGATTGACCTCAAGAGTGGTTACCATCAAGTCCGCATTTTTGAAGCTGACATTTCAAAAATAGCTATAGACCACCAAGCACTTAAGTGGCTTCAAACTATGCCAAGTGCCCAGTGGAGTGATTGACAGGCCAGGTGGAGTCAAATCTTCCAACAGTTTGGAGGTATAATTGAATACATCCCTGGTAAGCATAACCGAGTAGTAGATGCTCTTAGTCGAAAGTCCAGCATCCAGGGAGTCCAAGAATCTACCATTCTCGAAATCACGAGGAAGGACTTAGATAGTATGAAAGACCAATATGTCGACTCCCCTGAGTTTGGTACTCAGTACAGTTTGGCCCTCAATTCCGAGCCTGGTCACTATTCAGTACAGAAGCGTTGGTTGTTCTACAAGAACTGTCTCTGTGTTACTCGAGAAAAGCGTTCCGCTCTTCTCCACGATGCCCATGACTCGGTATTAACAGTACCCTTGAGGAATTAGAATGGCTCTTTTATTGGCCAAAGATGAGGCGTGATATCTACGCACATGTACAAGTCTGCAAGATTTGTCAAAAAGTCAAGGTTCCCTATACAAAGAAGGCAGGTTTACTTCAACCTTTGTCTATCCCCGACGGACCTTTCATCGACATATCTATGGACTTTGTAGGGCTCTACCAGCATCCACCGGATCTCGTAACACTCAGTGTTTTACTATTGTGGATCGCTTTAGTAAATTCGGCATGCTCATCTCATGCAAGCATACGGCCACAGCCGAGGACGTAGCCCGTCTGTTTCTCAAGCATTGGTATCCAGTTTGTGGTTTGCCTAGCACCATAACATCAGATAGAGATTCCAAGTTTACCTCGCATTTCTGGAGGGCATTATTTGAAAACTTCGGAACTAAGTTGCAGTTGTCTAGTGCATTCCATCCGTAGACAGATAGCCAAACAGAAATTTATAACCAGTTGGCCTTTGATGTTCTCGAGTCATACTATCATGACCAGCAGTCCAAATGGGAACATTATCTTCCATTGGTCCAAGCTATCTTGAACGACACTCATTCATCCAGTGTCGGACGGACTCCATATGAAGCAGCCTTTGGTCACCGTTTTTCTTCTCTTTTGACGAGAATGGTCTGTCCATCTTTAGAGGCTAATAAAACCACGGAAGCATTTTCCGAGATCATTGAGTCAGTCAAGGAACGCTCGACCAAAGCTCAGGAAGCATATAGCAGACAGGCTAATGAGTCTAGAGGAGATGTCCACTTCACGGAAGGGGATTGGGTCTATTGCGTATCAGAGATTGAAACAAGTGGGCAAACGTTGTCCCAAGCTTTCATTCCGTAGTTTTGGCCCTTTTCCAATAGTTAAGAAGTTAAGTGATTTCTCCATGAAGTTGAAGTTGCCTACCAGTTGGACAATGCATGATGTTTTCCAAGTTTCTTGGCTAAAACCATATGTTGGTCCAGAAGTGTTTGATGTTTCAGATGAACAGCAACCAGACATGGTAGACGAAGCAGAAGTTATTGAGCCCGAGCAGATCCTTCTTCATCGATGCAAGCATGGTTCCGGTCGACGGATACGTCAGTTCTATACGAAATTCCGAGATCGAGGTACCCACGAAGCTGTATGGCTTGACGAGGAGTTCTTCCAGGAGTACCCCCAGTTGTTGGGGCGGACTACTTGGAAGCCATGAACCTGCATGTCACCTGCACTCTGCACTCAGTGCATGGTGACAAACTGGCTCATCATCAGCAGTGCAACAGTTGTACATTATTAGAACCCAGTAGGATGATAATTGTCGTACGTCGTGACCCCATTGTACATCCTCAGTCCAGGATAAGTCAGGCACGAGCTACGTAGGTCATTACTCAGCCTTAGCAGGTCAATCAGTCAGTCAAGTCCCTTAACCCACTTGGAGAGAATCATTCATGCATGTAGAGTCAGTAGAAGCCTTAGGGTTTGCATTAGAAAGCACTCTGCATCCTGCATAATATGCATTCATATGCCTGTGCATCATTTAGAACAGCCCAGAAGCCTTAGGGAATTTACTAGGATTTATCTGGTATTTTTTTCATATTTTATGGTATTTATTTAGCATTTATTGTCATTTATAAACATAAAGTTTATTAAATTATGACCAGCCAACTTGACCAACCCCTATCTAGTATAAATAGGCTTGCATAGGGCTTAGTTTCTCATTTAGTCTTCAGTTTGCTAAGAGCTTTCCTCCTTAGCCCTAGGAGTACCCTTGCCTTCAGCACTAGACTAGTCTCATCCAGCCCTTGGAGTACTTGAGTTTTGCTTCAGCCAGCCTTGGTTCTCCAACGCATGCAGTTCAGCAGTCCCTACAGCCATAAGCACAGCCATACAGTACATCCACATGCCCAAATCAGCAAACACACCTGCGTTTTCTGCATATAAACCAACCGCCTGCAGTTCAGTCCTCTACAGCCCTGCGTTTACAGATCTACAGCAGCCCTACAGTCTGTGTTTCAGTTCAGCATCAGCCCTATAGTGTGCGTTTCAGTCCAGCATCAGTCCTACACCAGTATTCAGCCCTACAGGCCTGCGTTTGCAGATTCCCAGCAGTTTCAGCCTTGGTTTATCAGTCTACATAAGTATCTAGCATTCAGTGCATCATCCAGGCATATACACCAGCCATCTGGTAAAGGTATTCTATCATTCATAAGCATTTACAGCATTCTAACATAGCTTAGAACAGTCCACCGCCTTTTTTTCTCAGCCTCAGGTGTGCAGCTGTCACCAATTGGCCGACCATTTGGTCCATCTCCAGTTTTTGTGTCTCGTTCACTTGAGGCCAGGCCGGTGTCTCATGTGAAGAGGCCAATATTTTTGCTTGACATGGACGGGAGCCAGACTCGTGAAACCCGTGTGTTAGCAGGAAGGTGTCGTATGGACGGGAGCCAGACTGGTGCCACCCGTGTATGACCTCGACTGTGTTCTACCCATGGGATTGTCACGCCATGGAAGAACCAGTATTCGTGCCGTGTCTTGCCTATGGGTTTGTCACTCCATAGGGAGGCTCGTGCCTGGAATTGTGTCTTACCTATGGGACTGTCACTCCATAGGAAGACTAGGATTTATGTTTTACGTCGTGCCATTTTTGTACCGACAGATATTTTGTACTTGTTCCATGAACGGGATATATGTCCATGATACTATTTGCACATGCACTCATGTTTTGCATGTTTGAAACTGTTTTCGCATCACTTGTATTTTTGTGTTTGCCTGCTTGACGTGTCACTTACTGAGTGGGAACGCCTGTCAGTGAGTCGTGAAGTTTGCGCTGTCTTCTGACGAGTTTGCAGGTGGTAAGTGTATTGCACATGTTGGTTTAATAGTTTATTTCTCTAACCTTTCATTTTATAAGGTTGTATGTTCACATTCACTTAAAAGTGGGCACCCATTTATGGGCCAAGGTGGGGAGCCACACTTAACTCTTGTGTGTGTGGGGGTGGGCGCATGGCCACCTACCCACACCACACCATATAATTGGCCGCCCCCATGCAACCTTGGGGAGCCGGCCAATTGTAGTCGTGCAACTCCCCCTCCAACACCTTAAAAAAGATGGCGACCACCCTTCTAAAAAAAAGAGACACAATCGTGCGCTTCCATCGTCACCACCTCAACAGCCGGCGACTCTGTTCCTCCACGTCTCTTCAGGCTGCGCCACTTTTCCCCTTCAGATTGGCGGTTGAGCCACTCCATAGGCGGCTGTGCTCTGCATACTGGTGCCTCCACCACTTCAGAACTGCTGCGCCTCCTCTCATCAGGCTGCGCTTCTGCAACCCCTTAGGATGCTTCTGTTCTGTTGGCGGCTGTACCCTCTACTGGTGGCTGCGTTGGTTATCGAGTGGGCTGCCCACTACACAGCAGGCGGCTGCGCAAGCTGCAGCCAGGTGTTACACCTCTCAACAAGGCGGCTGCTTCATCTCTGTCCAGCAGGCTGCTGCGCCTGTCTACTGCAGGCGCCTCCATCTCCTCTCAGCAAGGCGGCTGTGTGTGCATCCCCAGTCAGGCAGCCATACAGGCTGCGCTGCCTACCACAGCAGGCGGCTATGTGTTCATCTCCAGCAGCTGTGCTCCTACAGCTAGGCGGCCGGCGGCTGTGCTCTACAAAAACAGGCGGCTACTTCTCCATCTCCAGCGGGCTGCTCCACCTATCCATAGGCGGCTACGCCTCCTCTTCATCCACAGCAGGTAGCTGTGTCCTGCACAGCAGGTGGCTGTTCTCCTTGGTAGGCGGTTGTGCCTCCTTTACATAGGCGGCATCTCCTTTCTTCAGGAGGTTTTACTTTTCCCCAGGCAGCTACTCCTCTCGACATGTTGCTGCACCTTGGTGTCCCTCTCAAGTAACTGCACATAGACACCATGGGTATTGGTCTTCCATCTGCAATCTACAAGTAAGTGAATTTCAGATTTAAGTAAAGAACTTTGTGGTAAATCTGATAAGGGATTCTCTCTATGGCTAACACCCGTTCGGTGCCGGGTAGTCCAAGCTTTTGGAGAACCGTGGTCCAAAGGTGCCGAGATCGAGAGAGCCAGGCGTTAGTACAGGAACGCCCGTCTTCTGTGCGTGGTCCTGGAACACTAGTGGGGCGCTCTCCGCGGAGTCCAGTGAAGGCACAGGACCGTAGAGACTGGACCACTCAAGTGGTCGCTCTACTTCGAACGTCGACTTCGAATCTCTTGTTTGGTACTGTATTCATTTGTACATGGACATCATCTGGTTCTTTGAACCCATGAAGCATTGTATTTGTTAAATACTCCCAATAATATATCATATATTGAGGGGGGGGTCGGCCCGTTCCGGCCCCAGTGCTGGTGTCCATCTATTTCATTTCAAATTCCAATTGCTATTAAGTAGTCCATTTCAAATTGTGATATTAAGTTGTGCTATTACGCGCGTGGGTGTCCATCGGAGTCTAATCCCAGTTGACAGGATTGGTTTCATTGGTATCCGAGCACGGTTGTTTCGTTCTTCCTAGTGGGGAAACGACCTGTGTAATGGACACCCCGCTTCTAGCACACTTAACACAATGGACAGCCAAGGCAAGCCTTTGGAAGTGCCTAATTCGAGGGGCCCATGAAGTGCCTCGCGTGGTTCTGATGCTCTACGAGGAAGGCACAAGCCCCTTGAAAGGGTGAATGATAGTGACTCAAAGGGTCAACTGTCTCGAGGAAAGACAATCATGCTAGAAGAAGAGCCTGATGCAATGAGGGCTGAATTGGAGCATATGAGAAAGCTTTTGTAGGCACAAGAGCAAGAGCTAAAATTTTTGCATGAAGATCCCCATGTGCAAAGTGCCATTGAAGCAAGGAAAGCTGATGCAATGGTTGATGTGACTTTTGAGTCCATGGCACGGGAAGTGGGCAAGAAGCCAAGGGAGTTGGCACTTTCCTACCTCCTCCGCAAAGGTGACATCAAAGAAGGGGAAGTCGGAGAGCTGAAATTCAGAAATCCACCTCGCTTGAAGCATGGAGATCCCGCATCTCAAAGGTTGAGGTCTTTTATGCAAAAGGAAGAGGTGACAGTCACCTCTCGTCATGCATCTTCTCCACAAGGTACAAAGCCTGATAGGTATATGTATGCTAATGCCCATGGAGGGCATGATGGTCATATGCATTCAAGACATGTATCCCATGGTAGGGGTGACAGGTCTCCCACTAGAAGAATTTTGCCTTCTGAGTTGTCTCATGGAGAGACATTGCCTTATGCAGGAAAGTCACATGCATCTGATTCTCAAGTTCATGGAGCACATGCCACCGTGCTTCATGAAGCTTCCATGATGGCCCATGGAGCCCATGCAGATAGGACTGCCCCGTTGAATAAGGGGAAAAGAAAAAGAGAAGACCATGAGCCTTATGCCAGAAAGCTCAAGGAATTTAAAGCAGGTGACAAGTCTGTTAAGTTTGATGTTTTTCATGGAGAGCATGATGCTTCCAAAGTGTTAGCATTTGTGGCACAGTTTGACATTGCTTTTAGCGATGAGGACTTCACTGAGAAGTCTAAAGTACGCCTTGCTAGCATGTTTTTGAAAGGAACCGCTGCTTATTGGTGGATCATTGAAAAGATCACCAAGGATCCATTTGCACCTGGAAGGATTTTAAGGACAGATTCTATGCTCAGTTTTTGCCACCAAATGCGGAGCAAACTCTCACCCAAAAGTGGGATAGACTTGAGCAAAGAGATAATGAAAGTGTGCAACAGTATGTTAACAAGTTATGGAGAGTGTTGCTTGAGGTAACTCCTTTTATGCAAATCATTGAGGATGAAAGAAAGAGGAAGTTTCGCTCCGGATTGCAACCAACTTATCGTTCGGGCATTGAATTGCATCCGAAACATACTTTGCAACAGCTCACAGCTTCTGCTCTTGCTACGGAGCAATTGGTGTTCAAAATTAAGCAGGATTAAGGCGGTTTAAAGGGGAAAGACAAGGCTGTCCCGAATCTGCAAAAAGGTGGACAGCCACCTAAAAAGAACTTCCGGGAGACCCACAAGGGAGATAGAGCTGAAAATACCTCATCTAAAGATCAGGACCCAAAGAAGAACAAATTCGGCTTGACCCCGAAGCAAAGAGAGCAATATGCCAAGGAGGGAAAATGTTTTTCTTGTGGTAGCAAGGAGCACATGTCTCAACAATGCCCTGACCGCAAACCAAAGCATGAGGACAAGCAGACCAAGGCTAATGTACATGTAGTTCCCGATGTGCAGGGAAACACTGAACATGATGCAAAAGAGCGAATGGTATGCAAGGCTTGGGATCAAATCAAGGATCAGACCGCCTTATTCATGTTTGATGACTGTGCAACCAATAATTTCATCTCCATACAAATGGCAGCTGCATTGGGTATTGAGGTTGAGAACATGGGACCTCAGATTGAAGCCGAAGCTCCATTTGTTGGTAAAGAGGTGCAAGTTACTCCATTGATAGAGAAGTTGCGCATACATATCCAGGGCTACCTTGATAATGAACATTTCTTAGTTGCACCACTAAATGGATGTGATGCATTGTTGGGCAAAGCCATGGCATCATAGGCTTGAGCCCCGCCTCTCATGGGGACAAATATGCTATGCGAGATTTGTATCATTTGGATGCTGATTTTTGCCATATATGGACTGATTTGTTGGTTGGTCATTCACATACCTCTTATGTTACCAACGACGGTTATCTTATGAAGGATACTTGCCTATGTGTGGTGAAGGATTTGCGTCCAAAGGTTATGGAGGAATGTCACGCTCCACCTTATGCTGGTCATAGAGGTATCGTGCCTACTACACGCATGATTGAGAGATATTTCTTTTGGCCAAGCATGCGTAAAGACATTGAGGCGTATGTGCGTGCATGTATTACTTGCCAAAAGGTGAAATTTGACAGGCAAAAACCTCCAGGTTTGCTTCAGCCATTGCCTATTCCCTCACAACCTTGGGAAAGTATTACTATGGATTTTATTATGGATTTGCCTAGATACCAGCATGGGAATGATGCTATTTGGACCATTGTGGACAGGTTTAGCAAGCAAGCTCATTTCTTGCCCGTCAAGAAAACCATTAAAGTTGATCATATGGTAAAGCTTTTTCTTACTAATATTTTCAAGCATCATGGTATGCCTAAATCCATTGTTGGGGATAGAGATCCCAGAACTACAAGCCTCTTTTGGAGGGCTTTATTTGATAATATGGGTACTAAACTTGAGTTTTCATCAGCTTATCATCCCCAAACGAATGGCCAAAGTGGAGCTGCAAATTCAGCCGTCTTGGATTTATTGAAGTGTTATGTGGCAGATCAAAAGATTGCATGGAAGAAGTATCTTCCACTTGTTGAGTTTGCCTACAACAATACAATCCATGCCTCCACGAGAAAGGTTCCGTTTAAGATTATTTATGGCAGAGTGGTATTGCCACCCATCCTTCGTACAAAGGATGAGATTTTTGCAGCTGATGAATATGTTCGCGACTTGGATGTAGCCTTTGGTCAGGTGCGGACAGCCATTGCAAGGTCACAAGATAAGCATAAAATGGCTGCTGACAAGCATAGAAGGGACATGCAAGTCAAAGAAGGTGATTGGGTTTTGCTGAAATTTGAGAAGGCCAGGCTTCGGTAGAGTCTCTTGCAAACGAGGCGTCATGTCCACTTTGCCACATACACTTCGTGACAGTTCTCAGAGCACACACCTTGGAGGAGAGGTGGACTCAAGTTCACTCTACCACATACACTCCGTGTCGGTACTCTGACCACACATTAGAGGAGAGGTGGACTCAAGTTCACTCTACTACGTGCACTCCATAGTGGTATTCTGATCACAGACCTAGAAGGAGAGGTGGGCTCAAGTATTGAACATAAGATAAGAACGAGTCACATGCATAGATATGCTGGCGTTCCATAAACATTTATGTGACGTATAGTTTTACAGGCATTCCGGTTGCGAATACTTTTACAAGCATTTCAGCTGCGAAAAGAAATCCATAGAAAATTCCTTGATCCATGAGTTCCATAAGATCCCAAATAAAGGGAGCCAAAAACATACTCCATCCCAATAAAGGGAGCTATAAACAAAGTTTCCCTAAAACCATCTCAAGACAAGAAACAACAGACTATTCTCATTGTACAGGTATACCAGCATTAGTGATGATCAAAAACACTTTATGATAGACATCAAAAGCACCAACTTTTCAAACTCAAATTATTCTCAGCATTTCTTTGCCAGGTTCGTCATGAAGCCAAAAGAAATATCTCGTCACCATATCCATAAGATATCTTTAGATATATCTCCATATAGCTTGCTTGTAAGCTCGATTTATAATCCACAATATCCATATGGAAAGAGTGCTAAACATGGGCACATAAAGTCAACTCCATACTTCGAGGATATCCATGAATCCTTAGAATATGTTGTCTTCTCATGACTGCTTCCATAAGCGAATAAGTTGGCCATGCTCAATAGTGAAACTGTTGGTTAATGTGGTCCCCTCTTCTGATCTTTTCTTTTTCATTGTTGGAAGGAAGCCTCTGCTTCCGAGAAAGCCTATGCTAATAGTCGGGTCCATCCAAGATCTTTGTTTTTCTCTAGTCAACTAGAGAAGCTGAGCTCTGATACCACTGTAATTGATAAGACCCGGCTCTATTGCTGTATGGCCTCCTCCTTGCGAGAGGAGTGCTGCTATACGGCCTACACCTCTGTAGCAACCAATCAAACAAGAGAGAGAGAGAGATACTCATTGTTGTCAGCTTGCTAGCAAGAAGAGGGCTCACAACATTGCTGTCAGCCAATAGGGAGAAAAGAGAGAGAGAGAGAAATGAAATGTTATATTAACGTCTTCAAAAGGCCATAGTGACCTATGAGACCAAAAAGTTACATCATGGTGGATCTGATACAATGTCTGGATTAAAAACCAGAAAATGAAAAATAAAGATACTACTACTGGCACCTAGAAAATGAAACTGGAACTGGAAGGTAAACAGAAACCCTTATAGGGTGTGAATATAGTGAGGGGGGGGGGGTACGCTATGGAGGTGAGTGGAGTACAGTGAGGGGGTACAATATCATGTGGGAGAGAGAGAGAGAGAGAGAGAGAGAGAGAGAGAGAGAGAGAGAACAGTAGCTGCTGTTGGTATGTGCACTTATGCGCCTTCCCCCAAAAAGAACTGCCCCTTCATGCCTTTAACGATTCAACGCTTTCCTTTTGAGTCGGCCAGCTCTAAATATACCTAGGGAAGTCACTTTTAACTTCCTCTATCTTCATGCCCAAGTATTGTACGCCAAATTTAGCCCTCAATCATAGGCCCCCTCTTTTGTCCATGCCCAAACAATAAGATAGCCGGTCAAACTTTAATGATGTCTCAATACATTGACTCATAAACCTTATAAGTCACATAAATGATTAAAACCCCATGATACTCATGCTTTGTGACCATCTTTTAGGCCTATCCATGCGAGTGAAACCTTCAGCTTAACCCCTTCTTCTGTTGAAAATCTATGTTCTCACCTTGGTTCCGTTCTGTGTGGGCTTTTCCTAAAACATTGATCAAAGCTGGTAAAAAGGCCAAAATGGTGACATCCCCTCTGCCTTCCAAGTAGAATGTCACCATTTGGTCCTCTTTGCAGTTGTAGAACGTCGGATGGTGGACGATGGACATCGAGTGGAGAGATGAGAACGGGGGATTTCCAAGAATCACGGGGTGATGGACACTCTATAAAGCCAGGATTTGATAAAAAACTGTCCCTTCATGCCTTTGACAATTCATCCCTCCCCTTTTCAGTTGGCCAGCTCTAAAATACATGGGAAAGTTACTTTTAGCTTCCTCTATCTTCATGCCCAAGTTTTGTATACCAAATTTGGCCCTCAACCATAGGCGCCCTCGTTTGTCCATGAATCCATGCCCAAACAGTAAGATGTCCGGCCAAACTTTAATGATGTCTGAACACATTGACTCATAAACCTTATAAGTCACATAAATGCTTAAAATCCCAATGCCCATGATACTCATACTTTGTGACCATCTCTCAGGCATATCCATGCCAGTGAATCCTTTAGCTTCACCCCTTCTTCTGTGGAAAATCCCCACTCTCACCTTGGTTCCATTCTGTGTGTCGGCTTTTTCCAAAAGTCTAGTACCGAAAAGATCCTGTGCCTATCTGCAGTATCCAACCATACTCTTTAAAGGTAGCAGATCCTGTGCCTATCTATAGTTCCTGTGCCTATCTGTAGTATCCAACCATAGCCATACAAAAGAATACTTCCACGAGAAGTTTATGTAGCCAATTGGCACCTTTCATATTGGGAAATGTTCAAGCTGGTGACATCGCCCCTCTTCTTGGCATGCTTGCCAAAAGACTCGGCTGCCACTTGGAGAAAAGGCTTTGTTTGGATTTATTGAGATTGCTCTTCTTGCAAGAGCATTGCTATTAACTCATCAAACGTAAGGGCATTGGGGTTACCCTTCCTAATGAGCCGAAGTGTGGATGCAAAATCTTGGTATGAATCTGGTAAAGCTGTGAGAATAGTAGACAAAATCTTGCCAAAAGACTCGGCTGCCACTTGGAGAAAAGGCTTTGCCTTAGCTTTTTTGACATGCATACTAGTTTGGATTTATTGAGATTGCTCTTCTTGCAAGAGCATTGCTATTAACTCATCAAACGTAAGGGCATTGGGGTTACCCTTCCTAATGAGCCGAAGTGTGGATGCAAAATCTTGGTATGAATCTGGTAAAGCTGTGAGAATAGTAGACACCAATGAATTGTCCGGATATGCCTCATCAATACATGCAAGCTGCCCCTTGAGATCTTTAATCCTTGTGAGGAACTCATCCATTAAATCCCCCTCAATTCATATGTTCGGACTCTAACTGCTTGCCCAAGTAGGCCACTCGTGCCTCGTTACGCACTTGGTAAAGCATAGCAAGCGCATCCCAAGTTTGCTTGGCAAAGCACTAAACTGTAAATTTTAAGTCTTGGCATAGCTAGCTGCCTGGACACTTGTACAAGTGATAATCCTAGTTGATTGCATCACACCAACTTTAACTCCTATTACCTAATCCTGATGGCAACTTGTGGCTGGTCCTTTGACTGGGACTCGCAACATGCTCATTGCTCATTACCAATCCCCAAAATAGTTATTGGGACTTGCACTTGAATCTACAGACATTCATGTGGCACCAAGTTTGTGGTCTATATGACATGGAGAGAGAAGCCATATACTAGTTGTATAATACTACTTTGTCCCACTGCTAGCCAATTGTATGGATGAAGCAAGTGCGATGCTAGGCAGATAATTGATTTTAAGATAGATTGCATTGACTTCAAGGGGTGAAGCTCCAGACTCTACAAGGATAAGATCAGGCGGCAGTGAAAACTTACTTCTAATGGGCCTGAAAACATCATAATTTGCAACCTTTAAATCCTTGTCCAAGGTCAGGCCCCCATAAGGTGCCCCGTACAAAGCTGGACGACAGTGTAGTAAGCTCTATGTGGATCTTGCAATAGGCTTGGGAATTTGTGCATTGTGGAGAGAGAGAGAGAGAGAGAGAGAGAGAGAGATTCTTAATAAAGTCTTGTACATGCAGGTATGACTGGCCTTGTTTCTCTGAATATTTCAAATTCAAGAATTACAAATTCCGGACTCCAACATTTGAGGCCACTCCGTAATTTAACCTCTCTTGCTCTGCAAGCATGCAAAGTGACATGGCCAGCTGTGGAAAAACTCCAAGTTTCATCCCTTCCAAATCTTACGGTTGTACGCGTGCAGTAATGTTCATAAATTCCAGCCAATTCTTTGCACATTATTACTTGAAGGCAGTCTCCAAGAGCAGCTGGAAAGCACTACTATGTGTTGTACAGTGTCCCTGCTATGAGGTGTGGTACCGTACGAGCAGGGAGTAAATATTTAGATTCCTGTGAACCATGTAAATAAATATGTATATATGGGTAGCTTTGCTTATATTGGTTTAACGTGTGAATACATAGATATGTACTGATAGAAACTCAGTTTTGCCTAGAACATTTAACTTGTGAATATATAGACATATACTGTCTAATTTTACAAGAAACATGTGTACAAGTAGATCATAGATGCCATCAGGGTAGTAAATACCCTTCATGGAATTTGATATATAGAGAAATGCTCTGGACTTTGATGCTTTCTTTGTACAAGGGTTTCTTGAATTGCAGTGTAATGCCAACTGCTTTCAGTTTGGGCAGGTAATTTGTGTAGTCGTCTTCTTATGACACACTGCTCCACAGTTATTAATAATTTGAACCCTTTTTCTACCCTTTGGTGCTGTCTTGTTATTCCTCTTTGTCCTATTCTCTAGCTGTGGGTTTGCCATGGTAGGCTCGCCGAGCATTTTCTTCTTGGTCAAAACTGTTTTTCCCCCCCAAGTTTAAACTTTGAAATATTTTCTGTCGTATTTTTTATAAATGTTATCTCCCAATGGTATAATAGAGGAAGAACACTATTTGATGTTCCCTTGTCCTCAAGCACAGATTTGGCATAAGGCCTCTATGGTCTTCATTTATGTATTTGGTCTCATACATGGATTCTTGCACCCTCTCCTGTGCCGGTGCCAGAACCAGCGCCAGGGTTCTCTCTTCAGCTCCCAGTTGGGCCACCCTGTGGGGGGTTTAATGCCAGTCTCAGGCACACTTCAACAAGAAACTCTAGCCAGTTCCGGCAAAACTCTCCCCTCATCTACAAAGCAGTCCACCCTGGACCTCAAATTATGGCCAATTTAGTGGCCCTCCCCTTGATCTGTTTTGGCTCGACGACAGTAGAGCAAAGACTAAGCCTGAAGAAGAGGGATTCATGTGGGCAAGTGAGAACAAAAGTTGTAGAGGAAGCTGACTTTTGTGGGTGCTCTAGCAAGACAATGAAAAGCCTTTGTCATTGCCACTCACTCTCAAATGCAATGGACTATCATCCTAAGATGGTAGATTCATGAACTCGAAGCTTGCATTGCAACTATAGATAACAAGTTGAAGCCTGCAAAATCTGAGTAGTCAGAGAATCACTAGAGGGATACTAGAAGGTTGGTGTAAGTGGGGGTTGGGTAGCTCCAACAACTCAGTGAAACAGTGCTATTAAAGTTCGAATTTGTTGGTAATCAATCCTCATTTAACACGCCAAACACAACAGGATTTTATTAGTCTTTGATCCCCATGGTCTTTTACTGGCTGGATGTAACGTATTGCATTTGGTCGTTTGTAAAACATCTCTTTGTTCTCTGAGGTTGGAAAACTATGTGTGGGTTGACGAATTGAATGGCAATGAGATTGACTATGCATGTCATGCCATGCTAAGTTGCATTGATTTGGGTCATGTAATAATTCTATAAGAATTATTTGATTCGGGTCATTTAATAACTATATACCAGCCAATACGCGCATAGTGATTTTGAGATTGATGGGCAGGGACACACGGAGTGGCAGGAAGCAAGCCAAAAAACCACCTTATCATTCAACAATGTGTATTGATGTAATAACTCTAAATGTAATAATTCTATATGAATTATTCCAAATTATTTGATGACACGCATGTTGCGAAGTGCATAGTCAAAAGTGATGGTTTTTGACCACAAAGAGATGCATGCGACAGCAGAGAGGCTACTTGGCTTTATATATTTCATTAGGGTGTTATGCATTCTTCTCTTGGTCTAGTCCGATGCGAAGAGGAGCCCATGATCATGTCAAGTATTGGAATGATGGCCACTTGGCTAGGTGGTTGTACTTGATGAATGTAGATGGCTCAAAGGCGACATCAAAAGACATTGAGAACATGCTAGGTGAAGAAATAGTCTCGCACGCTTCAAACAAAAGACATCTTTCACATTATCAATGGATTGATGGAAACTAATTAGTATATCCATTGATAACAAGTTGCTACACAATGACTTGCATGCTAGGAACATCATGATCAAGAAAGTTTGATGATATTTATATTGGATTAGTGCACTTGGGCATGATGTAGTAGTACATCAAGGAAGGCCACAAAGAAAGACATATCCACCACCACTCCCGGATGACAAGCCAGTGACCTGAGGGAGTGCTATGTGACAACTATTGCCACGTCGCATTCAGAGTGGTTCAACACACCCTCCCCATTTCTCCAAAGCCCAAGAAATCTATTCTTTGTTAGGAGATGAATGCACCACCACCACCACCACTTGGGTTTTAGTGAAGAATAGTCAAAGTTTATACATGAGGCTTGAATATCTAGATCTTAAAACGAGACCTATAGATCATGATACATCTAACACTATTTGTGGTGTTCAAAGCTTGGGTGGCTCTATTGTTAGAACTTCAAGCCTTCGTCCTTACCTACATGACGAATAGAGTTGTACCCTTCTATAACATTAAGCTGTCGATTTTGTAACTTGCAAAAACATTTTGTATATCTTAAATGACTTAACATCTTTAACGTATTGTGTGTATCTTTTTTTGCTAGTGAAATGTTTATCTCAGCTTCTTGGGTTTGAATGCATGTGATTACTAAATACGGTTAATGTATATCTTCTATAACATTAAAGATGTTGATTTTGTAACTTGCAAAAACATTTTGTTTATCTTAAATGAGTTTACTCAAATAGGTTTTTAGATCATTCCAGGACTGAGTATTTCTGTCTAGACGATTGGTGTCACAGTGGTTCCTCCATGCTACCCTGGCTGATTCCACTATTTTCAGCCGGGCAAGAGCCATTTTGCTTCGTTCATTGTAGCCTGTGACGTCAAAATGCTCTTCCATGGCTTCCACCCATTTCTCCACAGTCTCGCTCAGGTTCTCTTCTTCTTTTGAAGGGTCTTGGCTGAGTCCTATGAAGAGCCTTGCGAACATCAGGATCAAGCTCGTCATCTTCTGAGACAGGGTCTGGCTGACGGCCACGGTTTTCTCGTCTCATGATTCTGCCAAAAAATTATATATTATAAAATTTTTATTTTGATATTATCTACGAGATCCTAAGACAAGAGGTTCGGAAAACAATTTCTTAAAAAAGACAATGATCTTATTAGAGATCTATGACATATGTCCGATAACAGATTTTTCTTTATCAGATTGTCCGTGTTAACCTATGAGACGGACATTGAGATGTACTATGTTTTACGTCATTAATTTAAATATTCTGAGTCATGGGCCGGGCTTGTCGGTACCATATGTTAAGGATAAAGGGATTGGGTGATCGCCGATGAGAGGCGCACTTTGAATATCAGCAGGGTAAGGGTTAGGATCGGTCGGCCATGTATGGGTGCCCATGTGTGAACGGCCAAGTCACCTATAAGAGTCAAATGTAACCCTAAAACCCTCATTCTCATGTGTTGTGAATACAAGAGTGCTTTTGCCTTATCTCCTTGGTTTCCTTCTCCTGCGTGAGAGAGAGAGAGAGAGAGAGAGAGTGAGTGAGAGAGCGATCGAGCACTGTGTAGCGGCACGGCGACGGAGAGGCGACGGCGGCTCCTCCTTCACTGCGACGCGGGAATCCTTCAAGGCGACGGTTGAGCGGTGAGTGACACACCTTTTGCATTTTGTTTGAGCTTGCTTTCCTGGTTGTATGCTTGTAGCCATTCGTGGCTCGCATACGGTATTCGGCAAGTCCCCAGCTACGACCTGTGCGGCAAAAGCGCACATTTTTGGCGCCGCTGTCGGGGAGTTGCCTTGCACCAAGCTCCAGTTTGCAGCTCGGGCTGCTGCGTGAAGTTTAATTTACACTGTAGGAAAGCGATTGTGTGTTTGTTGTTGAGGTGTTTCCGTGTTTTGCAATCTATTTTTGCAATTTGTCTTCTGCATTTCTGTTTCTTTTGTTATTTTTTCGCTCCGTGTATGGGCGTGCGTTCTATTATCTGGTTTTCTGCGTGGGGGGATTTCTGAATCCCCAGACCTGTGCTGTGTGCGAACTGCGCTGCGGCCAAGACTGAACCCTAGAAAGAAACCCTAGAAAACTTATCTCAAAAAAAAGGAAAAAAAATTAATTTTGAAAAATAAAAAATAAAAAATTAAATTTTATTTCTAAAGAAAAACCAAACGTGTGGAGAAAAACCTCCAATTGACCCCGACCCCGGCCTCGGTCTCGGTCTCGGTCTTTTGATATATATATATAGGAGAGTGAGCCTCCATAGCTTTCTTTCAAGTGAGAGCTTATGGGAAGTTGTGCCCTATATGTAGCCCACTCCCCAAGGAGTAAAGTGAGCATGTGGGATAAAGCCCTCACCTTTTCCTCCACAAGCAAATAGGCTTTTCCCCCTTCCCCCATAGGAAAACGGACTGTTTTGAGGACCACAGGAGCTCTGGATAGGCGAACACAGTGCTGTAAAGCATGCTAGGATCCTTTAAATGATACGCTCGTTTCGAGCTATCACACGCCCTAGTCCAAGTTCGACCGTAAGTAAGGGGGTCAAAAACGAGTTAAAAACAATCTAAAAATAAGTAAAAACGGGGTGTGAAACACCTAAGAAACCACTTGTGTGGACTTCAAGGGTAGTCACCAACGCCCGTAAGGTACCCACGTCACATGCATCTACGTTCTGGTCGGGTGCTAGAGCCTGAACCACTAGAAAGCATTTCAGTTTACGCAAGCTCACACCATCCCTCCACGTTGGCATCTTGGCCTTTGGCTGGAACCCAAGGGAGTGCAACCCAAGATCCACGAATAGTGGATAGTGACTCGTCCTCTGACTCAGAAGCCATGGAAGGGCACCCTACCAAGAACCCTGAGGAGACAAGCCAAAACATGCCAGTTTGGGCCCCACAACCCGGATCTAGCATGTTTAGTCATCTAATAGAGACCTTTAGTAGAGCTACACGCTCTGAACATGCGATAAGCGAAGTAAATGAGGAAGGAGGGGTAGTAGATTCGTCATTCACATCTTATGTAGACCCTACCCTCCCAAAGAGTGTCCATGTGGATATTCTATCCACTTCGTTTAATGAGGGCCCTACTGAGCTACCACATTCCGATGCTCTTCCTAAAGTAGAGGTCCCTAGAAGCCAATCCATAAGAAGTGACATTGCGTCCACTTCAAGAGAACCGTTTGGCACACCAAGTCTAGATGGGATATTTCTCAATGAAAATTAGAAATATGATCTACACACAGAGACTCTAACTGACCTATACACGGGTTACACATACCATGTAGATTGGTTAGAAGTCCTACGATCTACATCTAGCGCCACTAATCTAGAGGAGCAACAACAAATGATATGTGAGGTTATTCATAGAATTATCCAAATTGAGAGGCAAAATAGGGGAGGAGTGAACTTAGTTTCCACTGGCCCTATGAGATTTTTGGATACGGGCAAGGCCAAACAACCAACCCTATCACAATTGGAGACTCCCTCGGTGAGTCCCATAGACCCTTCGTATGTTGTTTCGCCTGAAGTCTCAATGCAGGTTGAGCCCACGAGCAATAACTTTAGCTTTCCAACCTTGGCTTAACTTTCCATTAAGGAATCCACAATGCTTACCCCAATGATGAGCATGACAGAAAGCGCACCTGTTACCACTGTAGTTAGTATGACACCGCTACCTAGTGAAACAGTACCTACAACAGTGCGTGCCAGTGCCTATCGACCATATGTACCTATCGCTACTCATGCTCATGTAGCTCCTACGCCTCTTAGTATGCCAATGGCATATGCTCCACGACCGCCTTATCACAACCCTTATCCAAGAGGAGCTAGGCCTAGTCACATATTATATCCTACGTCATTTGCTAACATACCCAGACCAATGCCAACTCCTATCAACCAAGCTATCCCAGAAGTGCCTCCACCAGCTATGCCTGCTCACCTAGGTGATCTCGCAGCGTTTGCTCAGACGATCGGACGATCTATTGCGGAAAACATGCGGGGTATGCCTGAGAGAGAACCTAGAAGCAAGGCAGTACAAGTGACTAAGCTCACTCAAAACTTCAATGGTAAACGAGGATGTTAGGAAGCACATTGAAGTCTTTGAACACGTGTGTGATTCCTTGGAAGAACACAATGAGCTGCATAAGTGTAAAGCCTTAGGCTTAACCTTGAGTGGGAAGGCCGGAGATTAGTATCGAACCTTAAGGAGGGTTGAAGAGCGCACTCACTACCCCACTCTCAAGAGATTGTTCTTGAAAGAATACATACGTGAGGGTGTGCTTTGGGGAGTAGCATCTCAACTCCAAAAAGCTGAACGCGAGGAAGGGGAGTCAGTGAGAGACTTTATAAGTCGATTGAAGCATCTAAATTCTCGCTGCACTCCCGATGAGCGCTTCAATAATAACTAACTGCTCGATAGATTCATCCGAGGATTGTGCCACGATGGCCTAGTCATTAGAGGTCTTACAACGTGGGAAGCAGTCACTGCCAATGCAATCCAGTTAGAAGACAACTTGATGATTGCAGGTAAAAAGGTGTCTTCGGAGACAAAATCCGTTAGTTCGCAAGTATCTGGGCACGAGCCAATGACGGTAAAACCTATTGCCAAGGAGTCCAAGATATCTGAAATGTCTATGAGACCGACCTTACTAAGGCTCTCCAAGAATGCTTTAGGGGTAATCGAGCTCCTCAGAATAGCCATATGTACCCAAGGAGAGAGCAACAATGGTGTTCGGTGTGCTTAGGACCACATAGCACGAGTGAATGTCCCACATTCAGAGTCAAATTCAATGGGAATTGCAATGCATGTGGTAAGTATGGCCATCAATCTAAAGATTGCCTAGTACTTAAGCGAATGTTGGCGAACCAGGCACCACTAGCCTGGTCAAACACACCTCAAGTACCCGCGCTAATGCCTGCACAACCTGTCGAGCAACCGTCACAGCACATAGTTCCAAGGAATCCGAATGTAGTCCAGTCTGTGCCGTTACCACCGCCAGTGCTAGGACCACAACCTCCACATCCAAGGATAACCCCAATAAACCAGATGGGTGGTGAGTCACATAGTACGTGTGGGGATTATGAAGAGGAGATAGACCCTACCGCTCCATATGGGATTGATACGTTTGAAATGATTCCCCAGTACTACATGGAGGATCATTTCAAGCAAGTCAAGCCTGTATATCAAGCGGCTGCTCTCGCCACAAGAGGCCAAAACTTGGCGAGGAGACCACCTCTTCAATGCTACGATTGTGGTGGACTGCATCGTGTAGCGGAGTGCTCTAATAGGTTACAGAAGATCGCTACTCAAATGCAACCAAATCAAGGGAGCACATCGGGAATGCCGGTACTTACATGTAATCGTTGTGGCATAGATCATTTGATCGCTCAATGTCTACATAATCCTAATGCACCCAAGATTACGCCATTGAATTTGGTTGAGGTCACCAACCAAGCACGAGGAACCACACCCGTTGTACCCGCAAATGTAGTTACACGGTCAATGCTTCAAAATCAAAACTACATTCTTGAAGAGAGGGATACTGCATCAATCGCTCAGGCAAAGAAAAAGAAAACACGGCGGAAGAGATCGCTTAATGCCACGAGCTCCAAGCCTAGTTCAAAGACTAACATAGGGACAGGAGACGACCCCGTGTATATGAATGATCCTGAAGATGATTCTGATTCAATAGAAACCATGGGGACCAAAGCCACTACCTTAAGGGAGGAACCCACTCTCGGGAGCTCAATGAAGGAGAATCAAGCGAGTACATAAATAAGGGAAAATAGAAGGAAACTTCCTCGGCCCCACAACCATGTCAGTTAATGCCCTCTCGACCACCCAAACTGACTGTGACTCCCCAAGACAAGCCACGTGGGCCAAGAACCCTTAAGAAAAAGATTGGAACTTACCCAAACCTAGTTGAGGAGATTGAACAAGTGCAACACTTACGGGGTTTGGTGGAAGAAACACAAAGAGAACTGGAGCCAAACCCGAGAAAAATCAAAATTCCAGACACAGTGTTTCCTACGCAAGTTCAGCCTCACAGGAACCATAAACCGTTAGCTATACCTAGTATCGTTCGGGAAGAAAGTGAGGATAGGACATCAGGAAGAAGTGGGCAACCACCCTTTTTGCTTGAAAGAATGTTTAGTGAGGGAATGCCTGACCCCATCGAAGAGGAAGTGATTCCATCTTCACCAGTCCCTAGTCAAGGGGCGATGTCTCGAAAAGTACCGTTGAATGTGTCTAAGCTAATGGATTTCATGTCCTCTGAAATCAGAACCACGATCATATCCAAATTATACGGAGATCCGGAGCTATTCTTAGCTCTTCGGGCATTTCTCAATGGAGAACTAAAGGCGGGGCTACCACAATTTGCAAATATGGATAGACCCGACACGCTTCAAGATGAAGGGGAGAATTGGGATCTACAACCCAACTTAGATGAAGATTTGGTCGTTGAAATACCTGTTAACAAGTTGGGATAGTACTTTGAAGGTGACGAATCTAATGCAACCCTCCCCATTACTACCAAGGGATTAACTCTAAAGGGAATCCTTGATGGTGGTGCTGGAGTGAGCATTGTGACTAAAAACTGTTGGGAATCTATGGGGAGACCTCACCTCGAAGTCACAAACATAATGGTTAAGATGGCAAACGGAACTATTGCTAAACCTATTGGAATGTTAAGGGACCTTAAGATCAAGGTTCTGGGATACAAGGTAAGACATACCTTCATTGTAATGGATTTCTCCAAGCATCCTATGTCATATCAAATGATCTTAGGACGTCCTTTCATGAGGGAAGCACAAATGGTGCATGACTGGTCGAAAAACCATGTCTATCTACAATTCCAGGACTCTATCATTCGAGTTGATCTTGAGAATGGTCATGCACATCCTTTAGGAAGCAAGGTTATCATTGATAATCGATCGGATACCACTATTCACTCTGCCCCATTAAGGTATTGCTATACATGCAAAAAAGAGACTGATGATGGGAAAGATTCTCCTTATATGGATGTCCTACCGAGTATGACTAAGTCGGATAACATGGATTGGGTACACCTAGCGGCAACCATAGACACATGGGGAAATAGAGGCACAAGTTGGGTAACACCTGAGGGGCAAGATATGCCACCATTAGTGCCAATAAACATGGTAGGTGTTATGCACTTGACTCCTGATGGCGAGAAAGTGGCAAACTCCACTGACACCGAAAGTAGCGAAGACTCTGACCAATGCAACTCTGAGTATAAATCTCAAGAAGAAACTAACTCTGAGCCTGATGGGGGGGATGAATCAAATATTCACCCAAATGTGGAAGCAAGGTGCTCAAGGCCTAGGACAGTGACCTCCTGCAGTTCATCCGAAAGTGAGGGGGACACAAGTGAAGATCGACCAAGTGAGTCCGAATCTGATAGAAACAAAAATCAAAAACTTGGTAAGACGAAAACGAGACATAAGCGCCAACGCTATCGAGCTAATGTACGCACTGCAATAAACAAGGAAAGATCCACTGCAGAATGGCTTAGTTATGTAGGATCCATTGATGCGGAAGTTAGCGGATAATTGGGGACAATACCTCCAAAGTGTCATGTGGTGTATTCCGCAACCTCATGACGTCGCCCAATTAGAAATCGAAGAGAAGCCAAAACTAAGTCGTACTGCAAGAAGGCGACAAAACCAAGAGTTGGCTCAGCAAAACAAAAGGAAGCAGAATTGAAAGAAAAAAGCCTGGCACAACAAGAACCAGTAGACTTACACCCCGCACCCGAGAATTTCAAATCATTTACCATAGGGGAACGTAAAGTGGTCTACACAAAAGCCCAACGAACGCCTACCAATGGGAGTAGCGGTGTCTACGATGGCCCTGCAGTAGTTAAGGAGATAGACTTAGCAGATCCGAGTGAGGAGTCTAAACCAGTTTTTATTGCTCAAGACCTCACCAAGGCGGAAGAAGCTGCACTTACGAAGCTTCTTAAAGAATTCAAGGACATATTTGCTTGGACATATCATGATATGAAGGGTGTTCCACCCTCGGTGGTGCAACACACGATTCCAATGATTAGCACTGCTAAACCAGTCCAGCAACGTCCCTACCCAATGAATCCTAAGTACGCAAAGATTGTACAAGAGGAAATTGAAAAGCTTGTAAAATGTGGATTCATATACCCTATTGAGCACTCAGAATGGGTTTCTCCGATAGTCATCGTACCAAAGAAGAATGGGAAACTCAGAGTGTGCGTTGATCTCATATACCCTATTGAGCACTCAGAATGGGTTTCTCCGATAGTCATCGTACCAAAGAAGAATGGGAAACTCAGAGTGTGCGTTGATCTCAAAAAGGTTAATGCAGCCACCAGAAGGGATCATTACCCCTTGCCATATTTTGAACATGTGCTTGAAAGAGTGGCAGGCAAGGAGGCATATAGCTTTTTAGATGGGTACTCGGGTTACAATCAGATCACAATTGCAGTCGAGGACCAAGCTAAAACAGCATTTATCACGGAGTTTGGAGTGTTTGCCTTTCGCGTCATGGCTTTTGGCTTGACCAATGCACCTGCAACATTCCAACGATTGATAAACACGGCCTTTAAGGAATATCTAAGGGACTTCTGTGAAGCTTTCTTAGATGATCTTTGTGTTCATTCCTCTTGGGACGAGCACTTGATGTGTTTACGAAAAATATTTGAAAGGTGTAGATTATATCGCATCTCATTGAATCCTTTCAAATGCCAATTCTGGGTTAAACATGGAGTTATCTTAGGGCATATAGTGTCCAAAAATGAAATTTCCACTAATGAGAGTAAAATCAAGGTCATTCTAGAATTGCCCCCCACCCACCAACTACAAGGGAGTCCAACGCTTTATGGGCCACGTTGGTTATTATCGAAGGTGTATTCTCTTCTTCGCCGAGATAGCTTGACCATTGTATAAGCTTCTCATTGAGTTTATTTGGACCGAAGAATGTGACCGTGCCTATGAGCTATTAAAGAAGGCCTTGGCGAGTGCTCCAATCTTGAGAATGCCTAACTGGGATTTACTCTTCCACGTGCATATTGATGCATCAAACTTTGCTATTGGGTGTGTGTTAACTCAACCTGGAGAACACAAGCTAGACTACCCCATTAGCTTTGCCAGTCGCCAGTTGAACAATGCTGAGATGAACTACACCACTACGGAGCGAGAAGGGTTGGCAATGATATATGCAGTAAGGTAATTTCGTTATTACCTCCTTGCCACCAAGTTTGTTTTCTATGTGGATCATCAAGCATTGTTGTATCTAGTAAACAAACCATGCTCCACAGGAAGAATCACACGATGGCTATTGATTCTTCTTGAGTTTGATTTCACTGTTGTTGTGAGACCTGGCAAAAAACATGTTATGGCTGATCATTTGTCTCGCATACCTAATGGTGAGGCTCCTACGGGGGTTGATGATGACTTACCTGACACTTCCCTGTTCATGGTGGAGACAATGCCTGAATGGAGTGAGAAGATTGTTAACTTTTTGGTTAATGGCTTTCCACCCAAGGAGCTTCGTAAAGATCTAGCTCGAAAGCTGATCAAAGAATGCAAACCCTATTGCCTGATAGCCGGGACTCTTTATAAAAGAGGAAAGGATGACGTTCTTAGGCGTTGTGCCCGAGAGGATGAGTATCTATACATTTTGCAAGAGGCACATATGGGCATAGCCGGTGGTCACTTCTCAGGAGACTTAACTGCGCGAAAGATCTTACAACCAGGGTATTGGTGGCCCACTATGTTCCAAGATGCATCACTCTTTGTGAAGGGTTGCGATGAATGCCAACGATACAAGAAACCCCAACGGAAAGATCAGATGCCCCTACATCCAATCAAAGTAAACCAACCATTTGAAAAGTGGGGTTTAGACTTTGTAGGTCCAATTAGCCCAGCGGCCCGAAACACACAATCTCGCTATATTATTGTGGCCACTGACTATATGACCAAATGGGCTAAAGCGAAAGCGACACGTAAGGCAGATGCGAGGACAACAACCAAGTTCCTCTTTGAAAATATAATCACACGCTTCGGTTGTCCTTTTGAACTTGTGAGCGACAATGGGACACATATAATCACACGCTTCGGTTGTCCTTTTGAACTTGTGAGCGACAATGGGACACATTTTATAAATGACATGATTAAGGAGCTCACAACAAATTTCATGATATGAAGAACATCGCACGGATTGGGATCTAAAGCTTACGACAGCTTTATGGACCTATCGTACTGCATACAAAGTGGCTATTAATTGCACACCATTCAAAATGGTATATGGCCAAGAAGCAGTCATGCCGTGGGAATTTGTCATTCCTAGTCTTCGTGTTGCTACTCAAGAGGATTGGGATGGTAATCCCTTAGTAGAGCATCTATATATCCTTGAGCGGCTAAACGAAGAAAGACAATTGGCTGTATACAATGCCCTTGTGGAGAAGGGTAGAAGGAAAAAATGGTTTGATCGCCACCTGAAAGACAAGGACATCAAGGTTGGGGATAAAGTTCTGATGTATGGAGTGCGTAACGAAAAGAAGAAGCTCAAATATGCTGGTAAGGGACCGTATAGAGTATGTGAAATTACCCCGCAAGGTACCATTAGAGTGGAGACTCTCGACGGAGTTGAAACCATTGGATTCCTTAATGGGAATAAATTCAAAAGATACTATGACCCCCTGAGCCAAGAGGAGTTACATGCAATCCATCAAAAGAAGGCAGCTAAAGAACAAGCTGAGCTTAAAAAGATACAAGCGAGAGTCGAAGCCAAAGAACGTCAACAGCGTGCTAGGCAACAACGAGAAGCCAACTTGGGAATTACGCAAGTATTTTTCGAGGAAGCAGAGGAGGATGCACTGGAATCTGACCCGCCTCTAAGATACCCAATTGAGTTACAGAGTTCTTACGGGGAGGTGCTGTATAATGCATTATTGGATACAGGAGCTCAACACAATTTGCTATCATATGGCGTGCGGTGTCAACTTGGAAAACCACCTTTATCCAAGAGTGCTATCCAAGTTCAAGGAATCAACAAGAAAAAAACCCCTGTCTCAGGAGTTCTGCACACTCCGGTTGCCTATGACAAGGGGGCCATAATTCAAAGCTTTTTGGTTATGCCTGCGGGTACCATGGAAGGGACTGTAAACTTAGGGCGCAAATGGATGATGGCCACCAAGTGCAATATCGATTGGGCAACTAGACGAGTCACAACACAAGAACCAACACTAGGTCTGACCGCTCAAAATCCCGCACCTAAGTCATCCACTCAAATATTAGATAATGAAAAATCACAAAGTCCAGTGGCAAAACCATCTTTGATTGTTTGCCATCCCTCTAACGCTTCAACACCAAGAGTGGAAACAGGCAAGGTGGTCTCTAAGGTTCTGCTTACTATGCCAAAGAGTATATACAAATGGGTCCCAAAAGCTTCGTTAACAGCTACTTCCCCTGCTCAATCTCGTTCAGCCCCACCAAGAAGCCTCGTAAAAGGAAAGCAACTAACCACCCGAGAAAGGGCAATGTAATATCGCGATGGATCCCTAAAAAATTATTAGTAGCCCAAGGGTACTACGAGGGGAATAACCAGATTTGGGTCCCTAAACATAAGCTGAATCCCTCTACATCACCTGTAAAACCTTGCAAACCAATTGTTGCCACCCCAATGACAATTCAAGACCGTGGTAAGGGAAAGGTAACAGAGTGCTCCGCACCACTTCTTCCAGAGTTAGTTTGGATTCCCAAACGATATAGATCATTACCACCTAGCTCAGGAAGGGGGAGCCACATGAAGCTTCTAGCTCCTCATGCCAGGCATGCACTCATATAGAAGTTTCTACATGCTCTACACCTACTCTTGTCAACACCCAACAAAAAACCGATGAGTCTACGTCTCCCCTTGTAATAGTATCGTTGGAAATTATTTCCTCCATTCATCAATGGGAGCGTACACTACTATCTCTACAATTGGATGTGGCCACAAGGGTCATAAAAAGCTATCTGTCCACATCACAACATATGACCTGCTGGACAAATTGGTTCCAAGAGGCTGCAACATCATTGCAAATAATATGATCTACCCAAGGAAAGGGGGAGCATGTACTCACGCTCGACATTCTAATGCTTCCTCCTTAACCTTCTCCCCTGACCATGTAATTGCCAAATTCAAGGGGATATATATATATAGCTTCATACATTTAAAAAAAAACAAAGAAAAGAAAAACAAAAAATAGTAAAAGAGCAAGAGCACAAAAAGAGGATAAATATCCGTATACAATCAAGAACTAGATTGACCTGTCACAAACCTACTGATGCTATATCTGTGTTTGCAGATATGGCAGATGCACGATCATCATACACTTCATCCACTCCCACCTTTGGTGAGAGGTATCATCTGTACCTTTCTCAGATATTTCACATGTGCTATCATGTAATTGAAACTGAATGGGATCATATAGATGTACTAGCCAGAGAGAAAAATGTTGAGGAATTAGAATGGTTAATTCGCCTATTGACCATGATTGACCCCTACTCCGTAGAGAAAATATCCCCGATAGCCCAATGCTTTCCTTTTCCACAAGATGACTATCCTCACATGGTTATATTCTTGATGAGTTTATGCGGATGGGAAAATGAAAAGGAAATATCTGACAATGATGAATGGACGGATGAAACTCATGGCACTACTGAGGTTGACTTTATTTATTTGGATGATGCGGATAGAGGCTTAGCCTTAGGGCTAGAGCCAAGACTCTACAACATCCTCTTACCGTATCCTCAGTAGTAGTGTGGTGACTGGTAGGTAGGTTAGTGTTTTCAAGTTTTTTCTAGTTTGGATTCCTTAAACGAGTCTTTAATTTTTCACACTGATGTGCCTCTCGAGGTATAGTGCTTGTTAGTTGATTGTATAGGTTGAAAAGTTTGAGGTGGGTTCGCTTTCAAGTCTTGAGATAGCCGCAACGCTCATACATAAATATCTCATCAAATTACGGGCATTTCTCTCATCGAATCAAGGAGATCTCCAAAATACAGGTGTAATTCTTTCATACCCACTCTCTTTCGTTTTTTCTGTTCAATTAATTGCATGAACTATAATGCATGACCACATGGAAATTGTCAATGTACTACTTAGTTTTTGAAGTTACTTGACGTGCTAGTGTAAATTATTAATGAGCTTAACCTTATTGGATATATTCCTGAGAATGCATGATGTCTTTAGTTAACCTTGGAATACGATTGTCTTAGGTCTAGAGTCAAACCATCTTAATGTTTGACACCTGGCCATGTGTGTGTTGACCTCTAGGACATAGCTTTTACCCCTTTGTCGAAAGTATGCAAGACAAATTATAGTTCAGGAGCGAAGATTAAAAGAAATTATTAAAAAAAAAGAGCCTATAATAAATGGCAATACAAGTCTATGATGTGCTTTAATGTTGGCCTATCGCCTTATTGATACTTGGTAGGCGAGGAGTATTCTACTCCACACCAATGCCTTGGTTGATAGGAGGTAGCCTTGCCTAAAGTGAGCTAATAGATTCTTGGATAATGCCTTGTGTTAAACATGGTACCAGGATCGATGTTAGTTTTGCCTTAAGAAGGTCGCCATTGTGTATAAAAATTATCACGTGCGTAAAGAAATAAAGGCAAAAGGCTCCTGTAACTCTGATGTTTCTTGTGTCCCTAGGCTAGACATAGTGTGGTCATTTGTTTATTTATTAAGCTTGGTTATTTTTCTTGACTTAAGCCAGTTATAAACCTTGATTAACCTTTGACACCTTGCTAACTCTTAATTTACTTTTAATAATTTTAAACTCCTGTTAATTTGCTACACTAGCTCATTCATGTGACCCTTAAACTAAGTTCTCATAGCAACATCCATTGTGGTCTAACATGCTTGAATTTATACACTTTATATCTTTTGAATTCTAGCATACTTTCACTCTACTTCCCTGTTTTGCGGAGAGGCGGTAGAGCGGCAATTGGCGGCTCCTTCTTCACTGCGACGCGGGAATCCTTCAAGGCGGCGGTTGAGCGGTGAGTGACACACCTTTTGCATTCTGTTTGAGCTTGCTTTCCTGGTTGTATGCTTGCAGCCATTTGTGGCTCGCATACGGTGTTTGGCAAGTCCCCAGCTACGACCTGTGCGGCAAAAGCACATAATCCGTAAACAATCACTTATACAACAGGAAATTTTCCTTCGAAAATATTTCTTTATTTATATAAAGTTGCAATATGTACAGGGACTGAATGAACCTTTGAATATCCTAGTGAAGACTGCCAAGTCAGTTTCCATGGTCGAAGTAGTGCGGATGGCGAAGGATTTCGCCAAGACCTTTGATGTCAAGATCCCATTGAAGCCAACACCATCATCTTTCAAAAGATTTCTAGCTCCGAAAGCTGATTTCAACTTTCCACCGCCTAAGAGACAACAAGGTCAAACTCAAGATATGGGAAGTTCCAGAATGGAAGAAAGGTCTTTTTCTCGGAATGCAATCCCCTGAAGTTCAACTTTTGATTATTAAATATAGTTAATCTTGTTTACCTTTATTTTCTTTTTGTGTTTATACTTGAATAGTGATCATGATGGAAAATCTAAGAATCCTAATAATGTCAAAGTTCCTTCGGTCCCATCGAGAAACCTTGGTGATGTCCGACGATAAAGTACAAGGTATTGATTGTTATGAGTGTCAACGAATTCTCAACAAGGGTTAGTTTTAGAGATTTGGGCATCAAGATTTGTCCCCCACTCTTAGTAGAGAAACCCTCTCTTGTGGAGAGTTAGGGTCCTCAACATTGTCTTCCTTGTTGTCACTACAAGGAAGCTTTGAAAATGGGTGGGGAGCAAAGAGAGAGAGCTATTGAAAGCTTAGCTCTCTACTTCAATGCCTTGGTGAGTGAGAGCATGCGTGAGGAGAGAGAAGTTTAGGGCTCCAAAAGCTAGTCTAGGCTAATTTCCTAGTCTATGTATATACTACCGACGTCCTACAAGTCGTAAGCTCGGTTTTGACTATCTTTCGGCTTTACATTAGTAAGCTTCGAAGACTCCTATGTATATACTATATATACTAGGTTAATTTCGTATGTATATACTACCGGCATCACACGTCGTAAACTTGGTTTTGACTATCTTCTGGCATTACACAAGTAGTAAGCTTTGAAGTTTTCCCATAATCATTTACATGAAGCGCTTTGTGTGGTACAAAAAGTATGGCCCGAAAATGTTGCCGCGCGTTTGGAGGAATATTAGAGTCAATGTGGTTAACATACTCTTAGGTTTAAGGATAAGAAGGTTGTTAATCTTGCTATGTACCTTGAACAAAGTTTGCATTTACTCTAAGGTAAGCTTGGACCTACAAACTTAAATAGTATATGCGTGTTGATTTGTTGAGCCTCTAAAGGGGATGAAAGAAAGTCACCGTTGGGGCTGATCACCTCAAAGAACATTATTTGTTGAACCATTGAGTGTTTTGTCTCATTATTACGTCTATTATTGCAATAAGGAGTAATGCTCTGTTTGGTTTGGGTGGCTCTAGGGCTTAGTTCTCAAATCATTCTCCCCTAAGATCTTCCCTTAGAGAAACATCAATCTAATAAAGCCTTTTGTTCACTTTGAGGGCCTCTGACTATTTCTAAAATTCGATCTAGGATGTGTTCAAGAAGAGTTTGTGGTTTGTATTCAACCGCTTGTTTACTTGGGCTTTTCTAACAAGCTTTTGAGCTTGGTTAACTTGGGCTTTCTCCATCATCGGGTTTGGGTATTCTCTCAAAAATTTGGGAAGTTGTGTTGAATCCATTGGGGTTTTCCCCTTATCCAGAGCTAGTTTGAGTGTGATTTCTTCTTCAAGGCCTAATTAGGAGTCTGCCTCTAAATTCTCATTAGAACCTCTCTTAATTGTGAAAATATTTCTTGACACTTATCGAATGTTGTGTTTTTATGTGCTCTTAGAGGTTTTTTTTTTTGGGCATGTTTCTTTGGCCCTTTTCTTTTCTTTAGCCTTTGAGGCTTGCATCCTACACATTTGAGTAGGTTTCTTTGAAGTTAAAGCATGAGCTTTTTGCTTTTGAGCGGCCTTGGTTACCTCTTTGGCTACTGCTCATCACCGTGACTTTGCCTAGAGTCTTACCATAGCATTCTCAACAGAACCTTTGAAGAAGTACACCTTGCACACAAGAGATTTAGGCTTGCATGTGACACTTCTAATTAGGAAAATGGTCACTTTGTTTAGATTATCCTTGTATGCATGTTTGAACCCACATTTGTAGCATGTCCTCCATGGTGGATAATAATGTTCATATTGGGGACATGAGTTGTAGTGTTTTAGGCTGGAGGCTTATGGGGACATTCACTAATGTGTTGTAGATCTTTGTAATTAAATCATTGAAGCATCTACCTTCCCACCATGTTGTTCCTATCTTTAGCTCTATGTTGAACAACTGCCTTGAACGCGGTATAGTTATAATATATGGGCTCTCCCTGTTTGGGATACCCATATTGGTCAAGTTTCTCATATTAGTCATAGTCAATAGTATTGGAGTCAGTTAGTAATGTCATAAAATACTAATGGATCAACCTAGGTCTTAGTGAAGGTGGTAATACCAGAGGTGGTATAGGTCTCTCGACAATACCAGAGGTGGTATAGGTCTCTCGACAAGGGGTATGGAGTGACTGGCACAACAATAGGTGTCTACTCTGGTGCATTTAGGGGTGTTGGTAGTGCTGGAGGATACCTAGGTGGAGGAAGCTTAGGACATTATCCTAGGTTCCATCCTTGAAGATTTCTTTGATTTTAACACTAAGAAGTTTCATGGTTCGCATAGCATCATTGACAATGCACACAATTTTGGCCACATATATACCGCACACCGAACCATATCTCTTCTTGGGTAGAGGTGAGGATGCCCATATCTCTTCTTGGGTAGAGAATGTCGATATCTCTTCTTGGGTAGAGGTGATGATATCCATATCTCTTCTTGGGTAGAGGTGAGGATGTCCATATCTCTTCTTGGGGTAGAGGTGAGGGTGTCCTTCCTAATCTCTCTGAGATTTGCCTTGCCAATGTTGGCCTAATCGGTTTAGCAAGTTGTATGCCAATTGATCTGTGTCCTTGACTAAGGAATTTTCTTGCTTTGGATATTACACCCCCTTTTAACATGGATGCTTTAGACGATGTTTCCACCTACTCTTGGTTACTCGATTACTTCACATATGTCTTATGAGATTGATTGCCTCTTAGCAACATTCATCAAAATAAGTAATGTCTAGACCTGTAGATATGGTCATGAATATTACTTTTTAGCCCAATAAAGGAATCAGGAGATGAGTGTCTTCGTCTTCATCCACTTCACATATGTCTTATGAGATTGATTGCCTCTTAGCAACATTCATCAAAATAAGTAATGTCTAGACCTGTAGATATGGTCATGAAGTCTATTACTTTTTAGCCCAATACAGGAATCAGGAGATGAGTGTCCTCGTCGTCATCCACTCTTGGGTTACCTCTCATAGGGAGATACTTTTCTTTGATAATGTAATCTATGATGGATTCTTTATCCTCTTACTTACGATTGTAAATTTGAGAGACGAGGGGGGCTCCATCTCGCCCCACGTGGAGAGAAACTAATTGTAAATGATTATCTTAGGATTTCAAAGTTGGTTTACTTGCTTATGAGGGGCCTTTTTCTCTTAGGTATCCAAATTTGATTTTTACTGTCATAGTATCCTTGTGCCCAAAGTATCTCTTTTGTCACCCACCATTTATCACTTCATTATAGAAACTTTGGTGTTGTTGGGGATTGGTGGGCTTGGGCACCTGCTGGGTCTGATTTTGCAAGGTTGGGAATGTTAGTAGCAATAATGTTAGTTAGGTTTGGCCACATGTTGGGGAGGTATACGAAGACAAAGGTTGATCTATCGTGGGTAAGGCTATTGAAGGAACTTGGTTACTTCAAAAGAATTAGCCTCTTTTTGAGTGTTATGGTTGGAGTATGGGTGCCCTTTGTGGCTTGATTAGCTTTAGCACTTCTTTGCTCTAGGAGGATGGGTATTTAGTGTTGAGGTTTTGTAGGACACTTACATGTCCCGAGGCTATTTGCAAGGTAGCAGTTCGCGAATCCCACTCAATTTGGCATCGTCGATTGTGCCTCGTCCAAGAAGCACTTTTTCATGCGTAGTACCTGCAGAGCAGGCATGCCATAAAACTTCCCCTCTAAGGGATTATTCCCAATGTGAAACATGGTAGTGAACGTTCCTATATGCATGTGGTTAGTAATGAGTTCACGCCCTCCACTCATGCTTTTGTGAGGATTAATGATAATTGTTCCAAGTCTTATGGAACATTAGGTTATAATGGCTAGCTCCCGTGTCCCCACGAGCATTAGCTTTGTTCTAGACTAATTTCTATGGTCATGCCCCTAGTGGGCTTCACCTCCCAATCTTTTTCTTCTAGGTCAATGACTTGGTCTATGTTAATAGAGATGTGTTTGTTGTGCACCTTGTCTTGCCTAGTCTTAGCCTCTCACTTGGCCTCGTATTTCATTGTAGCCTCTTTTATTTTATTCTCTTTCTTTTGGTGAATGGCCTCCAAAGAATTTGCAGTTAAAGGACCATAGTAGCATCTAAGTTTGCTATCATTGAAGAATCCTTTCATCTCCACACCGTCAAGTGTTTTGATGCATGCGAATCCATATAAGGAGTGAATTCATACACTAGGAATGGTCCCATTCCTTTGTACTTTAACTTGCACTGTTGTATTATACATAAGTTACTACCACAAAGAATGGTCTAAGAAAATTAGGTAATGTTAATACAGGTGCATGGGTAAGTGTGTACTTAAGTGCATGAAAAGATTTTTCATGCATGTCAATCCAAAGAAAAACTTTAGCCTTTTTCAATAATTTGTCAAATAATATACTTTGTAAGCAAATTTTTTCACAAATCTTGTATAATAAGAATATAAACCAACAAAAGATCTCAACTCATGAATGTTCTTTAGTCTAGGCCATGATCTAATGGGCTCTATCTTTTTGGGATCGATACAAATTCCTTTTGAATCCAAGGTATTTAACTTCTTTTTGATAAAACTCACTCTTGTCTGGGTTGGCAGAGAGTTGATTTTCTTCCAAAAGGTTGAATACCATCTCTACATGTTTCTCGTGCTCTTCTTTGTCTTTGCTAAAAAGACCAAGATGTCACCAAAGAAAACAACCACAAAATTTTGGTGCTTCAAGAATAAACAATTCATCACATGAGTAAATGTAGCCAGAGTATCAGTAAGTCCAAAAGGCATTACTAAAAACTTATAATGACCCATTTGCATGCAAAAAGCAATCTTATAGACATCTTCTTGAGCCATTCTAACATGATGATAGCCTGACTTAAGGTCAATTTTGGAAAATACTTTGGCTCCTATAACTTATCTAAGAGATCATCCACATGTGGGATAGGATATCTATTCTTGATAGTATTCTTATTTAAAGCTCGGTAGTCTATGCACATGCAAAACGTTCCATTCTTCTTTTTGAGAAGAACAAGTGCTTTGTATGGTGAACTACTACGCCTAATAAGTTTCCTATCAAGTAGGTGCTCAATTTAAGACTAGATTTCTTTTTTCTCTAGAAAATTTACTATGTAAGGAGCGCTACAAGATGGAAAACTACTAGGGAAATGTCTATCCTATGGTCTTCTAGTCTAGAATTAGGTGATACAAGAGGTAACTCATTTATAAAACAATCCAAAAATTGTGAAATGAATGGTTTGTGTGAGGTGTCCTTGGAAATTGGTTTAAAATCAAGAAGCCCATTAACCCCATGACTAGATAACTCTTTTCTTTTTTCCTTATAGCTCACTTAGCTTAAGTATGACTAAGGAGTGCATATCCACTAGATTCCTGTAATTCTTTCCAAATATATATTCTCACCATTGAATGCAAAAGATATGCCATGAGAATCATAAAGCATGCCAAGATTGTGCTCATGTCTCCATGGCATACCAAGAATAACATCATATGAATCCAAAGAGAAAAGTGTGAGATTGACTAATGGTGTAATAGATTAAACTACATCTTTCACTTCCTTAGTGCAATTATACTTTGTTCCTTGAAAAAAGAAATTTTGATTTTAAACTTTGAAGGAATAGGATTCAATTTAAGAGAATGCACAAGCTTTTTGGAAATAAAATCACGCATACTACTATCATCATGCAATATATTTATTTCCTTACTCGTAATTTATCCTTTCATTTTTAGAAGCATACGAGGTGACCAACCTCACAATAATTGACCCGTCCTGTGCTACTGATGCCCCCTTCTTGAAGGTGCTCCTGCCCATTGTCTAGAATCCAAGGATCATTATACTCGGGATTTTCCCAAGCAAAGAGGCATCCACTTCCTCTGATTTCACACTCCCAACTCCTACCACCCACTTAGTCTTAGTAGGACATCCACCATCCACTTTCCCCCCTTCCTCTCCCACCCTTGGTATGGTCACCCAATCACAAAGGAAGGTCATGCCTAAAGGGAATATGGGGGATGAGCCCAATGATAACACTCATCCACTCCCCTACACAGTCATAGACCAGTCTTTCTTACTAGCCTTTAAGGACCTCCACAACCACCCCTCTATGTCGGACAAACCACCTACCCCCTTCCTCCCACATTCCAAACCATAGCTTACACCTATATCCATGGAGAATCTACTCAAGGAAAATACAATGACAGTTAACATCTTCGATCTTCTCTAGATAAGTCCCAATATATAAAAATGTCTTAGTGTACTACTAGATAAACTCAATGATATGCCAACCAATTCTAGTGGTGGTGGGAGGTATGGTGGGTTTTCACCCCCTTCAGGTGTTGCCAGTTGCATGTTTATCAGCCATACTAGTCCCTCCCTTACTAATTACAAGACCCCCTGCCTCTTTGTGGAGATTCATGGTACCTCACTTTTTGGGAAAATTGTTGATAGTCTGATGCCAAAATGCACACTCCATGCAATAGGTATTAAGGTAAGATGACCAGTCAACTTCTGTGTTTGGATGGCAAACCAACGAGAGGTGACCCCCATCGGCCCGGTAGAAGGTGTCACTATCCAAGAGATTCCATTCATACTAGACTTTATGGTGATTTGGCTTTCTGAAATCAAAGGGGCCTACTCTTTACTCATTGGTTGACCATGGCTTAGAAGTACAGGTGTCTTGCATAATTGGGGTTTTGGCTGATTGTGGATCCCCCACCAAGAGCATGGTCCACATGAACTAAAATTGGAGGAAGGTCGGGAGACCAAGGTATTCGTAGTGCCACAGTAGCATTCGACCTCTTAGAAGACCTCCTCTTGACGTATATACGAAAGAGGCCTTGTTCCCCAGGGTGATGAGTCAAAACTATTTTACTGGCTCCAAGTAGTCGAAGGCTTGACATCCTACATGGTGGAAACCAGGGTCTTACCAAGCAACTTGACCAACCTTTCCTTTGAGCACTATGAGGATGTAGGGCTAGGAGAACCTATCACACGGGTTGCCACCGAAGACACAAGATGGTCAAATCCCTCTCCCAAAGGCCGACAAGCACCCAACCACTCCCCCACCCAACAAAGAGAGCCACCACAAGTGTGTGTAGAAGCACCAACTTTTCCTGTGTGGGAGGTGTCCTAAGTCTTGGACGGAAGACCATTATGGCACCTTTCCAATTTACCAGCTCACAACCCCACCCTTCTCTCCAAATTAGTTGAGAAAGGGAACCCCTTAGCCTATCCTCCCATCTCTGTGGTTCTTGTCAAACATTTCTACATTCAAAAGGTATTCTCTACCCCCTTGCTCAGGCTAGCCATTGATCTTGGCTTGGTACGTGGCATCCAACTTTGACTGCAATGCATTTATATTTAAGAAACATATTTCAAAATCAAAACATGGCTTTACTATGGTTTGAGAAAGAGGCACGCACATACCTTCAAAACTAATTGTGAGAGGAGTGCCATGGGAAGCTTCAGCCACTTTGATCTGTTAGGTCTCCGATGAGTAATAGGTTTTTGGGACCATACACAATCAACCTCATTGAACTTTAATAACAAGGATTGTGGATCGGCAAGACCTACACACTCTGCATCATAAATATATCATGTTCCGGTGTGTCTGGCACATGAATGGTAGTGACCTTGGAAGTTTTACATGCAAATAAAATAAGGTAAATGACATATACAATGTTTGTTCATTTGATACACAAAAAAACAATGTACAATCAATCCACTTACTTGTTGATCATGAGCAGCACCAACAAGAACTCTGCCTCTTGCTCCTCAAGGAATCGGACCACTTTGCAATTCACCTTGGGACTCTTCTCTCTTTCAACTTAATTGGTTTTTGCCCATTCTTGCAAAGCTTTAGGTCGATGGTTGCCATCCCAAACAACAAACATCTTCTCAACCATGTGTTTCAATCCTTCCATCTTCTTTAGATCAACCACTTGGCCAAAACGCTCTTTTACATACTCATATTTTTCAACAATCATGGCACTACTGTTGGCCACACGATTGTCGGCGAGTGTTGAAGAACCAAACCCTAGAGTCAATTGCAATTAAGAGGTGTTTGTTACCTCGCTTGATATCAGCGGCGGCGGCGGGCGTTGAAGAACCAACCAACCCCCAGAGTCAATTGCAATTCAGAGGTGTTCGTTACCTTGCCTTGATGATGTGGCCACTTGTGATATGCCCATGTCTTGTGATAGTGTGATCTTATATTGTTTTTTGGTGTATCCCTTTGATTGAAAATGAGTCCGGGGAGGCATTTTGGCTTGAAAATTAGATGCTTGAAAGATGCCACCTTGAAAAATTCAACATAATCTCTTTCAACCATATTCTTTATTTTTTTTGAATTAAATTTTAAATATGATTAGTAATTAATATACATCCTTTGTTTATTGATAAGAAACCATAATTAAGAAAAGTTCTTAAATTATTCCCTAATCATGATTAATTAATTGATCCTGCAAGACATCCATTCTTTCAGACAAGATGTGATGCATTGCATTAAATATGCATAGAATTTCTTAATATTTAGTAATTATTATGCCATTTAGATTAATCACAAGAAGAATACCTCAAGAATTTGAATGATTGAATCAAATCCTTGCTCCTTGCTCCTTGCTCCATTAATCCATCACTCCTTGCTCAATGCTCCTTATACTCCTTATACTTCACAAGGGTGCGTTGAGGGAGGAGAGAGGGGCGAGTTGAGGGAGGAGAGGCGGCTGCCATGTGTCAGGCTAAAATCTGAAAGGTGTTTTTGGTCAGTGTACATATGGTGTGAATGGTTTGTGAATAAACTTTGCCCTGAATGCCCTGGCAAGTGTACAGGCCAGTGGTTTGGCAGAAAGTTGGTTTATGCACGTGTTTTATTTTCCGGAGCAGACGCTGGAGATCTGGAGTTTTATTGCATCAGTATGGTGTGCGGATGGATACTAAATGCAGAGCACCGACTCGGCAATGGATGGGTTTGGAAATAATGATGCTGATGAGGGTGGCCGGGAGTAGCTCTGGTATTGGAAAGTCATTGGCGCGGCGTGATGATTTGAAGAAAGGCGAAGGAGGGGTCTTTTAGCAATATGGTGACCATTATAAAGTTTTAAAGAAACAAATAAAAAATATATTAAGTGGCCAATGATTTTTATGACCACGTGGAGTTCTTATATTCTGCCAGCTTGCTTCGAGAAGGTGGTGAAGAGCTGGAGGGCGTGAAAGAAGGGGAGGCGGCCGTTTTGAAGGAGAGCGAGGTGCAGTGAGAGTGCTGACCACCGTGTGAAGAGCAGAAGGCTCTGGTGTGTGTGCAGCCAGGAGAGAAGAGAGCTGGCTGGCGTTGACGTGGGCGCCCTCTGGAAATTGCAGAGGCACAGCAAAGGCGACGAGTGGCTGAAACGGGACGCCTGGAGAGAGGCGAGCTGCTACCTTGTGGTGTGTAGGCCTCGTAAGTATGGGTGCGTGAGGCGCTGCAGGTGAGCGTGGAACACAGAGGAGCGCAGCTAGTCGGGGACTTGGTAAGAAAGCGCAGCCATTGAGAGGTGACAAGCTGGCGTAGAAGGGCTCTCTAGGGCCAACGTACAGATGGAGAGAAGCAGCTAAGAGCTGGGGGCGCCTGAAAACAGACGGGCTGGAAAGTGGCCGCCTAGTGCTGAAGGAGGAGCCCAGGTTAGTTGCGCACAGAGGTGAGCGTGAAGAGCTCACGACTGGATGATGCTGCAGAGGCTGGCGGAGGTGTTGCAGAGACAAGAAGAGGCATAGTCGAAGAGCAGAGGAGCCGCCTGTGTGAGTGAAAGAGGCATAGTCGAAGAGCAGAGGAGCCGCCTGTGTGAGTGAAAGAGGCCGTATGGGTGAAGCCTTGGTGTGAGGGATAAGTGTGCAGCCGGGCTGGTTCTGCAGGCACCGACCAGGGAAAAGTGAAGACAAATGAGAGGGAGCTGTGATGGCGAGACGGAGAACAGTGTACAGGTGATGTGGCTTGGGCTAGATGTCTGAGAATGCTGCGGTGAGCAGTGGGTCGTGGTGTTGAGGATTGTGCGAGGCTCTGGGGTTGGTGAGACTGCTGGTCACGACATACAGAGAGTGGGAGCTGCTGAGTGAAGGTTAGCTGGTGTGGGCGCCTTCTGGTGAGAGTAGCTGGTCTTGTGTGGGCGGTGATTGCAGGCAGTGTGTGGATGCTGACCGGAGAGGGAGCCTTGGGTTTTTGTGTGGATTGGATGCAGAAGAGGTGCTGATGTGTGGGCTGGAGACAGTGGGGCTCGCCTACGACAATTGGCAGGTTGCAGCTGGGGACAGAGAATAGCCGAGCTACAATGGAAGTGAAGAAGGGTTAGCTGCTGGTGTGGGCGTCCTCTGGAGATTACAGGGACCGGGAGACAGAGGCTTGGTCGTCAGACGCAAGGGTGTATTCCCTTGGCAGTAAATCCTGGCCAGAGTCCTGGTCTTTGGTGTATTTGCTGAATTTGTACATGGTTGATGCTGTATATGTTTTCTGCTGAATGATCATCTGTCCTTCATGGTTTTGAGCTGTCTTATGGTGTGGGTGGGTGGCGAATGTTGAGAGAGTGTTCCAGCTGGTGGCTGGTGGTGCCCCCGTTCGGGTGAGTGTTTCCAAGTTTGCGAGGTGGAAGGGCTATAGAGGCAGGTTCTTTCTTCTTTTTTTCACCTCACATCCTTCTGGTGCCCCCACTGAGGAGTGGCTCTTTCTGGTATTGCCCCACTGAGGAGTTGCTCAAGGATTTCTCTTACGAGGGTGTATGCCCCAGAGTGAGAGATTGAAGGAAGGTGTTTTTGGTTTTTTTGGGTTTGAAAGTGAAGTTTTGGGATCAAGATGATGTCTTATCCAGAGTTTTATGGTGGTCCGAATGAGGATGTGGCAGATTTCTTGGAAAGGATGGAGGTTGCATGTATAAGCAACCATATTAGTGAGTCGGTACAGGTGTTGCGGCTGTTGAGCATCTGTTTGAAAGGAGATGCAAGGACCTGGTACAGAGCTTATGAGGAGTCATTGAGGGTTGCTGTTCCACTCATTGAGATGACTGAGGATGGACTGAAGACAGCACTTAATAATAGGTTCAAGAAGGTAGAAGACCCCGATAAAGTTTGGCATGAGGTGCAAGCTCTGACACAAGGTGAGTTTGAATCAATAGATGATTATATGAAGAAATTTTCTTTGCTATGGGAGACTCTATGCAGGGCTTTGGGGGAAGACTAGGTGCCGCCTGATATGATGAAGAAAAATAAGTTTGTAGCCGGGCTTAAGAGGAGTATTCGCTGGAAAGTGGAATTGAAGAAGCCCAGGTCTTTTGAGGATGCGGTAGAGATTGCTAAGTTAAAAGATTGGAAATTACAGCGGATGAATCAGCTGGGGATGATTCCAGTTGTAGCACAGCCGGAGATTCGTAGAGTGGAGGCTACACCCATGAGTGCAGTGATTGAGAGGATGAAGCCCACTGAAGCCCAAGCTATGCAGATGGTGCCACAAGCTAGTCAGGGAGTACCTATGGTTCCTGCAAGTTCTGATGAGGGATTGCGACAGGATATGAAACAGATGGTTGATCTTATGAAGAATTTGAGCTTAAATTTAATGGGAAGTACAGGTGGTGGACGTGGTAGAGGCCGAGGTAATAATTATGAGGGGGGAGATGGACAAGCAGGGTATGGACGTGGTCGCGGTAGGGGCCGTCATTTCATTCCTACATGCTGGAACTGTGGTGAACTTGGTCATCTGAGTACAGATTGTGATAAGCCTCAGCGAATGGGTGGTGATATGTACCCACTACCTTCACAGTTATCGGACAGGTCAAAGGATTTTGGTATTGATATCAGGGATCAAGCAGGTCCGAGTGGAATCACAGCTGAAGAGAAAGGAAAAACTAAGGTGATAGATGTGGTCACCCTTGAGAAGACGAAGGAGGCAGAAGCTGATGTGATGCCTTTGGGGAAACGGATGCCACAGGAAAGGGAAAGCAAGGATGCTACAGGACCCAGCAAGAAGAAAGGTAAAGTGAAGGAAGGAGAGGATGTGAAGGTCAAGCAGAAACGGAAGTCTCGTAGGAAGTTTCAGGTAACTGATTTTCCACTAGGGGGTGGGCAGGATACTTCATCGAGTGAGGAGGATGCAGAGATGGATGCCCTGGTTATTGATGAGGAAGTGCTTGGTGATGAGGTTGCTGAACAGGAAGAAGCCATACAAGAAGAATGCGAGGAGGTACAAATGAATCCTGAGCAAAGGTATGCATGTGATGTGAAAGAGCTTGTTTTTGAATCTTCGGATAATGAACCTGTGTGGGGATGAATGGGAAATAGACAGTCTACAGGATGATGAGCCTGAGTTGGAACTGGATGATGAGATGTGCATGAATGTTAAAAAAGCCATGACCAGAATTGAGGCTATGAAGAAAAAGAAACACCAGAAGACTTTGAATGATGCTGCTGTTATAAATGAGTCTATGGATGCTGTAATGGATGAATTTCTTGGTGGTCTTGATGAAGATGAGGATACAGGGACTAAGCTGGATGCTTTGGCAATGGTGCCTTTTGAAGGGGAGTTTGTTTTGCCTTTGGGGTGGCTGGTTTTGATGGTGATGTTTCTCATGCTGATGGACAGGAAAATGTTATGGCACGGCAGATCTTTCTTGATGAAGCTTTCATCAATTTTTACCCTCAGCAGGAGTTGCTGCACTGGTTCTCCGATATTGGTGCTGATCGTATCAAGGATTTTGGGATTGAGATGAGACGGGATGGTGTGTATGTCAGGAGCTTTGTCTCCAGAGGTTCTGGTGTTATGTTGTGGGATATGGGATGGAAAATTATGCCTGTGGAAGTTGACGGTGTTTCTTGGATCACCTGGAACAGAGATGTGCTGGTTACACTGTATGATGCTCAGAGAATTGATGGAGGGAAACGTGGTCATATGCTTTCTGCTGATCATGAATGATTCAGCAGGCTAGGGGTTGGGCAAAGTATGTTAGGCTAAAATCTGAAAGGTGTTTTTGGTCAGTGTACATATGGTGTGAATGGTTTGTGAATAAACTTTGCCCTGAATGCCCTGGCAAGTGTACAGGCCGAGTGGTTTGGCAGAAAGTTGGTTTATGCACGTGTTTTATTTTTCAGAGCAGACGCTGGAGATCTGGAGTTTTATTGCATCAGTATGGTGTGCGGATGGATACTAAATGCAGAGCACCGACTGGGCAATGGATGGGTTTGGAAATAATGATGCTGATGAGGGTGGTCGGGAGTAGCTCTGGTATTGGAAAGTCATTGGCGCGGCGTGATGATTTGAAGAAAGGCGAAGGAGGGGTCTTTTAGCAATATGGTGACCATTATAAAGTTTTAAAGAAACAAATAAAAAATATATTAAGTGGCCAATGATTTTTATGACCACGTGGAGTTCTTATATTCTGCCAGCTTGCTTCGAGAAGGTGGTGAAGAGCTGGAGGGCGTGAAAGAAGGGGAGGCGGCCGTTTTGAAGGAGAGCGAGGTGCAGTGAGAGTGCTGACCGTCGTGTGAAGAGCAGAAGACTCTGGTGTGTGTGCAGCCAGGAGCGCAGAGAGCTGGCTGGCGTTGACGTGGGCGCCCTCTGGAAACTGCAGAGGCACAGCAAAGGCGACGAGTGGCTGAAACGGGACGCCTGGAGAGAGGCGAGCTGCTGCCTTCTTGTAGTGTGTAGGCCTCGTAAGTATGGGTGCGTGAGGCGCTGCAGGTGAGCGTGGAACACAGAGGAGCGCAGCTAGTCGGGGACTTGGTAAGAAAGCGCAGCCATTGAGAGGTGACAAGCTGGCGTAGAAGGGCTCTCTGGGGCCAACGTACAGATGGAGAGAAGCAGCTAAGAGCTGGGGGCGCCTGAAAACAGACGGGCTGGAAAGTGGCCGCCTAGTGCTGAAGGAGGAGCCCAGGTTAGTTGCACACAGAGGTGAGCGTGAAGAGCTCACGACTGGATGATGCTGCAGAGGCTGGTGGAGGTGTTGCAGAGACAAGAAGAGGCATAGTCGAAGAGCAGAGGAGCCGCCTGTCTGAGTGAAAGAGGCCGTATGGGTGAAGCCTTGGTGTGAGGGATAAGTGTGCAGCCGGGCTGGTTCTGCAGGCACCGACCAGGGAAAAGTGAAGACAAATGAGAGGGAGCTGTGATGGCGAGACGGAGAACAGTGTACAGGTGATGTGGCTTGGGCTAGATGTCTGAGAATGCTGCGGTGAGTAGTGGGTCGTGGTGTTGAGGATTGTGCGAGGCTCTGGGGTTGGTGAGACTGCTGGTCACGACATACAGAGAGTGGGAGCTGCTGAGTGAAGGTTAGCTGGTGTGGGCGCCTTCTGGTGAGAGTAGCTGGTCTTGTGTGGGCGGTGATTGCAGGCAGTGTGTGGATGCTGACCGGAGAGGGAGCCTTGGGTTTTTGTGTGGATTGGATGCAGAAGAGGTGCTGATGTGTGGGCTGGAGACAGTGGGGCTCGCCTACGACACATGGCAGGTTGCAGCTGGGGACAGAGAATAGCCGAGCTATAGTGGAAGTGAAGAAGGGTTAGCTGGTGTGGGCGCCCTCTGGAGATTACAGGGACCGGGAGGCAGAGGCTTGGTCGTCAGACGCAAGGGTGTATTCCCTTGGCAGTAAATCCTGGCCAGAGTCCTGGTCTTTGGTGTATTTGCTGAATTTGTACATGGTTGATGCTGTATATGTTTTTTGCTAAATGATCATCTGTCCTTCATGGTTTTGAGCTGTCTTATGGTGTGGGTGGGTGGCGAATGTTGAGAGAGTGTTCCAGCCGGTGGCTGGAACGTTCGGGTGAGTGTTTCCAAGTTTGCGAGGTGGAAGGGCTATAGAGGCAGGTTCTTTCTTCTTTTTTTCACCTCACACCATGCGTTGAGGGAGGAGAGTGGGGTTGCCAAACATTGAGGGAGGAGAGAGGGGCGAGTTGAGGGAGGCGCGAGGGCACATTGAGAGAGGACAGGGGGTGAGTTGAGGTAGGAGAGGGGGACGGGCGAGGAGATGGGGCGCTTGGGTGGAGGGTTCCCAAAGGGCTTTGTGAGCCCTCTACTAGCTATCCAATGGTTTTAGAGCTATTGGTGGATAGCCATAGGCCACGCCATGTGGCAAGTGCCGTGTGTGTGGCACACAACACATGCCATGCCATGTGTAATGCTTGAACTTAGGCATTACACGTAACTATGCAGTCCACATGGCAAAGCATTACACGTGGTGCCGAATCATTGGCGCCACCACCTGTAATGCTCGATCACGTGCATTATGCCACTGTGGACTATGCAATCCACGGTGGCATGCCACGTGTAATGCTCGAGGTCGGGCATTATACATGGCAACACCGTATGGCATGTGCCATGTGCATGCAGGCCACACGGACAGCTATAGAAGGGCTGTCCTTTGTGCCCCCCTCTCCTTGCCCAGCTTGCCTTCGTGCCTCCCTCTCCTCCCTTAACTCACCCTCGCACTCCCCTCTCCTCCCTCAACTTGCCAAAGGACTCAAATGATCCGGAATTGTACCAAGCTTGAGAGATTTTAAGGAGCTTATTATGGTAATTACAACAAATAATCAAAGAAAAGGAGAACAACCTTGCAACGTTGATAGATATGTTCGAGCTTAGAATATCAAGCAGAATTGCTTACTGGAGAACATACAGAGTCATCAACGAAGAAAATGAGCAACTAATTAGGAATTCGGCCCAATCAATAGGATTGTGCATCGCAGAGACTAATGAGTGTGTTTTCTTGCTATTGAATAAAGATTTCAAAGGCCTATGATCTCCTTGAGAAAATGAATCCAAATACTTCCACTATAGTCTTTAATCAAACACAAGAAATATAAAGAAACACCTAAAGGTATTTTTTGCATCTTTTTACATAGATTTGCATGTATGAGGCTATAGACTTGATGCTAATGAGAGGAGGGTTATTAGTGTTGCTTTTACCATAAACATATAGACTTCACAAATCTTTAGTATAGACTTGATGCTTGACTAATGAGAGGAGGGTTGTTAGTGCCACTTTTACCATAAACATATAAGCTTCACAAATCTTTAGTATGTGAGCAATGGAGGAAGATCCACCAACACCCTTATCATGTTCATCTATTAATGAATTTAAAGACTGAAAAAGCAAAAGTGCTCATGCCACAACTTGTAGTTCCAACATTAGCTTGGGATACAAATGTTGAAAGCTCACAAAGGTTATTTCTATGGATGTCTTGTCTTACATTGCTTTGAAGATCCGTGAGAAGTACTTCTTTCTTGTTGAAGAGAAATAGAAGGTCATGAAGGATGATTGTTGAAATAAACAAGAGATTCATACTTAGATCTAGGATATAAAGAGCATATGGTAATATAGACTTCTCTATAAATAAATGGGATTGTAGTTCTGAAAGATACTTATTAGAACCTTGTTTTAAAAAACATGGGATTGTAAATTTGAAAGTTAATTAGTAAAGCCTTGTTTTAAGAAACATGGGATTGTACCTATGTTGAAACGAGAAGATCTAAGGGAGAAATTAACATACACAAAAATACATGCACATCAATAAAGCACATAGCTTAAATATTCCACCTTTGCCTATCTCTTATATGATAATGAAGAGATCCACTTGTGTCTTGAAGGTTGTGTTGGAAAACTTCTTGTTGTTAGAGTGTTATTTTAGTTTTCAATTTTAGCAAATGCTTGCTTTTCTTTCTACATTCTTTGGCTATATGCCTCTTCTTGTAGTAGTCATATAATTTCACAATATTTTTCTTTAATTTAGAAGAGGATTTTAAGCCTTTACTGTTCACTTTTGTGTTTCAAAAAAAGAAAGAATCTCCTTCATGAAGAAACTTCATTCTCAACTCCTCCTGTAGCAAAATGGAGAAAAATTCCTCAAAACTAAGAGGTGTGGGTCATAATTGTGTGTTAAGGAATGTTACCAAAGCTAGGTCTTCAATGGTGGTAACAATCGTGATGATTATTTCCATCTAGTGCTTGATGGAAACAATGATAACTAACAATCACAAATTATTGTTTCCATCTAGTCTTAGATGGAAGCAATCAGGATGATTGTTGCCATCAAGTCCTAGATGTCCTTGGTATTTGTTAAGAACAATTGTGTTATCTCTCCTTCCCCAAGATTCTTAACTTGAAGTCGATTCTCTAGGTTTAGCTTTTTGGTTGGGTTGATTGACTCATAGTGGTTCTATAAAACATTCCAAATTTTAGAAGCAAGGGATAGACGGTGTACCATGACTAGCTATCCAAGCCTCTTAACTTGAAGTAGGTTCTCTAGGTTTTTCTTTTTGATTAATTGTCTCATAGTGGATCTATAAAATATCCTAAATTTTAGAAGAAAGGGACATGTGTTGAACCATAACTATTAGCACAATATCCAAAATGTTGTTAAAGAGAGTAGAATACAACTGCATATTTATATCTCCAAGCTTCCAAAAGAGTAGATGCATATAAGCCTCCTGTTAGAAGAAGAATAAGAAGAAGATCCTCTTCCTCTTTTTTTCCTTTTTGACATCACATGGAAATATATGTTAAGAGTTAAGCTTACGCTTTTGGTTTTTGTGTTGTACAGGAGAACCATGTCCCTAAGTTTGATATCTTTATCCTTGAGCTTTTCATCACACCATTCCTTGCACCTCAACTTATCGACTATCATTCTCTAGACAGCATGTAATCGGGCTTTATTCAAGCATTCAAGTGTAAATAATCAGCCGATCAATACATTCCTTGTGAATCTCTCCTTGATGGCAATTCTTAAGCTTGGTACCAAGAATTCCATGGGCATGATAGTGTGTGTTCTATATGTTAATAAGTGAAAAGGCGTCATGTGAATGGCAACTTTGTTGGCCATCTTGTAAGCCCAAAAGAGCAACGTGGGGTAACTTATGTTCCCAGTCATTATGTGAGGCTTCTACCATTTTGGTTAGGACAGCACAAATAATCTTTTTGGTACTTTCCGCCTAACCATTGTCTTGTCGATAGTAGGCCAAGGATTTATGATGTATGACCATGAATTCACTCAGTAGAAGCTGGATTAGAGTGTGATTTTTGAGGGAGCTTTTCTTGGCTGCCCTCTCTCTATACTTGAACAATCTCTTTGTAACTATTGCCACCTACATTCAATTAGAATAAATTCATGGTTTTTTCTCTCTCTCAAGTCATAGACACCTTCTTCTAGACATAAGTGTATCACAGTCCTTTAGTAGGCTTATGAGGAAAGCAATTCTTTGTATAAGTTCCATTCCATCAAAAAGCTTTTTGAAGCTTGTAATAGAATTTTGGCAACAAGAAATTAATATAATCTTTGAGTGACATGAGCGATAATACCTTAGTGCAACTCACATGTCCAAGACAACCCTTCATGAACTTTCTCATACCCATAACTTATATTTTTCCTAATATCTTGCTAATGAAATTTAAAGAAAATTCAAGCATTCCTTGGTGCCAACAATTGGACCATTTAGGTACATAAGAGTGAAAATAAACAAGATTGGGAATCCCTTTTATACATTTGCTGCATTTCTAAACAAAGTGGGCCACCATAAACCTGCCATTAGAACTTTTTGGCGGTGGTGTCCTCCTGCTACCTCGAAGTGGGCTTGCTCAAGGATGTTGACACATTCAAATTCTTGAGAATAGTGCCTCATCATTCTGTCTTAGCCTAACTTGTATAGTTGTCCTACAGTCAGTTGGTGAGGGACCACTTTTTTGATAAGGCATCGTGCTCTGACATAATTAATGGGTCTCTACTAGGGGAAGGCCATTAGCCAAATAATGGGTGATCTCTTCAGCCCATTTCAGAACAATACACAGTCTGAATAGCGAGGCATCAGGAAATTTTTCCTCTAGTCCAATATGCGATTCTCCATTGGGGATACACAACAAGTGATCGATGTCATGCACATGCTGTGAACCTTTTTGTACAACCACACCATGAAATCAATTCATTAAGAGCCATTGGGTTATCCTCCCCATGGTGGCGGAAGGCTTATTGACCATGTACAGAAGTGGCTAATGGTCTACGAAGAATACAAATTTGTTGGCCAATAGATAATATCAGTTCGTCTTCATAGCATAGACCATTGAGAGTCCTTCTCTTTCCATGGTAGTGGAGTTTTGTTCAACATCGTTCAACTAGTGGTGGCTGGCAAAGCTAATAGGGAAATCCATGTTATGCTCTCTTGGTTATGCCAAAATGTAGCCAATTGTAAAAGCTGAGGCGTCTATGTGCACATGGAAAATGATATCCTAATTGGGAGATCATAGAATTGGTGCACTTGTTATTTGCTAGGGCCTTCTTAAGAGCATCATAGGCCTTTTGAAACTCTTCTATCCACTCAAAGATGACAAGTAGCCTGTACAAGGGTCTCGCTATGTCAATGTACAGGATTATTTATCGTCAATAGTATCCGACATGTCCCATGAAATGTTGGACACCCTTGAAGTTAGTGGTGGGTGGTGGAAGCTCAAGAATTAGCTTCACCTACATCAGTGGTGAAGATACCATGTTTAGAAACAATGTGGCTTAGTATTATTTCGTGCCTTACCCAAAATTGGCATTTGAGCGAGTTGAGGGATATTTGATATAATCTACATTTTTCCAATACCTTCCACCAAAGATGTGCTTTCCATTTGGAATTGACACAAAGTTTATCCATGAAAACTTGAAGGAACTCCCTATGGTATTCCTTGTGTGGTATGTGCATAAGCCTTTGGAAAGTGCTTGGGCCATTGGATAGGCCAAATGTCATAACCCTACATGCATAAGTGCCCCACTCTATGGCAAATGCAGTTTTAAATCTTTTTCCACTTGGTTGTAGCCCGAGAACCCATTAAGGAAGCTGTAGCCTCCTTACCTACTACTTGTTCCAATGCTGAATGGGGGATGATGGTCCTTCACCATGGCTATATTAACCTAACGTAAACCCAAATCTTCCAATGTTTCTTAGGTACTACGACTATTGGGGATAACCATTATAATCTCATAAATGAATCTAGCTTTGATAAGTTGGTCAATCTCACCATTGACCATTCTAGAATACTTTGGATTCATTTGGTAGGCTCTATGCCTTTGTTGGAATTAGGGTTGCAGGAATGCACACACAACTTCAAGAAGATGAGGAAGCTTGAGCACAACACAGTAGTGTATTATGAGTGCCAAAAATGAAAGATTACAAGCCCTAGAAGATAATGGGCGTATATACAATGCACGGGGGAAAAAACCTCCTAGTGAGGGAAAAAGTGCCCCGGCGGTCCTAAGTGTGTTCACACACATCACTACTATAATATGGTAACAAATCCCCCCTGGAGTGATGCGGTGAACAAGAGCTAGCACTCATGTATAGGGAAGTGTCTAGCTATGTGGACGAATCCACAAAAGGGAGTAAGCCCAAAGCTTTGCGAAAAGCTTCGAACTTCTCACGAGGCAGAGCCTTTGTGAAAAGGTCTGCAAGGTTATCCTGTGTTGGCACATAAGCCAAACTGATCTCTCCTGCAGAGAGTCTCTCCCTGACATAATGGTAGTGCACCTCAATGTGCTTCGTACGAGCATGGAACACTGGGTTCCGCGCAACTGCCAATGCGCTCTGACTGTCAGTGAAGATGGTGGTGGCAGATGGCTGCCCAACACCCAAATCAGCCATAAGGCGTCTGAGCCACACACACTCAACCGTAGCTGTGAAAGCTGCCCTGTACTCAGCTTCACAACTAGAAGTGGCCACAGTAGGCTGCTTCTTGCTCAACCATGATATGCATGAGCTTCCAAGCATGAAGCAAAAACCACTCGTGGACACGCGTGTGTCATAACAACCAGCCCAGTCAGAATCTGAAAAAGCATGTAAATCTGGCGGCAATGATCCCCCCTTGGGATAAAACAACCCAAGATGCCGAGTACCACTCAAATAGCGAAAGATACGCTTCACTGCCTGCCAATGCTTAATGCCTGGGCTATGCATAAATCTGCTCACCTGTGAGACTGCAAACTGAATGTCTGGCCTCGTAATGCATACATAAATGAGGCAACCAACAGCTGTTTGATAGAGTGTGACATCAAAGTGATCTCCAGCATCATGAAGACTCAACTTCAAACCTGTCTCCATTGGAGTAGCAATAGGCTTGCAGTCTTCAAGGCCAAATCTCCGCAACAATGTCTCAATATACTTTGTCTGACACAAAGCAATACCTCCATCACACTGCTTAAATTGTATCCCCAAATAATGATGCAAATGCCCCAAATCTGACATCTCAAAAGAGGCATTCAAATCAGCCTTAAAATCAGCAATATGACTCTCATTTGGTCCTGTGAGCAGCATGTCATCGACATAGAGAGCAATGATTAGATGTACACCATCCACACGTTTAACATACAAAGTGCTTTCTGTTGGACTATTCTGAAACCCATGTGCAGTCAAATATGCATGTATCTTTTCATACCAAGCTCGTGGAGCTTGCTTTAAACAATATAAAGCCTTTTTTAACCTGCACACTTTGTTTTCCTGCCCTCTTTGAACAAAACCACGAGGCTGCGATACATACACCTCCTCATGCAAATCTCCATTTAAGAACGCAGTCTTTATGTCCAGCTGATGTACATTCCAACCATTATGAGCTGCTAATGCACAGATGCTACGAACAGTGGTCATACGACATGTGGGAGCAAAAGTCTCATCAAAATCAATGCCCTTCTCTTGAGCATAACCTTTTGCAACAAGCCTAGCCTTATGGCGATCCACTGTGCCATCAGGCTTACGCTTCAATTTGTATACCCACTTAGTGCCAATGGCCTTCTTGCCAGGGGGCAAGTCACATAAAGACCATGTACCATTCTTCATAATAGCATCGTATTCTGCTTGCATAGCAGCCATCCAATTTTCTGAACTTTGTGCCTCATCAAATGAAACAGGCTCACTTTCATCGCACATACTAGAAACAGCCAATGCATAACAATCTGACGCATAAGAGGCACCATGAGAGCCAGAACGAGTGCGACTAGACAAAGGGGCATCCAACTTGCTGTCACGCAAAGTCTGCACCAGCCATCTAGGCATGTTCCTAGAGCCCTCAATCTCTTGTCTCTCATCCTCAAGTGCATCATGCACATCTGCATCAGATATAGGCTGATCTGTGCCATCATTTAAAACCTGCATAGGCTGAAAAACTGCCTCATGAGGTATTGCACTTGACTGTGCACCACTGAAAAGAGGCAACAATGTATCATAGACATCACGTGAGCTGATATCTGTCTCCTTAGTACATGAAACCAAGGGCTGAACTGCATCTTCCACAAATACAACATCACGGCTAACCAAAATGCGCTTTGTCTGTGGATGATACAAACGATAGCCTTTGCTCTCAGCACTATATCCAACAAAAATACATTTGACAGCTTTGTCATCCAATTTTCTGCGATGTTGCACAGGCACTAATGCATATGCCAGGCAACCAAAAACACGTAAATGGCCAACAGATGGCTTGCGGCTATGCCAAGCCTCATATGGAGTGACAACCTGTAATGCTTTGGTGGGACACCTGTTTAGTACATAAGTGGCACACATGACAGCCTCAAGCCAAAAACCATGTGGTAGACTTTGACTCTTAACCATACATCTTGCCATTTCCATGAGAGACCTGTTTTTTCTCTCAGCCACACCATTTTGCTGTGGTGTATACGGCACTGTACATTGGTGTTTTATCCCACGCTCAGCCAGAAATGCATTAAATTCTGAAGACATATACTCCCCCCCTCGATCTGAACGGAGGGTGCCCATCTTACTTTCTGACACATTTTCAGCCATAACCAAAAACTGTTTGAAGCACAAAAACACTTCGGACTTTGCCTTCAAAGGATATACCCATGCATGCCTGGTAAAATCATCAATGAAAGTCACGAAGTAAAGGTAGTTTCCAAATGATGGAGTTTGCATGGGACCACAAACATCACTGTGAACAAGCTGCAATCTGCGTTCAGCTCTCACTGATCCATCTTTGGGAAAGGAAGCAGGCTGCATTTTACCCAATATGCAGCCCTCACAAACATGCTTGACAGGTGCCTCAAGCTTAGGCAAAGAAGACACCATTTCAGATTTCTGCAGGCGCAGCAAACTTGCAAAATTCAGATGACCAAAACGTGCATGCCACAGTTTTGCATTTGAAATAGCCTGCGTATCCATAATAGCACATGCTGAATCCTCTACACATTTGCCATCCATATTGAGCTTATACAGCCCTCGACATAGTGAACCAGATGCTACAATGATGTCACCACAAGAGAGATCATGAACAGTACATCTGTCATCCACAAATTTTACAACCAAACCTGTTTTGGCAAATGCGGAGACTGACAGCAGATTCTTTTTGATCCCTGGCACATACAATGCATCAAAAAGTGTAAAGGTGTTGCAATTTGCAACATTCAGCACAATCTGTCCAACTCCTTTAACGGGATAAGAGGAGTTATTGGCACAAGTGACAGTATTCCCTGTGGGAGCAGACTCAAGGAAAGTGAATAAACTGCGCTGCGAGGTGATATGCTTAGTGGCACCACTGTCAAAGTACCATACATCTGAATCTACTGCAGACATACATGTGTCATGCAAAGATGGGTCATAACTGCACTGCGCATTGAATGCCCATTCTGTATCTTGAACAACATTAGCAGATTCATTGTTAGAAGGAGAGGCATCTGCAACAGCCATACCAGCCTCTTTCTTCTTAGCCTCTTTCGCAGCCAACTTAGGACACGCTTTGATGACATGATCATTTCCCTTACAGTACTTGCAAAATGTCTTCTGTTTGTCACCCTTCTTCTCATCTTTGTCTTCCTTCTTTGGTTGCGCAGCATTTGCAGATTTCTGCTTACTAGAAGAAAAGCCAGCTTTACCTTTCCCGCTTCTCTGACTAGCAACGAAAGCTTGATCTGCGACACGCATAATATTCCTGTTTTGCCTTGACTGGTCTTCTTGCAGCAAAACAGAAACTAACTCCTCAAACGATAAGGCATTGGGATTGCCTTTCATCATCAAGCGAAGAGTGGAAGCAAAACCCTGATAAGAATCTGGTAGACCATTCAAAACAGTCTGCACAAGTGAACTGTCTGACAGGATTTCATCTGCAGAAATGAGCTGCTCTTTGAAATCCTTGATCTTTGTCAAAAAGCTATCCATAGAATCACCTTTGTTCATATGCTCACTCTCCAACTGTTTTCGGAGGTAAGCAACACGAGCCTCATTTCTTGCCTGATACAATGTGGCAAGTACATCCCAAGCATCCTTAGAAGTCCTGCAGGAGCGAATATGTGGGATAATGGTACGTTTGACAGACAGCGCAATCAAGGCATGAGCCTGCGCATCTCTACCATCCCAACGAATCTGCTCTGCTGAAAGTGGTGGTTCTCGAACAGCTGCTACAGCACTTGTGCCTGCACCATCATCAACAGTACCTGTTTCTGATGTGTTTGCAGCATTCCCAACCACAATAGGACGTGCATCAATACCCTGCACAATGTTCCATAACCCCTTTGCTACCAATACATGTCGCATCATATATGCCCACAATGGATAGTTGGTGCCATCCAACTTATCCTCAGCAGCCAACATGCGGAATACATCATTGTTGTCAGCCATGGCCAATGACTGTACTACTAGATGTAAATGCTATCTGTAAGAGGTAAACCTGTATAAAATCGACCTGTGCTATGTAGCACAGCCCAAAACAGACGAATGGGCACCTGTCCTGCAGATTTTAATCTTGACAGAAAATCTGCACAGTAGGACGATTTTGCCTGCGCAGTACTTGGAATGCAAAAACGGAGGGCGAAATGACTTCAGATCAAAATTCTGAAACGAACGAGCCCTACGGGCTCACCCACGGCATATACTAACCTGCAGACGCTCGTGAAACCTCGTCGCAATCGGAGGAGATGAAGCGGCAGGTGCCGGTGATGCTGCCTGGGAGGAGGAAGCCTGCTCTGATACCAATTGTTGGAATTAGGGTTGCAGGAATGCACACACAACTTCAAGAAGATGAGGAAGCTTGAGCACAACACAGTAGTGTATTATGAGTGCCAAAAATGAAAGATTACAAGACCTAGAAGATAATGGGCGTATATACAATGCACGGGGGAAAAAACCTCCTAGTGAGGGAAAAAGTGCCCCGGCGGTCCTAAGTGTGTTCACACACATCACTACTATAATATGGTAACAGCCTTTATGGTCGTGCTCCTTCCACAATGATAATGGTGTGCTTGACCACCTCTAGGGGTACGCCCTTCATGTCCGTATACTTCCAAGAAAAAAAACCTTGGAATTCTATGAGTAGATCAATGAGGTCTTATTTTTCTTCAGGAAATATGTCCTTTCCAATGTATATAGGTTAGGGATCCTCATCAAGCCCTAATAGGTTCACATCTTTAACCTCAACTGGTCCATCATAATATGTCCCAAGCTTCATCAAGTCCTACTAGGTTGACATCTTTAACCTCAACTGGTCCATCATAAGATGTCCCAAGCTTCCCGTCAGGGGTTCTCTTTGCCTTTTCAAAGTGTACGAAGTGATCACCCACATTGTATGTTTCAAAATGCTTAGGCACCTGTCTAAGGTCTTTCGCATAAGCGCTCTCTTGTAGGGTGCACTTAGCTTCTTTTTCAGCTTCTACTATGGCTTTGTTTTTTGTCCTTATTATGGGGCCACAATCTTTTATGGACTCACTCAATCCTACAGGGTCATCTCTCTCTCTCTCTATGGCCAATAACTTGATCGGAGTTTAAGAAAGATTGAGCTCTTTCTGCCATTGATGGTAAAATTCTACATGGGAGTCTATGGCTTTGACGTGCCAAAGCCAATGTTCTTCTTTCCCTAGGTCATCCCTTTTTAATCTTTTTGGTCCCCAAGCTACCACCTCTTAGTCATGGAGATTGCCTTTAAATTATGGTGCATGTTGCATTACTACAACACTAAATATATATATGGAAACAATTTCCTTGCCATTTGCCGTGGCATATCTTATGCCTATTCTTGTTGGGAGGATGTTCATAGTTACAAGAAGTGAGGCAAACTTTAAACTTTCACATTTGGTGTTATTGGTGGTTATGCCTATTCTTGTTGGGAGGATGTTCATAGTTACAAGAAGGTGCATCCAATTTTTTTATTCTTCTAGCTCTAGAAGTGAGGCAAACTTTAAACTTTCACATTTGGTGTTATTGGTGGTTATGGAGTCTTCGACAAAAGGTCTATCAGTCACACAGGATGAGTTTTCCATGCTTTTAAGTATATTTTAAGGGTTTAATTCCTTTTTCAAATGTAGATTTGGTCCATGTCCCAATCATGGACCATTCAGGTTTCTCTCATAAAGGATCAACGTAGGATGTAGTCATATGAATTAGGTTGCTGCGTGAGAAGTTCATCGCCACAATAGAGTGGCGGAAAACTTAGGCCAAAAGTTTTATTTCTCAGGTTTTGTATTAATCCCATGGGTTTTTTTTGTGACTTCATCGCAAACAAGCTTGACTATCAGGTTGGTAGTGTCTAGTGATGGTTTCCTCTTCTCCCAGTATTTCTTGGTAATGAATGCTGACTCCAGGCCCTCCATTGAAGATGGTAGTAATTGGCCATCCTTGTATTTCATAGGGAGGATGAGAGTCCATCCATGTCTCTAGGTGTCTTTCCATTATCACACTTACTTAGCTTTTAGGGCCAGCAATGGTGTATGGAATGTGTATAGGCCCCGTTGAGTGTGGTACTCTTCAGTCATTATCTAAGAGTTTGGAGGCCATGGCCTCGAAGATTTTGTCTTCATCTCCTAATCCTTGGTCCAAGTTTCCTTGGTTCAGGGATGGTTAGTCTTTCCTTGGTCTTCTCTTGAGCAAGGTGAAGCTAGTTTCTGCATTGGCATCCTCTCCTCCAATGGTTGCCCAGGACTACTAGAGGTTCAACCTCCATTTGAGCCTGGAATGCTCTTTTAATAGTTCTTGGGCTTCTTTTGACTCTATTTGTTTCCTCAATGCAATTGGAATACTCTACCGAACTAGTTCCTTTAGGTCTATAGTGGTGGGGATCCCTTCTTCCTCCTAAGAGGATGAGATGTTGGAAGTTGTGTCCTCACCTGATCCCTCTTGAATTGTCATGTGGTCTTCCCCTTTTCCTATCTTCTTGGTCATTTGTCTTTTGGTCTTAGGGGCAACTCTAACCTATTCCAAAACTTCATTGGAGCAGGCAAGACTTGGCCTTATGTGCCCTTTGAGTATTGGGATCTCAAGCCTGTCTGGCTTCATTGAGTAGCGACTCTCCTCTTATTTTGCATTCTAGTCACAACATTAAGAGGAGCCATTTATAGCAGCTCATCCTTGATGCTTAGTAAATTAAGGCTTGTACTTGGTTTGTGCTCATGGGCTGAACTTGGATTGCATACTCTTAATAGAAAATCCTTATGGATGTGGTCAATGCCACATCTTGTGTAGTGGCATTAAAGGAAGGTTGGTTGGTATGGACACCATAGCCTTTTTGATAGGACACTCTACACATGGTGGGGTCCCTTCTTGTAGTGATAACACTGTAATGACATGCAGAATCGTAGGGCATTGATGTCCCGTTCCCTATTTGATTGTATTGTGGCTATATATACAGGTTAGATACTATCACCATCTTGAACATAGTGGTTTAGGACCTAACTTGGGGAACTCTGAGCCTCTAGTGGTTCTAGGTAGTTAGTGTCCCCTATTATTCCCTCTTCCTCCCCATTAGGGTCAATTAGCTCATGGTGGTCACTCACAAGGAATGGGTGGTTGTTATAAGAGCACCCCTCCTATTGACACGTCCAAGTACAGCAGTGGTCCTGGATATTTTAAATTTTTTAATTTTTATCTCTATTGGACTTGTGAACGTGCATTCACAAGGTAAGTTGTGTGTTTCGAGTTGGTAGTGCATGGCTAAGTGAGAAAAATGTGCATGACCAAGTCCCAATTAGAACTACGAACATGCGTTCACAACATTTGGAACGTGCATGGCCAGGTCAAATCTGTGGAGCTATGAATGTGCATTCTAAGTTGGGAATATACATGGCTAAGAGAATTAGGATTGTGTATAGCCAAGGACTTGAGAACGTGCGTTTGTACATGAGAATGTTCCTTCTTACTTTGGCATGTATGTACTCAATTTTGACAAATCTGCCACTTGTAGTGGTGGAAATCAAGGCCACGTAATGGTCGGTATTTATCATTATGAGCATTAAATGAAGAATATTTTTTGACCCTTTCCTTAATGAGAGTATTATGCAGATTTTCCCTGTCTAACTTGTGAACATGTGTTCGGACTTGCGAATGTGCGTGCCTAGCCGAGCACGCACACAACCAGATCAAAGCAGTTTTTTGTGTTTTGGCCCAAATTTCAAATTTTGCTCTCCTTAACGATGCATATTTTTTTAATTTTTTATTTAATATGCTTTAACTTTTCTTAACCTACCTAATGATGTGCATAATGCAACCTAATGGTGTTTATACAAAGATTAATGTGACATTAAGTCTTATGAGATGAAGAAAAACTCAAAAAATTAAAAATGTAAGAAAGAGAACCAAAATCAAAGGAAATTAAATTAAGAACTTACTTGTAGACATGAAATTTAAGTCCAAAGGGTTTCTCCATGCTTCATTGCATCAAGGTAAGCAAAATAAACCATAAAACATCAACAAACAAAGGTCAAAATCGATGGATTTGCACTCCAACTGGGCTATGTCAATACTCATACTCTAAATGCAAAGTATAGCAAGGGAGTCCTATGCAAAGTTACTTTCCTAGAAGGTGGTGCCAAATATTTTCATGCAAGAGAACACTCAAGCCTTGCAAGATGGAGAGAAGAAGAGGAGAATGCAAGGGTCATACCATTTTGCACCTCAAGCCTTGCAAGATGGAGAGAAGGAGAGGAGAATGCAAGGGTCATACCAGTTTGCACCTCAAGCCTTGCAAGATGGAGAGAAGGAGAGGAGAATGCAAGGGTCATACCAGTTTGCACCTCAAGCCACTCTAGGTAGAGTCTCTTGTGGAGAGCTAAGGTCCTCAACCTTGCCTCCTTTGTTATCACCAAAAAGGAGCTTTGCAAATGGGTGGGGATTAAAGAGAGAGAAACCTATGGGAAGTTCAACCTCAACTTCTATTACACGATGAGTGAGAGCATGAGAGAGTAGGCAAGAGAAGGAGAAAGAGAGAAGGAAGCATACATCAACACCATCACTCACCCACACAATCCCTAAGCATACATGCATAATAACAAGAAGAGAAAAATCATATAAGCAACTCAATCACAAGAGGAAGAAAACTCAAACTCAATTGTGAGAATGGGATTATGTCTTTTCTCATTAGTCAAAATGTCTAATATATAATACTCATGTGTATAATATTCGACCACCCACTAGGGGCTTAATAAGCTAGTCTAGGCTGATTTCCTAGCCTAAATATATATCATCAACATTACACATCGTAAGCTCATTGCTTAACTACCCTATGGCATTACACAAGTCGTAAGCCCAGAGATTTCCCATAATCATTTTACATGAAGTGCATTGCACGGTATAAAAATAAGGGTTGAAGAAGTTAGCGTATAATGTGGTTAACAAGTTCTTATATTGTGTTGATCCAACTTTCTCTATTATGTATTCTTACTTGGTATCAGAGAATAGGCTCTAGGCAAAGCTTGTTTTTTTTTGGCAAGTTGCTATTTAAAGGCAAATTTGGAGAGATGGCCCAACCTACAAATAACATAGTTGCTCGTGCTTGCCCTCCACCTTTTGGTGTTGGGAAGTTGGATGGGACAAATTACACTCTTTGGAAGTTCAAGACTAGGTCCATTCTTAATTTATATGAGTTGTGGGAAACCTCAATGTTCTTCAGGGGTTGATGCAAAGTCGGGTCCTACTCCGGATCCAGCAGATCCATTATAGATCATATCACTAGATCATGTTCTCGCTTTGGCATGGAGGTAAAGTAATGAATGCAGATATGCTATGTGCCATCGTTACTAGCATCACTGATTCGATGATGACCGCCGTGATTCAGCATACTACCCCACAAATTCTGAAGCATTTCAAGTTCTGAAGAACCTATATGAGACGAGGAATCACACAAGGATTCAAAACCTTGAGAATCATCTTGCAAAGTAGAAAGGCATTCTGATGGAGAAGCTGCAGAGCAGTTTATATCATGGATAAAGAATCTACAAGATAAGATGGCAAAGCAATGGGGATCACTAAGACCAGCGACGAGGAGCTAGCATGTGCATTAGAGTGCTGCCCCTGAAGTATGATAGTTTAGTGACCTTACTAAACACACGTGTGCAACACGCCTCTTAGTTTTGAGGAGTTCAGCACAATGTTGGTGGAGAAGGAGATACGTTTCAAAGCCATAGATGGTAGCGACATAGCATTCTCTATAAATGTAAAGAAAGGCAAGGGCAAGGGCTCCGCTAACCCTAATGATCCAAGGTAAAGTGTTTCTATTATGACAAGACTAGTCACGTGGCTAAAGCATGTAGATTGAAGGAAGCAAATAAGAAGAATGTTACTTTGAAACATTAGAAGACGGAATTTAGTAATAGTGCTGAAGAAGAATTGGAGCTATTTGTGGCAATAGAAGAAATCTGTACAAAACCTGAACATTCATCAGCATCTAGTGGCTCATGGATCATTGACAGTGGAGTATCCCAACATATGATTGACCAGTCAAAAGGGCTGGTATACCTCCCTCAAGCCTGTGAGGGAGTCCATCCTAGTAGTGGTGGTCGAAAACGATGCCAAATTCCCAACCATGGATTCAAGTACCATTTCTTTTGTTTTGAGCAATGGTGATACTAAGAAGTTATTCGATGTCCTTTAGACATCAAGAGGAATTTGATGTGTGTAGGCAGCCATAGCTGACCACCACTGTGACTTGAAGGTTCTCTTTGATAAGACTGGTGCAATCATCACAGATGGACTTTGATGCAATAACTTATATAGTTATCGGCTTTTACAGCCCAAGCCGATGTGGGGACAAGCAAGCTATACCATGAGAGATTTGGTCACCTGAGCTTTGTAGCCTTGAAAGAGATGAAAAGGTATGGGATTGTGGCACATCTACTAGAATTTTTAGAGATGTAGATATTTGTGAAGCTTGTATGTGTTGACAAACATGGATCTAGTGCTAGCATAGCTATTATGGCTATGGTGATGATGAAGCTATGAGGCATTAATCATGCTGAATGAATGTGTGTGGGCTAACTAAAGTGCACTCAAGTTAATTAGACATAGAGAACTGCACTCCAAGAGAGATTAGCTTGGAGACACAAAGAACTTGTCAAGATAAGTGCATTTCTTCATTACTTGAAATGAGCTCCTTACATATGAGTTGGGTACATCCTTGGGGCTTGGGTACATCCTTGGGGCTTGGCTTTCACATGCTTTATGGGACAATGTAGAAGATGCCACATGGCTTGATGCTAGGCTATCTCATCTCATACTCCATACTCCATGGCACCATATTTCTCAACACCCCCCCCTTTGGTGCCATATTCTTAGGCTTCTGCAAGGTGGTTGGATGTGAGGTGTTACAAAATCTCATCACCCCCGCTAGTGCCAACATAGATACGGAAGGTGGTAAGGTGTGATTGCCTACACCTTCCCTTAGTGATCAACACTTCCCTTAGGTGGATTTACATTGGCTCTACACTTTTTTCTACTACTATAAGTGGTCAAGTGTTTTTGGCCTACTCAGTTTGGTGGCCATTAGATATAACATATGATTATAAGGTTAGGATAGAACGCGATCAAGCTTCCACCCTTCCTAACTCTCCCTTATGTGCTAGATACAACATGCTACTTTGGCACTTCAAATAGCTACTTTGGCTATAGCTTTCAGCTTGAGTGCATCATATAGCCTCAAAGGCTAAGATTACAAAGAACTTTGTAGAGAGTAGGGGTTTACATTGGCTTGGGTAGTGGTGGTTTTCTATTTGCTTACTCATATGGCCGTATACAATTACCTTTTTAGACATTGCAAATGATCTAGAAAAAAGTAAGCATCATGCTGAGAGATTGTGGAGTGATTGATCACATCAAGTGGAGAGACAAGCCCTAATTGGATGCAAAGGCAAGATCAACTCAACAACCCACAGTGTTTGGCACTCAATCAGAGCTCTCATTATCTCTGAAATCTGGAAATGCAAGAATTTAGCATCACATTATGGCCCCAATAAAGCTCCCTCTCTCACTCCAGAGGGAGTCAAAGATATTCTTTTGCAAGCCTGTAAGCTAGCTAGTAACAATGGAGCTTCCATTAGGAAAGAAGCAAAAAAAATAATCCTTAGGAAGCTACTGAAGCTTAAAGTTTAACATGTGGGTGATGTATCTTTCATTGATACTAATATAATAATATCTTTTGCATTTAAAAAATATGATCTGTTAGAAAAAATAATAATTTAATGCTCTCATTATTCTTTGTGTTTATGGAATTTACACACATGCAACATGTCTTCCCTAGTCATAATGGTGGCATACACAAACTTTGGTATAGTGGACTGCATTTTGGCTTCATGTGCCGTTAATGAACTTTTTTATTTATTGAAATTGAAGTGCGTGTGTAAACAAGGTATAATTCTGGCTTGGCATATGTGGATGATGTTTCTAGTTACCATAAAAAATGAATCCTCTGCAAATAACAATGGTGGTGGATTCTGAGTAGATGTGCGTGACAATCTCTACTCTGCAGCTTTGGATATATGTTATGGTCGCAGCTGTTAGACTTCTATTGTGGTGATAGCGGCCTTGGGATTCTGTTAGACTTCTATTGTTAGAAGCTTGAGCTATGATACTCTTTGCTTGTGTGCTCTGTTGTTATAGGTCGAGCTCTGTAGTACACTATTATTGCTTGGTTTTCTTTCTACTGTGTAGTGGTTGCTTGCTTTCTTGTGAGCTCCGATGCATCTGCTCCTCCTGATGCCCCTAAGATGCTCTAGCTCTATGGCTCCTTCCTTGGCTTCCTCACCGTCTCCCCCCTCCCGACTACTATGATCAATGCCTCGCATAGCTTGCTTTCCTTGCTTAGGGAGTACTACCATGGCTGCTTTGCCAACCTTCACTACCTTGCAAAGCTACTTGTGGAAGATAGTCTGTGAAGCTATGGTGGAGGGGAATTGTTTTAAAGCTAGAAAGATCAGTAACAATATTGTGACTAATTTTCTAATCTAATCTACCATAACCATGGCACAAGGCTCTGATACTATGTTGACAAACATGGATCTACTAGTGCTAGCATAGCTGTGGCTATGTGTGATAATGAAGCTATGGTGGAAATGTGAGTGAGGCATTCATCATGCTAAATGAATGTGTGTGGACTAGCTAAATTGCACTCAGTGGATGGGTGATAATGAAGCTATGGTGGAAATTTGAGTGAGGCATTCAGAATGTGTGTGGGCTAACTAAATTGCACTCAGGGTTAATTAGACTCCAAGATAGATTAGCTTGGACACATAGAGCAACTTGAGATAAGTGCATTGCTTCATTGTTTGAAATGAGCTCCTTATATAGCCTAAGCAGCTAGGTACTTCCTTGGGGCTTGTATTTCACATGCTTTATGAAACAATGTAGAAGATGCCACATGGCTTAATGCTAAGCTATCTCATCTCATACTCACTCCCTACTAAGACTTGTGCTCCATGGCACCATATTTCTCAACACATATTTCTCAACAGTACGATGGGCGAGCAACATCAACAGCATGTATTTCGACAAGAAAGGAAGAATCGTGCAAAGGCTCCTCTCTAGAGCTTGTACATGTAGATCTCTCAAATAAAATGCTAACCAATACATTGGGTGGTTCTTCCTACTTGTTAAATCAATGACTTCAGTAGAAAGATGTGGGCATATTTTCTTGGAGATAAGGATAAAGCTTTGGAAAGTTCAAAATATGGCATAGCTTGGTAGAGAATGAGACATGAAAGAGGCTGAAGAAGTTTAAAACATATCGAGGAGGAGAATTCACACATCAAGTGAGTTCAATGCCTTCTACTGTAAGGATCATGGGATCAAGAGAGATTTGACAGTTGCTCATACTCCATAAGGGTGTTGCAAAGCATAAGAATTGAGATGGTGAGGAGTATGCTCAAAGGCAAAGGATTACAAAAAAAAAAAGGGCTAAGGTAGTTAACACTATAGTACATATCCTTAACACAAGTTACATGAAGGTAGTGAGAAGGGCATGACACCTCAAGAAGCTTATTCAGGAGGTAAGAAACCCTCAATTACGTGTTTTAGGATGTGACTGTTTTGTGCATGTTCCAGAGTTATCCAGAACCAAGTGGGACTCCAAGAGCAAAAACTATATCTTCTTGGGGGTACGTTACAGAGTCAAAGGGTTATCAACTACAGTGAACTGAGGTAAGGAAGATAATTGTGAGCCATGGTACAGTGCATGAGGAACAGCCTCATCAGGTGGAGGAGAGGGAGAGGGCTCCATCCACACTATCCTTCAACGAAGAAGTAGCCTAGCAAGCACAACCACCAGTGATAGTACCAACTCCACAAGAGGTGGATTCATCAGATGATCAAGAAGAGAAGCCTGCAACACCTCATAAGGGGCCATATTCTAAATTGGTGAAGTAGCTCTTGGATGGGAAAGCTCCATCGGCAATCACAGAAGAGCTAGCAAATAGCTATTTGTAAATCCAAGAGAATAGAGACGTAGAAGAGGGCCTCCAATCATGTTGTCAATATGGCCTTGATGGTTGAGATAATGAAGTACAGGAGCCAACTAGCTTACAGTAGTAGATCCAATCAAAAGGGGGGCCATGGAGTCAAAGTTTGACCCAATTTTGAGAAACCAAACTTGGGATCTTATGGATCTTTCTTCAAAACTGAAGGTTATTGGGTTTGGAAGGCCAAATACAAGTCTGATGGCACATTGGATAAGGAAAAGGAAATGCTTGTTGATGAAGGGTTTTGCACAAGTGGAAGGGTTTAACTTTCAAGAGACATTCAGCCCCATAGCTAGATCAACCACTATTTGTACACAGTCCTTGCCATGGCCGCTCATGCAAATTGGCCAATAGTACAAATGGGTTTGAAGTCAGCATTTTTGAATAGCTATATCAAGGAGGATGTTTATATGGCACAAGCACCAAGGTTTGAGATACTCGGTTCAAAAAACAAAGTGTTCAGACTTCGAAAGGCATTGTACGAGAGAGAGCTGAAATAGATCCCTCGAGCATGGTACCAATGGATAGGTGCTTTCTTTGTAAGTATTAGTCTTTCTAAATGCCCATCAGATGCAAAGAGGATGCAAATTTGTATATTTTCTCTGAGAAGCGCAGGTACATGATGATTGTCTGATGATTGTCCTATATGTTCATGAGTGCATTATGACGAGCAACTATGAAGAGAAGATCTAGCAGACACAAATGACAAATTTGTAAGTATTAGTGTTTCTAAATGCCCATCAGAATTTGTATATTTTCTCTGAGAAGGGCAAGTACATGATCATTGTCCTATATGTGCATGAGATGAGCAACCATGAAGAGAAGATTTGGTAGACACAAGAGATGTTGAGTTCAGAGTTTGATATGACAAACCTAGGGCTTAAGCATTTCTGTTTGGGGATAGAGGTTTAGCAAGAGTTAAATGGAATCTTCATTTCTCAACAAAAGTATGCATGATAAATTTTGAAGGCATTTGGCATGGTTGAGTGCAAGTTAGTGGTTACAATCATGGAGGTTGATGCACGAGAAATTTTGAAGGCATTTGGCATGGTTGAGTGCAAATCAGTGGTTACACCCATGGAGGTTGATGTGAAGCTTTTTATTAAAGATGCTTCTCCACTGGTGGATATAAAGGATTACATGAAGTTGGTGGGGAGTTTGATCTTGCTATGCAATACATTACCTGACATCGGCTTTGCAGTTGGTGTCCTTAGCAGTTCTCAAATCAGCCCCACACTGAAGGGTAGGGATGCGGGTGTTAAAATACATTAAAGGTACCATTGGGTATGGCATTACTTACGAATCGGGAAATTCCTTGACTAGATTTTGTGACTTAGATTGGGCAAGAAATTATGATAGTAGGAAATTAGTTTTTGGTTACTATTTTCTTATTGGGTCTTCAATTACATCATGGATCAGCCAATAAGAAGCAGCCTATAATGGCACTTTCTTCTACAGAAGCTGAGTACAATGCAACATTCTTTGCTTCATGTGAAGCAATCCGATTGAGAGGGATCTTAGGAGACATGGGTATTGCTCAAAATTGCATGGCTATATTGCCAAAAACCTCGTGTTTCATGCTCATACTCAATTGAGACTCAATATCATTATGTGTATGAGCTAATTATGAATGGAGAGGTGGAGCTTGTCCTACCCGACGAGACAGATAATTATGCAGACATTTTCATAAAGTCTGTAGGGAGAGATTTGCTAGAGCGCCATCTTTCATCGACTCAGTGTTGGATCGAAGAGGTAGTTCACCTATGGACATTGAGGGGGGGTGTTGGAAAAGCTCAATGCTCCACCCTTGTGATGTTTCTACAGGTGATGGATGTGCTCTATTTTATAAGACCCCCTTTATGAGGAGTAGCCATTGTGGTGATCACGCAGGCATCCAGAAGTTCGTAGTTTAGACACAGGATGGTGGGGGCCAAGTATGGCCCGATGGTTAGGAGATTTCTTTTGTATACTTAGCACTCTACCAAGTAGGATGCATGCTTGTGCGGACTAAGTGACCACATTATGTGGATGTTGGTGGACAACAAATCGAGGATGAGCTATTCTCAAGTTGTAGAAAGTCCATACTTCATACTTCATAATACATATACCCTAATTGGCGATGGATACATGTGGCCATGGGTAGGATCTGACAACCGACCTACCATATGGGGCATTATATATGGGAGGATATGTGGAATTCCATAATCATTAAGTTCATTGTGTTCAAGTACTATTGTAAGAAAAACATCATCTGTCCAGAGTCTATATAGATCGTCACCAAAGCTCCTTACCCAAAGCACATGGGTGGGCAGATACCATCACTTTGTAATCAAGTTTTTGCAAGCAGTAATATTGTTTACTCTCCACTTCTTTCTACAATTAAGTGATTTGTATTATGTTGAACTAACTTTTGATGTTATGTATTCTTATATGAATGTCTCAGTAAAGTGTGAACTTACTATGAAAAATTAAAGTTTAGTATTGTAATGTTGCTACTTTGATGCCCATAAATGAAGTCTAACTTTACTCTTCTGTGTGTGTGTGTGTGTGAGAGAGAGAGAGAGACAGAGAGAGAGAGAGAGAGAGAAAGAGAGAGAGAGAGAGAGAGAGAGAGAGAGAGAGAGAGAGAGAGAGAGAGAGAGAGAGAGAGAGAGCAATGTCAAATCTTGAATCTTGACACATGGAGTTGTCTATACAAGAGAGGAAGATGCATGTGCATGTCAGATAGATACATATAGATATATGTATATATATGTATATGTGTGTGTGTGTGTCTCTCTCTCTCTCGATACATGTGTGTGTGTGTGTGTGTGTAGAGAGAGAGAGAGAGGGAGAGATGTTAGCGAGAGAGAGAGAGAGAGAGAGAGAGAGAGAGAGAGAGAGAGAGAGAGAGAGAGAGAGAGAGAGAGAGAGAGATACACATGTGTTAGGATAGATGAGGGAAAGAGTAAGTTGCATGTTAAAGAGAGGAGAGAGAGAACTGCTTGCCATTCGTTTTTCAAGCCAATATAAATTCTTAGGCTAGGGAGAATCATAGCAAAATTAGTGGCCTTGTGTAATTCCTTGAGGAAAATAATTACTTATAATTTTCAATACACAAGGATAAGCATAAATTAAATATCTAAATCTTTGCAATTCCCTATTAAAACAAGTGTCCTAATAGATCATTTTGTAGCTTCATGCATAACCATCTAGATCTACATTTAACTTCCCATCAAAATCCTATTTTTTTGATGACTCCTAATCAACCTTAAATTCTCTCAATCATCCCATGTGGCTCATGACATCATCCATTACATCACCTAGAATCTACCCTTTCCGTCTTCTTACATTGATAATTCTCAACAAAATACACTATACAAAACCTATACATTTGAATAATTATTACACATTTGGGATTCACAAAATTAAAATGTTTTGAGTCCTCCCAATCAACCTTAAATTATCTCAATCATCCCAGGTGTCTCATGACATCCTCCATTACATCATCTAGGATCCAACCTTCCCCCTTCCTACCTCTCAATCATCCCAGCAGGTGGCTCATGACATCATCCATTACATCACCTAGAATCTAACCTCCCCCCTGCCCTTTCCCCCTTCTTACATCGGTAATTCTCAATTAACCTTAAAGCAAAATACACTATACAAAACCTATAGATTTGAATAATCAACAAATTTGGGAGAACAACTGGCCTACCTCCACTTATTCACAAAATGTAAATGCATAATACCCAATTTTTTCAACATGCAAGAAATAATTAAAAGCTAAACAAAGATTCACAAAACCATATGAAATATGGTTCAATATCAAAAGTCTTGTCCCGTTATAAACCACCACTCACCACACCCACTCCTCCCCACGTAATCATCATCTTCACGACCCTCGTACTGACATATCACCATAGAACCCGTAGATGGCCCAATAGAAATGGTAACACAATACAATGTGGCTTCTTAGTGTTTGAATTTTAGTATTGTGAATACAATATGTAGAAATTATATAATGCCTCTAGAATTATCCTACACTAAAGTTATATGCCCTATTTGTTTATATTAGAGGATTTAAATAATATTTTGTTTACTATGTTAAAATATGGGGTGTGATGTCAAGTACATTTAAAATTGGTTGGATTTTGTAGTACTTCAAGTTTTTAATCTTTTGTTTACTATGTTAAAATATGGGGTGTGATGTCAAATACATTTAAAATTGGTTGGATTTTGTAGTACTTCAAGTTTTTAATCTTTTGTTTACTATGTTAAAATATGGGGTGTGATGTCAAATACATTTAAAATTGGTTGGATTTTGTAGTACTTCAAGTTTTTAATCTTTTTATCACACTTTTCTCAATCAAACATGATTGTTTTACAATAAATATAAGGGTTCATATAGCACTTAAATTATTCCATAACATTGATCGAGTTTTTAAAAATTATTGGCTTAATTATTAAGACTTGATGGTTATCTTACGGGTGGCATAAATTCTTCAAGATGACTATAGAAAAGCTAGCTTTTTCTAAATCTCTTGTTTATTTTATAAAAAAGACCTTACGAGTTTTCAACATGGATAGATGTAATCCATGATATCAATGCCAATTTTTGTTAGCATTAAAAAGATCCTGACATATTAAATTGAGTTTAGTAATTAAGAGTGGTTCTTGAGTGGGGGAAGGTACAAAGTACATTCACTTAAAAAATTCTCCTCAACTATTGGTAAGATTAAATTGAGTTTAGTAATTGAGAGTGGTTCTTGAGTGGGGGAAGGTACAAAGTACACTCACTCTTTCATATATCCATAAGTATAACTTGGAGGCCCCATTTACGTGGTGCCTTTTTATAAGTACCTTTTGGATAGTAATCACACTTTTTGACACATAAAGAAAGTTGATGACTTGTGCAACTATGGCATGAAGGGTAACACTTCAACACTTTCACATGGCCGCAATAGTGGTGAATGAAGGATAATGATATGTAACAAATTTAATGATTAACTAAGAGGTGCCAGTTCTATTGAGGGCAAACATTAAAACTAGCTATATATTTTCAATAAGGCCATGAAAGGTGCTAGGAAGCATGTGGCTTGTTTGAATTTGATACAATTAGTATATATTCTAGTGCATGATTTGTTGAGATAATATTGGTTTTTCCTCTTTGTGTGTGTGTGTGTGTGTGTACCCATGCATGTGTGTGTGCATGTGTACCCATGCATGTGTGTGTGTGGGAAGAGAATTCCACAAAAAAAAAAGTGTGTGTGGGAAGAGGGGGGTTTGGTGGTGGAGCCATATGAGTGGGTTTTTTTATTGTGGGAAGGGGGATACATGTCAAGAATGTGGGAAAAAAGGTATGTATGGTAGGGTACAAAGCTACACATGTTGGAGGATTGGGGTTCTTGGCTTAATAGAAATCACTGCTTCTTACCTCTTAGCCCTCCATCAAGATACCATTATCCATGTTATAATTCAAGGTGCTTACACCCTTGCATTTACTGAGGCTCGATTCACAATCTTCTGAGTGGAGGCTTTTAGAAACCCAAGTGTCATTCTTGCACTAGGCAACCAATGAAAGGGCGGGCATCCAACCCTCTAGCCTTTCAAGGCCGAACACATAGCAAAAGGTGCAAATAAGACGAATCATGTTAGGATCCCAACTGGACCAAACACTCTCAAGATTTCCTTTAAAGTAGCATGTGATTGAGTACGTCAATGAGTAAACCTTTTTTTTTAAATTCCTTTACTGTAGCACCGATTGACTACATCAATTTGAGTATACCTTTCGTTGTGAACCAACTGGTGGCCTTTTGCAGCTAGTTCACAATTTCCACCTAGAAGCGTATGAACCGACCTTAGTACAATGGTTATAGCAAACATTAAAGGTAGATATACATTTTTTTGGCCTATCGTGGCTTTTTTCTTAGTTATAGCTCTATTGGTTGTTTTCTAGAAAGAGATAGAAGCATATGACTGCCACTTTAGTACAATGGCTATAGCAAACATTAGATGTGGATATACATTTTTTGGCCTATTGTGGCTTTTTTCTTAGTCATAGCTCTTCTAGAAAGAGAAGGCATATCTAAAGTTTGACCAAAAAAATAAGGAACAAATGTCATATTCACACAAGTTTCCTTGAAAGTTGAAATACTAGCTGGTAGGAAAGAAAGACAAGTAAATGCATACCCTCACATGGTGCATGCACCTCTCTCTCTCTCTCTCTCTCTCTCTCTCTCACACACACACACACACACACACACACCATCGTGTATATAGTATGCTAGTGGACATCTCTCTCTCACACCATCATGTATATGGTCTATTAGTAGACATCTCAATGACCTCATATTCTCTCTCTCTCTCTCTCTCTCTCTCTCTCTCTCATGTCGTCTCTACTTTGGAGTCTCGAATCTCAGCTGTGAGATATGGAGTCTTATCTCATCGAATAGACCGATAGATCGGTTTTCCAGGTGTGTAGTGGTGCACATATATACATGCAGAAGCATGGTAAGGAAGTGTCATAGGGTCGTAGGCATTTGGATTAAGCATCTGATGTGCTTGCACATCCTCTGATGCGGAATTGGAAGCAGATCTATTACTATCCCCAAAACAACCTGCCACAACCACCCCCCACTAGAATGACAGCGAGAAGAGGTAGACCTCCTATCTGACGACGAGTAGTGGACTACGTGCCAGAGAAGAAAGGGGAGTGGGCTAGTCGCAACAACAGCCTACATGAGAAGGCCCAGCACCCTGAAATGGACTAGATCCTAGCTAAGGGTATAGGAGTGCGTAAGCGAGGCCCTATAGGAAGTTGTTAAGAATTACAATTCTTCGAAAGTTGAAAGGTTTCAAGGGAAGGAGGCCGTATGATGTGGACCATGGTCTGCTAGTCTTGTGCCATGGATGTTTTTTTTCCACACGCACATGCGCAAGCATGTACGCACGCGCATAAAACATGTTCAAAGTGGGGCATATTCACTAGCTGATTCGAATGAGGTTAATTCAACCGGGGTCAAAGTCAGGTGGGGATATGCTCTATAATATTCGCCACATAGTTTCTTGTCCGGAAAGCGTGCCCCGCAAGTTGGATTCTCCTCCTCTTCATCCCTATTTCTACACACGGCCGCTCTGCCTGATCCAACGTCCCCTTCCTCTCTCCTAAACCCTAACCGCCTCCACAGTTACCCTACCTCCCCTTCCCTGCAGAAAACCCTCCCTTCAACCCCTAACTTCTTGCCTCTTCCCCCTAACCCCTTCCTTTCCGCGAACAATTCCACATGGCGAACCCTTACCTGTTCGGCCGGCAACTTGGCAATGGCATTGATGGCGTTGTTCGGCTCTGCACAGACGCCTCCACCGGCCAGCAATACGCCTGCAAGACCGTGAGCAAGGCGAACTCTGATGCTCTTATCCATATCCGCACTGAGATTGCCGTGCTGCAGAAGCTGCGGGGCCACCCGAACGTTGTGAGTCTCCATGGCCACTTTGAGGACGAGGAGTCTGTTCACCTGGTGATGGATCTGTGTGAGGGAGGGGACCTGTGTGAATATCTCCAGAAGAAGGGGGCTCTGTCCGAGCAGGAGGCCGCGCAGGCAATGGCGACCATTCTACGAGCCCTCTCTTTCTGTCATGAAAGAGGTATTATGCACAGGGACCTGAAGCCGGAGAACATCCTCCTTCCCCGCAGGAACAGCCCCTACCACGAGCTCAAGCTTGCAGACTTCGGGGCAGCAGCAGATTTCTCCCGTCGCAGGGTTTTCAGTGATGTGGAGGGCACGCCATGGTACCTTGCCCCCGAGGTCCTCACGGGAAGCTATGATGAGAAGGTGGATGTGTGGAGCCTGGGGGTGCTTCTTCACATCATGCTCTGCGGGTACCTGCCGTTCGATGGAGAGGCAACCACTGAGATCTTCCAGTCTATCAAGAGAGGCAGGCTAGATCTGAAGAGGGATCCTTGGCCGTCCATCTCGGCAGGAGCAAAGGAACTTTTGAAGGGCATGCTGCAGAGGAACCCTTACAGGAGGATGAAACTGAGGGAGCTGCTGGTTCACCCCTGGGTACAGAACTGTGCCATGGAAGGTGCAGACAGATGGGGCAATTTGCAGACCTCGGAGTCTGTTGCAGTGGGGGGATGAATCCTGAAGCGCTCCAGTCAATCTTACACAGTCTCAATATTTTAGCCGTAATACAATGTGTAAGTTCCTTGTATACTCTTTGAATTAGTACTGTTGCTTCCTGCATAGTAAAGTTCACGCCATATGCTCATGGCATACAGGATTAAGGTCTTTTTGATGACCATACCTCCACAGAGGGTGGTTTTTTGTTCTTTTCTGTATATTGGGAAAAAATGTGGCTTGTATGCCACAGGCAGAAATAGTTGTATGGTCATTAGTCCACATTGTAAAGTTTGGCTCATGTGTATCAGAAGCCATATAAGTAAAACAATTTTGACGGACATAGTTCCTCAGCCTCCCTGTAACTTCGTTGAGACAAAAATTTTGTTATTGTGAACCCACTGCCATTTGTGTGAATTTTGGTGGAACAGAGACTTCTTAAATGACCAAGCTTAAGGCTACCCTTGTTTATGGTGTAGCAGAAAAATCATGGATGTATGGGTGAATACAGCTTAAGGGATGTATTCCAGTTTTATACCATTAGTCCATTTACTTTGCTTGCCATGCTTCTGCCTTTTTGAAGAGAGAGAGAGAGAGAGGGAGAGGGAGAGAGAGAGAGAAGCTTTTCAGTACCATATATGACGGCATCTAAGTGCGTAAATGCATTCAAGAGAGATGGATAGAGATTTTAATGTCATCGCCGTGCCCTGCATGATGCGCGAAAATGCCAAATCAATGGCGTCAAAATGGGGGGGAGAGAGAGAGAGAGAGAGAGAGAGAGAGAGAGAGATTGAACTTTATTAATGTAAATATGAAGACCTTGGAGGTCTTGAAGTGAATTTGGAGTACAGAACTAGGAAACACCAAAAGGTGAAGTGTTACCCTGCTATTGTTTGTGTTGTTGGAAAAAAAGACAGACTGCTTTTGCTTGTGATGTAGCGTAGGTTCGAGCTTTTCTTCGAGCTCTATACCACTTTATGGGTTGTATACCTGTTGTGTACCGTCTCCAATAACATAATGCAGAGAGAGTTGTACACCTCTTGTGTGCTTTTCCATGAAGTAGGTACAATATTCTTCTGCTTAATGGAGAGAGAGAGAGAGAGATAGCTACAGCTACTTACGCAGCACTCTTGGTTGACACATTTGTCCAAAAGTAGACTGTGACACTATTGGTCAAGGGTTGAAGGACCTTAAATTTTATGCATCCATGTGTATCATTTCACATGGCTTTGTTGCACTTCAAATATGAATGTGTGCGCGGGCAAGTGTGTACATGTGTGAATCAATATACAATTTTGTCATGTATAGGATCATCAAGCAACCTAGAATTAGTTTGCTCTAGAATTTGTGTACTTGTGAATAAGAAAATTTTTGCAATTTTTTTAAACAATACAATTCATGGAGGGGTTTCATTTTTCGTCCGTGTGTCTCTACGTATATCATAAAAAATCACAGCCAAAAAATGTAATTGTCAATACATACACATGCGTTGGGAGGTTAATCTCTTGTTAAAATCTAGCTGCAAATTTATTGTGTAATTAGCGTGTAAAAACAATTTATTGAATTGTTGGTTGTGGTGTGAGGAGTGTTCAAAAAATAGGTGCCTCAACTTGAAATTAAGTTGGATGAATATGCAAAATTATTGTTCAATAAGAAGTGGGCCTATCTCTTTAGCCACAATTGGAGAGGATTGTCTATCTTCTTGCATGTGCACGACCCGGGCCTCTCTCTCTCTCTCTCTCTCTCTCTCTCTCTCTCTCTCTCTCTCTTAGTGGTTTGTGCATCAAGATCCACACAAGAGATCTTGTATTCAATTCCTTAGCATGACCATGTGTGGGATGTCTCATGGATCTTATATGACCTTATGGCTTGTGTCTTGAT
>NC_141080.1:27363710-27516210 GCF_041138505.1 Cibotium barometz | reverse complement strand
CCAAGGGCTATGCACAAACTTATGGCATAGACTATGAGGAGACATTTAGCCCGGTTACAAGAATGGCAACCGTGAGAGCTGTCATTGCTATGGCTGTAGCAAAGGGTTGTTCTTTACATCAAATGGATGTAAAGAATGCTTTCTTGCATGGTGATTTGCAAACAAGAAGAAGTATACATGATGCAACCACCAGGTTATGAGAGTGATGCACATCCAAATTTTGTGTGCAAGTTACGCAAAAACTTGTATGGCTTGAAGCAGGCACCTAGAGCATGGTCAAACAAGATTGGGGAGTATCTTGTTACCATTGGATTTCAGATATCCAATGTAGATTTTTCACTATATGTGAAAAAGACAGATAGAGGGATCATGCTGTTCGTCATCTATGTGGATGACTTGATTATCACTGGTGATAGTGATGTAGACATACATGTAGACATACATGATGTCAGGATGCTTTTGAAGCAGAAGTTTGAGATGAAGGATTTGGGTCAGCTGCGGTATTTCTTGGGAGAGGTGGTGAGATCACCTCATGGCATTTTGCTATTGCAGAGGAAGTACGGATTGGACATGTTTTCCAAGTATGGTATGACAGGGAGAGCCCGCGGATAAGGCAGTTGTCAGATATTGTAACAACATGAGCAGCGTACAGTTGGCAAGTAACCCAGTATATCATGCTAGACTGAAGCACATTGAGGTGTATTATCACTTTGTGAGGGAGAAAGTTCTTAGCAAGAGATGTAGATCTGGTATATGTTAGCATAGAGGATCAGGTGGCTGACATCTTCACGAAGGCATTGGGCACAGAGAAGCTCCATAGGTTTAGGAGCTTACTTGTAGTGCAGTGTGTGGAGTTCGGGGAATCTTTGGTTCAAAATACAGACCTTCGGCCTTCTTTCGTAGAGTGAAGGACGTGAGCTTGAGGGGGGGAGTGTTGAGATATCGAGCTCAACTAGTGCTACGGCAGACATTGATGACCCGCCTGGGTGATAGCTTTTGCATCTACACCTCTGGCATGGTTGGTGAGATTATGGGTGATATGCGGCTAGTGGGATGACAGGCTGTGTGATAGCCATTTTGGATTACTAGAGACTGGCATAGTTATAGTGCCAGCTCATTTAATCGGGTTCACATTATGGACTGACCCTTGTATGTGGTAGTAGTTGAGTACTAATCCATATAGTGTGTACTCTTATCTTTATGTTATGTTGGTTGAGTAGAGAGGAAGAAGATAGAAGAAAATTCAACTATCCATCTCTCTGTTGTGTCTTGCTCTCTCTTGTGTGTGTGTGTGTGTGTTTGCTTGCTAGGATTTGAAGCTCTCCCTCTCCCCCACATTCTCTTTATTTTCGCAGCATTGTGCACTAATACTTCTGTCCGTGTTGTAGTGATTTGGAAACTTTGGAGTCTAATTCTTCCCTAATGCTTCCACTAGTGTTATAGTGATTTGGAAACTTTTCCAAATCATTACAACGTAATAGGGGGCATCATGTCCAATTATTGGATGCTTATCGCATTGTAGTGATTTTGCAAAGTTTGCCAAATCACTATAACGTGATAGGGTTCATCATATCCAATTGTTAGATCCTTATCGCATTGTGTGATTTGGAAACTTTGCCAAATCACTACAACGTGATAGGGGTCATCATATCCAATTGTTGGACCCTTAACATGTTGTAGTGATTTTGTTTTCCTAGGGATCTCTTCTTGTTGGTCCAAACTCTTTCTCTCTCTAGAGAAAAAAGGCCTAAAATTGAGTCCGATTCTCTCCTATGCTTCTACCAGTGTTGTAGTGATTTGGAAACTTTTCTAAATCACTACAATGCAATAGGGCTCGTCATGTCCAATTTTGTTGAACCCTTATCGCGTTATAGTAGTGCTTTTCTTTTCCTAGTCTTTTGGCAACATTATACACCTACTCCTTCTACCAGTATTGTAGTGATTTGAAAACTTTGGAGTCTAATTCTCTCCTAATGCTTCTGCCAGTGTTGTATTAATTTGGAAATTTTCTCAAATCACTACAATGCAATAGGGGTCATCTTGTCTAATTATTGGACCCTTATCACGTTGTAGTGATTTGGCAAACTTTGCCAAATCACTAAAACGTGATAGGGGTCATTATGTCCAATTGTTGGACCCTTATCACATTGTAGTGATTTGGAAACTTTTCCAATCCAATACAACACAATAGGGGTCCTTCATGTTCAATTGTTGGACCCTTATCACGTTGTAGTGATTTTGTTTTTGTAGGGCTCTCTTCTTATTGTTAGTCCAAACTCTTACTCTCTGTAAGAGTTTGGACCAACAAATATTTTGTCTTAAAATTCTAGAGGGAAGAACTACACAATATATAGATCAAAGATAACTCTTAAAATCTTATTATAGATGGAAAGGTTACAATCTCAAGGTGATTCCACAACCTCTAAGATATCTGGTTCGGTACAAATAGACCAGGTTTTGGAAGCTTCACTCTTACTTCCAATTTTCCTACCATCTAACTTAAAATAGAAATCCCTTGGTGAATCACTACACATCAATTGGATCTCTTATCTAAGAAAGGCCAATGGCCAATGGCTTTGTAGATTGACCACTAAACAGGTCTCGACCTTGTAATTGGATTACAACATCTATGAGAAAGAGTGAATTCCATCACGCATATCTTAATCCAAGTTTTTCAAGATGCCTCTCCACAACAATTTCCATCTTTTGTAACAAAATCGAGAATAATGTTTGCCTTCTAATGAAATACCCGATTATAGAAACAACCAATGCTAAAAATTAACGACTTTCACCCCCCTAAGAGAATTTGCTACAAACACACAAAAAAAATTATGTTCTGATTTCACTTGAATGTAACTTCTAGCATTGTTACTTTGCATTCAATGTCATCTTCAACATAGGTCATCTTTACATCCCATCTTTTGGACCAATAGGAAGAGAGCCCTAGGAAAACAAAATCACTACAAGGCGATAAGGTTCCAACAATTAGACATGATGACCCCTTTTACATTGTGGTGATTTGGCAAAGTTCTCAACTCACTACAATGTGATAAGGGTCTAACAATTGGACATGATGGCCACTCGCATTGTAGTGATTTGGTAAAGTTTCCAAATCACTACAACAGTTGGTAGAAGCATTAGGGGATAATTAGACTCCAAAGTTTCCAAATCACTACAACAATTGGTAGAAGCATTAGGGGATAATTAGACCCCAAAGTTTCCAAATCACTGCAACACTAGCAAAAGCATTAGGTGCATAATGTTGCCAAAAGACTAGGAAAACAAAATCACTACAATGCGATAAGGGTCCAACAATTGGATATGACAACTCCTATCGCGTTATAGTGATCTGGCAAAGTTTCCAAATCACTACAACACTTGCAGAAGCATTAGGGGAGAACTGGACTTAATTTCAGGCCTTTTGAGAGAGAGAGAGAGAGAGAGAGAGAGAGAGAGAGAGAGAGAGAGAGAGAGAGAGAGAGAGAGAGAGAGAGAGAGAGCAAGTTTGGACCAACAACAAGAAGAGAGCCACCCCATTAACGAAACTTTTGATGATTAGGTATATTTCATATATTCCTTATATGAATATATTATTAACAGATAAATATGAATTACTTAATTAAATACTTAGACCACACTTCATATTGTCAGTTCTTTAATATATATGAAAACTAGAGTGTCGTTAGCTCATTTGCTCATTTGCACTTTCTGCCCAATAATTGATATGTCAAAGAAAACACCTTTACTAGTGAGATATGTTAATGAAATGGTGTTATATTACATTATGGAGAACTTAAGTGTGGAAATAAAGTAGATTTACTACAAGGTGCTTAGATGGTCACGCAATCTCGTTGGATGCCCCAAATCGCTTTGTAGTGACTTTCTCAAGGAGGGTGTCTAAGACGACCATAACTTCAAAGAAAAAGTGCTTGATTTTTTATGCTCTATCCAAATATTAATTCAAACTTAATAGGAATAAAAAGTTGGGAAACTATGTGTGAGATGTTGAGAGGTCACTATCTTAGAGGAGGCCCCAACATGTTTTTTTGAGTAAGTACAAATATTTTATGCCTCAAAACCTATTAAACATTGCTAGGTTCTTGTAAAAAAACCAAGGAACGCACATCATCTTGATACTAAAGAATTTTCTTACATTTTCACATAGGCTTAGTGGGATGATCAGTAAGATTCATTAATCATATAAGAATGTAGAAGAAGTTTGAAGTACATATTGTCATTGAAGAAAACTCAATCCTATTTGTATCTCATATTCAACTTCATAAAGAAGTAGCTCTGTCAATGGTGGATGGGACTGAAGATGAGTGGATGAGACCCAACCAAGGAAAAAAAAGAAAGATCATCATTTTTTTCTTCCCAACAATAAGAAGACGAAGAAAAAGAACAAGAAGAAGAAGGATAGTTCATCTTCTTCTTCTTCATAATGCCAATATGAAGAAGAGGATGAGTTGGAGAAGATATAACCTCTTCTTTAAGCCTGATTCTTCTTCTTCTTTTTTCTTTTTTCTTTTTTCTTCTCTATCTTATCAAGAAATACTAGTTCTTGTTTTCTTTTTCTAGATATCACAAGAAAAAAAGAGGTTCTTCTATTTGGCTTCCATAAGGAGAAGAAGAGGTTACGGTTCTTAACTTTCTTCTTATTATTATTTTTCTTCGTAATCTCCTCTTATTCTTCTTTTGAGTACTCCTATTTTGTCTTAATTATAAAAAATACAATAGACACATTATTTTCATACATGTTTCCATGCCAATGATAGGTATATTAGACACATCGTTTTCATTTACATGTTCCCATGCCAAAGTGCATGATAGGTATATTAGATAAACATCTTTTTAATTTACATGTTCCCATGCCAAAGCACACAATAGGTGTATTAAATATACTATACTGCCTTAATTTTGATGTTAAGAAGAAGAAGAGAAAGAAGCTAAGTTTTTCCTCCTTTTCTTCCTCAAGTTGTTAAGACCCTAGGATATGCTTCAAGAAGAACCTCCTCATCCTTCTACTACTCCTCTTTAAGTGGGTAGTCTTCTTTTTCTTTACCTTTTTCTTAAAATAAAAAAAGATGAAGAAGTAAAATCTTTCTTGAGAAGAAACAAAAGAAGATGAAGAAGATAAATTGTGTCTAAGAAGAAACATATTGATATGCTTTCAAGAAGAAATTTGCGGAGGTTTGAACTTTGTGTCTTGGTTGTAGAAGATTTTTTCTAAAAACCTTCTCATTCCAGTGGTCCTTCTACATTAGAAGATCCTTTTAGTGGGTACCCATGAAAATTTAGGTGGTTGTTAGGTTGAGAGATCAGGTGGGTAAATTGATCCTTCCACCCATACATCAACATGCTTTCTTCCTAATGCTCTGGCCTATTGCATTACATAAGGGTTGACCTTAGAAGCCTTTGTTCTCTTATAGAGAGGAGTATACTCATCATCCAGGTCTACATGTATGATCGCTTCTTAGAATTGTTTTTGATGTTCTACAAACCATAAAACAATATTGATATCGTAATTAACTCCTTTCTTTGCAAAAATATGTGTAGCAAAACATTATCATTAATTTTAGACACTTTCATTTCAAATTATATAAAATTAATGTCCTCTAACGTATCCATACCTCCATTGAGCATTGTAGCAACACTTCTTGATGCCTTTCTTGCTGCAACAACACTTCTTGACAGTAGAGGAATTGGGTATATAAAATCAATAAAGGCAAATATGGATTTTTTGTTCCACTTTTGATGGCACGAGAAACTTAAATCTCTCTTCATTGTTGTCCATGCATAAATAGTATATGAGGAAAGAGGAGATTCAGGGTGAAAGCTTAAAGGCTTGTTTAAGAGATTTAGGTGAAAGCTTAGATGCTTGCTTGAGAGATTGAAGATTTGAATAGAGGAAAATTTAAATGGAGGCTGGGCCAGAGAAGCGGCTATTGAATGAGAAAAACTCACCCAACAACAACCACCGTAACTTCATGAAAATGCACTAGAATAGAACTTTAGCATGTTTATAGGTGTAAGGAAAAAAAACTTTTCAAAATACTAAGTTTTCTTCAAGATATATTCAAGTTTTTTTTTAATGCCACTTTTTCCAATCAACATCTTTGAATTTGGTGTTGTACTTGAAGTTACATAGTTACTTATGTTAGAAGTATTCTTGTACTTATTTTCTTACTTTATAGAGTACTAGCTTTTCACCTTTATGAATTTTAACTCACAATGGTTGAAGTTGCGTGGAATTTAAGCACGTTAGAATAAAATAAGCATTGAATTTCTTTAGAAAATATGAAAAAAGGTGAATTTAGATTCTAAAAGAAGAGAGAGAAACCCAATATAATAATATTATTTTTACACTTTTCATAGCTTCTAGGAAGAGAGAGAAAGCCCTTAAAGGGCCCATTTGGAGCCTGAAATTCCCCTAATGTTCACTTCTTCTGGCTTTTTGCTTGTCACATGAAGTTCTGCCTACTTGCCATCTAATACCTATACAAATTCAAACCCTAATCCCCCCCAACGACAGACACGTGCGCGTGTACATTGTAGACTAGCATTTACAAGATAGATGTGCCAATTAGATTATTTTTAAACCATATCTTTCATTGGCTATTTCCATTATCTTCTTCTCTAATCTATGTATTCCTTATGGAACATAACTTGGGCGCGCTCTTGATTCTTACGCGTCTACTTTCAACCACCTAATTATCATGGAAAAATGTGGAGCAAAGCATGGATGATCTTAGGCTATATCCTCAAGCATACCCATAAAGACTTTCACTTCTCTCACTAAGGTATTGAACTCGAGATGGCCGAGAAACAAAGATGAAGCAGGTAAATTGTGTCTAAGAAGAAACATAAGAAGAAGAAAAAGAAGATAAATTGTGTATAAGAAGAAAAATTGTGTATAAGAAGAAAAAGAAGAAGAAGACAAATTGTGTATAAGAAGAAACGTAAGAAGAATCGTGTATAAGATGAAAAAGAATTTAGATTCTTTTTTGAGAAGAATCTAAGTTTTTTTCCTTATTATGAAGGCAAATAAGAGGTTCTTCTACCTTATCCTCCTCTTCCTCTTCTCCTTCTTTTTCTTAATCTTATTTTTCTTCTTCTTTGGTTAATTTCGCCAATAATGATCCCATGCCAAATTTCAAGATTAAAATACTCATAATTTATTCCTTACATAACGGCTAGGAACATTCTTTGTCTGTGACCCCACAAGGATTCGTGTACATTGAAACACTTAGTGGTGCTGAAATGCAAGTCTTTTTCAATGGTAGCAAACTTAGATGCTAATATGGCCCCTTGAATGAGAACACCTTAAAGGTCATTCATCAGAAAAAAGAAAAAAAAATAACAGAAGCAAGAAGCTAAGGCTCGCCAAGAAAATTTGTGCAACCACCACATTTCAATAAACATGGCCCAAGCGGTTGACCTAGAAGACGAGGACTGGGAGGTAAAGCCAGTGGGAATAACTAGCAATACTAGCCTAGAACACAAGATTTCCCTCATCGACATGGGTGTGAGGAGCCATAACCTAAACTTGGTGTGCATTGCAAAAAACATTTTTGACACCCACAAATGAATGAATTGAAGGAGTAGACACAGTTAAAAGCCCATGCATAGGATCATTCATTACTATGTTTACATTGGGAATAACCCCTTGGAAGGGAAGTTCTATGTCATGTTTATAGGTACCATGCGTCAAGAAGTGCTTCCTGGACGAGGATGGATGGGACACAATCGATGCCAAGTAGACTGGGACCCTCAAACTACTACCTTACTGAATTGTTGCGGATAGGTAACTATCCTTATGACGGATGAGGAACCTAGTTCTTATCAAGCTTCAACACTAGAGAACCATTCTCCCATTAAATAAGTCCTCGTACCCATCAAACATCCAAAGGTAACCCACGGCCCATTCAAGCCACTTAGAAAGCGGCCTCTCCTATCCTTGACCACATGGGAGAGTAACCAAGCTTCGATAAAAGCCTCGCCTATGTAAGATCAACCTTCACTGTCGAATATCCCCTTGACGCAAGTGGCATATCCAAAAACTAACCCAACTAACATCACGACCACTAACACATCTAGCCTTGAAGACTCCGGAGACCACTCGTTCATCCCCACCAGCAGCAATGTTTCTATGAGAAGGGTGACAAGTGGTGTGGGTACCAAAGGTATTTCTCCAAGCATAAGGTTACTTACAAAGGGCAATTAAAACTTTGGATACCCAAGCGGAAGGTCCAACATTCGCCAATCAAAGCCATGCCACACTGAACTAGGTACTACCTAAACATCGACCCTAAAACCTAAACCAAAAACATGGTTCATCAAAAGAGAGTTGTTGGAGGCCTAGGGCTACTATGCCCGGGTAGAGATAACTCTGGCTACCCAAATTAGTGCAGTTTTCACGATGCCCCGTCGCGCAAGCCGAGCTCCACAAAAATGCACTCCATAAAGATGGTGGGTGTGCTTGACATGCTTCTAGTGGCCCAAGGATATTATGTAGGTAAGAGAAGCATTTGGGTCCCTAAGGTCACACCATCGGCTAACCCAACCTCTTTTGTCACAACCATGGAGTGATGGCAATGGCAACCTAAGGTTCCCAACAACACGAAAACCCTCGACACAAACCTGGAAAACATTGCCCCATTCATGGAGCCCCAAGACCATCTCCAAAGATACCTGACATGATAATCCTTCCACCTCGCACCACTCAGCCTCCTTGCATGATGATGTAGGAGAGAGCCCTACACCACAAAATCCCCTACTACCACGACCACTAGCCTCCCTCGCTAACCTCGCCAGACGTGGGCCATCAATAGTAGGTACCTCATCCTTGCTAGATGAAGATGGGAACTCATCAAAAAATCCCATAGAAACAAGTCAAAGAAAGTAGAAAAAGAGTCAAAGGAAGTAGTGTGAAGAAAAAAGAAACAAAAGGTTGATGTACGATGGAGAGTCAACCGGATGCCTTCATTTGGTTCTCTAGTCATCACTGGCCTTCTTAGTACATCACCGGATGGGGGGGCCATGGCAGGTGAAAACTTGGCCCATGGTTTGGCCCATCACCTTGATGGTCAATGATCAGAATACCAACATCTCAAACATTCTTTACAAAAGAAAACTAGTGTAAGATGTGCATGCATGCTCACATTTGTGTGTGCACGTTCACATCTACGCATGCACGTTTTCACTTCTACACATGCACGTTCACTCTCAACATGCATGTTTGGAGGTTTGAATGTACGTACACCATTTTGCATACACACATTTCCAACAATGGCATGTGAACATATGTATCCTTTGTACGTTGTCGTTCCACGGCACGTCTATGGTGTGAAACCATGTATGTGAGGCCATTAAATGCAAATCCAGATGCATGGGATTAAGTGCCTGTGTACATATGGGATGTATGGCGTGTGGAGGGTTTTGCTTTTGAGGGCGTCGCCAGGTGTAAAGGGTTGACGGTATTGGCTTTGAGCTTGTTGCAGGCCTGTCGGGTGAGAGGTCAGATGATGGAGAAGATGTCAGCTGTTCGATGGTTCGTATGTGTGTGCGGCCGTTTGATATGTGTGGGCACATCAAAATACAAGCGTGCACTTGAGGTTGCAATTGAAGATATGTGGAGCATGGAAAAAGAGAATTGAGGGGCCATATACCTTGGACTTGGTGTGAAATGAAATAATATAGTGGCCATTTTTCAAAGTTAAATAAAATCGGAAAAATGAACGTGGAAAGGTGGCGTGGAGGCAATGAGCTGCTGCCAACGTGGATTCTCGAAGGCAGGCGAAGCATGGAGAAGGGCTGGGGAGTCAGCGCAGCTGGAGGTCACCGGGGGCAGTGTTTGCAGTAGCCGTCAAAGGGGTGCGCCGAATAAAAGGTGGAGACGGCCGTGTGTTCGCGAAGTGAAGAGAGCTGGGGGGGCTCTTAGGTGGAGGTAGCCGCATGCTATATGCAGGGGAGAGCAAAGGAGCTCTGGGAAGTGTGCAACGCCGAATCCAAGAGGGAGAGGCGGTCTTGCTTTCAAGGGGGGTTTTCAGACGGGCGTAGCCGCAACCATACGGGTTGAAGGACTCACTAGTGCTGCTAGAGGGCCGACGTGAGAGAAAGGGGACCGCCTCGTTGATATGGTACTCTCTGGGGATTCTACTAAAGCTGCTGGTCAACTAGCTGGCGCGAGGAGTTAAGGTCGGATGGTGTGGCCGGTGATATTGCAGTGAGAGGCCTCGAAGGCATACACAAAGGGGAGAGCTGCAAGGCAAGTGTGGAGGGCGCCAGATGCAGAGATAAGGGTGGTGAAAAGCTGGCGGGCTGGTAATGCTGGGGGGAATGAGCAGAAAAGAGAGGGAGGGTGGTCGTCTAGAACCGCAGAGCAGAGGCGCAGCCTGCAGAAGAAAGGGGGAGAAAAAGAGAGGCCGGCCGGCAGTTTCTTGGGGGACGAATCGCCAGGTTTCTGGAAGCTGGAAAATACGCAGAGTAATAGGGTGCTGGTGCCCCTGTTTACCTCGCTGCTGTCCTAGAGTATCTGGCTGAAGGTCACTTGCTTGCCAGCATGAGCATAGGAGGTGTTTGATAGGCTTCTAGTTCATAGTGTGGTAAAGCCATAGAATCCGTTGAGATTGCTAGAGGATTGGGAGGCTCTATCTGAAGTAATTATTGGTTATACCAGTAGGAGCAATGAGCATTATGCTAGCCGCCATTAATATCTGAATCTTTCACTTCGCCGTCAACCTGTAAACCATTAAATAGTCATTGTTGCCTTGCTATTTCAATCATGGGTGGAAAAGGAATCCTAAGTGTAATAGCCAAAGAGCTCCCAGTTTTGAATCAAATTGCGCTTCTGTTTAATTGAGTGAGAGAGAAGGTATTGAGCGTTTCCTGTGTGCCTGGCATGATGCCAACAAGGTGATTGCTCGACTAAAGGATAATATCGTTGCTGAAGCTCCTTCAAGACGACAACAATATAAGTCAAAGCTGCTTAACAAAGTGCATGAGGTCTTCACTACTTCAAGAGAGGAAAGTACTGCAAGTTTTGGGTATTAAGATTTTAGCTCTTCTCTCTACTTTTTTTTAATAAATCCCACCACTCTCTTACGGCTCCATGCTCACTTTATATCATGACATTTTGATTCACTTGAACTCAATCTTTTACCTTGACCTTGGAGGGATTTGAAAACAACTCTCACAGCCAGAAGTCTCGCACTTTCCCAGCGACACCGCCCACGTCATGACATCTTTGGTGAACCCGACGTGAATCGAACACGCCCTCAAAAGCAAAACCCTCCACACGCCATACATCCCATATGTACACAGGCACTTAATCCCATGCATCTGGATTTGCATTTAATGGCCTCACATGCATGGTTTCACACCATAGACGTGCCGTGGCACGACATCCACCCCCTCTAAACCTGCACATCCTCTGGTATGTGCCACACAGGTCCTGGAATTCAGTGTCCATGCATTATTTGCACACCAACATTGGTATATGTACAAGCATCCAACTAGGCGTCTTAAACCCTGTCAAACCTGACCCAGTTGGTAGCACCCTAGTAAACATGAAACAGTAGAAGAATATACATAGTGCCACTCACAAGGGGTTATCCTTTGTTGAAACATAGCATGACATCTTAACCTACCCCCCTAGCCTGCAAGATATTTATATCTTAGCAATCACATCTGAATGGTTCTGCTTTCCCACCTGGATCAAATACCAATCGCTTTTGGCATATGTGCCATATCCTTTGCTCATATGAAGCCCTATCCTCACTTAGATTCTCTGCATATGCATAATTATCCTCATCATTCAAAGTGGGATGCTCTTCAAAATAATTTCTTTCAAAATTTTCCTCAGGCCATGTTTGAAGCCTTTGCACCACATATTGTATGGCCACACCAAGTAACAACTGCATTAACAGTATGCAACACACACTTGGTAACATCCCATCCAAATCTACCTTGCCCGGATCCAGCTCACTCACTGACAAACATTCATTCTTCTCATCCAAAGACGGAAAAGCATGGTCTTCATTGGCTTCCTCTATGCTATTATATACCTCTTCTTTAGGCCGTTGTAAAGTATGCAAAGCATCCACACCATCAACACATACAAAGTCCAACAAGGCATCATCGAGAATAGCCTTCAGATCTGAATCAATCTCATCACAATCATTTGGCTTACATAACACCTGTACATCCTCACTTGCAACCGACAGTTGACTAGCATCAAGCATAGAGGAGCCCAAAGCTGATGGGGATCTATTATATACCATGAAATCATCCAATGCATCATCTAAGATAGCATCCAATCCAGGATCAATCGCATTGAAGCCATTATCATCTTGCAATCCCACATGTTGATTATCATGAACATTCATACCCCCATAGCTATATCCATTTGGTTGCTCATATGTAGCCTCATGAGGCTCTGTGACCACACTTTGCATATCCTGCATGTTATCTCCCAGTATTTCTTGATACCTGTCTGCAGATGGGCTTAGAATTATGGGTCCCTCACCCAAGTACCCTTGAATCTGTATGTCATTGAACCCTGTATGATCCAAAAAGACAGATTCAATTTCCCTCTCCAAATCATCATCATAAACAGGCTTCCAAGCTTGAGATTGTTGCTCACAAATGTGGTTGCAAGGTAACCCTGACACTGATGACATAGCATCACCCTGTTTATTGTTGGAACACCCAGTTAGCATTCCAGGATAACCCAAATCCAAAGAACCTTGGCAACCAGCTTCAGAAGCAACATCACTGTTGGAATCACCCATATCACTCACCCCCTCTAAATCAATCACACATACTTGTGGCCCATCTTGTAATGTTTTATTTTCTTCGCATGCATATTCATGTACATCATCCTGCTTATAAGCATCATAACCAGATAAGAATGCAGTAATGATAGCATCTTCTTCTTGTCTTAGATCTTCAAACTCTGCAATCATGCTTTCAGCAAGAAGCATTGGTTCCTGCTGTTCTTCACACATATGATACAACACCTGAGGAATACCCTTCAAATGAGCACTTTCGTCATGAGAATCCTCAAGTTTACACAGCGTACATGCTTCACAGCCCAAGAGGAAACTATTAGCAATGTCCTCTTCCTCGTGTACTGGGTCTTGAGCACCTGTCCTGAAGCTCTCTGAATCAAGTGTCTCCTCAAGAATAGGCATACACACATCATTTGGTATGATTATAGGACCCTGTATGTCTGCACCCTCAAATAAGGAAGACAGATTATACTTGCAGAGTTCACCCATTGCATCTTTATGAGGTTGTAGCAAAGCATCGCTTTTGTCACTGTGAAGTCCTTGTTGCTCACTAATGGCTTTTTGCAGTCCCAATTTAACATAAACAGCCTCCACAATCTCTGTATCAGCAGCCTTGAATAGCAATTGATTATCCTCCATAAGACATGCATCGACAACCGCTTCTAAATTGGCTCGGATCATTGCTGGAACACTATCACAGCTCACATTATGCCTCATTTCATCACCCTTTTGCTTTTTCTTTTCCCAAGTAAGTTGCTCCTGCTTTAGGTTCATGGAACTCGCATAAATAAGTGCATCTGCAAAATCACTCCATCGTTTGGAGTGATACTCTGCTAGTTCCAGCACTTCATCTTTTAAATCAGGACTTATAAGGTATGCAAAAGATGCAATCATCATGTTTTCTGGAACCCCTTGATTCTTCATCTCAGTCTCGTAACACCTTAGATAGCTTTCTGGATCGAAACCATCAAATATATTGACCCTGTTATATACCAATTGCACCGCAATTTCCACCGCTTCCTGAATTCGCTTTTCTTCTTCAATCTTCCTGAACCGCTCTTCAAGCTCTTTCATCTCTGTATATAAATGCTCCATTTTGCTAGCCATCTCTACGTACTCTCACCCCAGCGGTTTCACGTCGGGTTCACCAAAGATGTCGTGACGTGGGCGGTGCCGTGGCATGACAACGTATGTTCCCAATTACAATGCTATAAAAATAAAGGGCCCTCCTCTCAATTCCCACTATTTCCTTTGCACCTAGCCAAACTCTTGCCAATTTTTTATTGCCTCTCCCTGCCTCAAAATTCTCATCGTGGTGACTACTACTGGGGTATACGAGTTCTCCTCTCATAGCATACTCCTCACTCCCACCAAGAAGAGGAAGGCCACAAAAGTCATCAAGCTCCTGGAGTATAAGAGATAGCTACCACCGACTTCTCCCCACTTGGCATGGAGCTGCTTCAAAAAGTCAGTGGGGCGGAGGCGGCGGCCACATGATCCACTTGGCATGGAACTGCTTCAAAGAGACATTGGCGGGCCACATGATCCACAGCCGGATCTTCTCAGATAAAAAGTCAAGCATAAGATTAGGTACCATACCCATGAGTGCTACAAGGACCCTCGAAGTCATGGAGCACCTTATGCGGCTCAGACTCAGCCACCTAGCCGCTATTCCCACTTGGGGCCTTGAGCTCTCCACTTATTTTGGTTTCATTTCTTCTACCCATCTTAATATTGGAACTGTATGTGATGCCGCAAGTGCCGACCTCACCCTACCCCTCACTTTTAACATGACCCATGAGGACTCTCACCTACCCTGAGCCACATAACCATACTAGAAGCTTAGTGGTGCACATGGCACGGTACACAACATCATCAAGGGCCCCGTAAACAAGTATGGTGTCAAGTGGGAAGTTATCACCTTGTAAACAAGGATGATGTTAAGTGGGAAGGCATCACCTGCCAAGACCTATGCACCAGTACCTGCACCCTTACCATGCTGACTATAACCTTTGTTGGAGGGAAACTTATAGCCCGATGCATCCTCTCCCTTCTCACTGGCCTCAAGTTGGGCCAGGTCGTTAACTGGGCCGACTACTTTCATCATGAGCTCCATAGTATTTGCGTCAACCCTGCCAACAAGTTTGGGGCAGCTATGATCCTCACTAAGGTACTCTATTACACCACGGATTAGGAATATCTCCTCAAACTTTACAGCTACCAAAGTGACGCCACGTAAGCCCCCTCCCCACCCCAAGTAGGCCTCCAAACATTACAGCTACCAAAGTGCCGCTAGCCCAAGTAGCCCCCCTCCCCACCCCACCCTAGTGGCTCCTTCCCCTGCTTACTCGCCGACCCCCCACAAGAAGCAGGACCAGGAGGCCGTATCAAGTGAAACCTTTGACGCTAAGAAAAACCTCATGGATACCCTCAATAGGTCGGCAGAGCCATAGGTCCAAGCACTAGTCTGACCCGTAATGGCCCATCTCACAACGTACTCATAGGTGCCAGAAGAGCCATCAACTTCAAAAGCTAACCCTTTTTACCTCTCATGAGGCACAAAACATCATAGAGACCCATCACAGGGTCCAACATGGCAACCTAGTCTCGACAGAAAGCTTTGGCCGTTTGTGCCAATAGATTTCCTTGCCACATTTTCCTCCCTTAATTTAATTCATGAATATTTATATATTCTCTCTTCAGAATTTTATTAGCTAGTATGCTGTTTCAAAAAGTATTATAATCTATCATTTAATCTCTAGTCCTAAGTATAAATTAATTATATCTTCAATTGGGATCTTTAAAAAGGTATACTATGGTATGTACATGAAAATTTGACACAAGGGTAGACTAAGGTATAAAGCTATTTCTATGTTCTTGAAAACTGTGCAAGAAAATTGAATTCAAATAGGAATAGACTTAGGGTTGAATTATCATAATCAAATTCATCTTTTAAAATAAGAAAATAACCACAAAGAACAATTTTTGGAAGTACTCTTAAATACCTTTTGATAAATTGGTTTAGGGATGAGTAAAGGCTTGATGTAGTGAGTGAAGTTCATGAGATATGTTTGTACACTTTGCATAAAGATGGATACTTTGACACTTTTATACAAGTGATGCTATTGTGAAAGACAAGTCTAGTACCATGTATTATCTCCAAAGAGGAGAAAAATCAGCAATATTACGATGAATTGTGCTAACAAGCATTTCAAATATGAGAGCAAAAGATCCACGAGGTAAGATTATGCTTATGTAAACAGTGTGAGTAGTAGGAAAGAACAAGGAAGAAACCAACGAGGCAATGGTAGCGGAGATTACTCATTTTCTTAAAATGTTTCTCTGGTTGCTATCGCGATGGCATCCAGAAATTCTTTTTTATGCATTAAATTACTACCTATATTAACTTGAAAATTAAAGCATGCAATTTCTTTCACACTTAAGGCTCATATTTTTGCATACATATAAGTGGATTATCACATACGCTAGTGTTGAAAAGGTGTATATATTTTTTGACTTTTGTAAATCCAAGCCCTTAAAAAATAATGATGGATCTTAATTAGGTGGTGGGCATGTCTTTCTTGTGAAGTGATGTTGGAGTCATAATAGATTGGTCCCCCCCACCCACTTGCCCCACCAAAAAAAAGAAATTGTATGTATTCTCTTGATTGGATACACTCCCTTTCTTTCTCTCTCTCTCTCCCTCTCACACACACCCATGCACATGTCATGCACGCGAGGGTACACACGTGGGTGCATGTGTGCACATAGAATTGTTCTTGCACACAAATTCCTATGGTTGAATATGATAGAAGATGATGTCGTTGAATAGAAAGAATAACCCAATTCGTCCCCTCATGTCATACGTAAGCCCTTGAAACCAACTCTAATTTTATGAAGCTTCGTGGGAAAGTTCGGAGTTTGCCTGCAGGCTCTATATAATCAGACCACATGGCAGTTTGGGGTAGGCTTTAGTGTGTAAAACACAAATGGAGAAGTGCTTTATAATGGGGCGGCAACTGGGCGAGGGCGCTGACGGCGTGGTGCGGCTGTGCACGCACAGCTGCACTGGCCTGCAATACGCATGCAAGACTGTGAGCAAAGCCAACCCCCTTGCGCTTCGCCATATCCGGGCGGAGATCGCAGTGCTGGCAAAGCTGGGTGGCGCCCATGCACACGTAGTGACCGCCCACGCCCACTTCGAGGACGCACAGTCTGTGCATTTGCTCATGGAGCTCTGCGCGGGCGGGAACCTCCACGAGCATCTGCAGCAGCGGCGCCGACTGCCGGAGCCAGAGGCGGCGCAGGCTTTCGCGGCTGTAACGAAAGCTCTGTCGTTCTGCCACCGCCGCGGCATCCTTCACAGAGATTTGAAACTGGAGAACGTCTTGTTCCCGTCTCCAAGTTCTGGCAGGTACAGCGAGCTGAAGCTGTCGGACTTCGGCGCCAGCGTCGATTTCTCCACTAGAACTCTCTTCAACGATCCCGAAGGCACTCCCCAGTACATGGCGCCGGAGATTCTCTCCGGCTTCTCTTACGACGAGAAAGTGGACCTCTGGAGCCTCGGCGTCGTTCTCCACATCCTTTTAGCCGGTTATCCGCCGTTTGATGGCGACTCCACGGCCCAGGTCTTTCATGCGATCAGGAGAGGCCGGCTAGACCTCAAGAAAGACCCTTGGCCTGCCATCTCTGCAGACGCCAAAGAGCTCGTGAAGGGTCTACTGCAGAAGAATCCTTACAGGAGAATGAGACTGATGGATCTGCTTGCTCACCCTTGGGTGCAGCAAGGCACCGAAACAACAGCAAGCGAAAAGACATGGCCTTCGTGTAGACTACCATTTCATCAGAAACCAGTTCAGCAGGCTTGCACAGAGAGAGAGACGTGATGAAGACATTTTCAGTCACCTCACCATGCTTGCACAGAGAGAGAGAGAGAGAGAGAGAGAGAGAGAGAGAGAGAGAGAGAGCGCACATTTGTACCAAGCTTACATGCAAGATTTTCCAGTTATACAATCAGGTGATGTTTACTAGGAGAAATAAACCAATTTTGTCCTGAGACTTGACCATTTGCTTTCTAATGTTTTCAAGGGGTATAGGCTTTCTAATGCTTTCTAAATGTATACCTTTTGTAAACTTTGAAGAAATAAGACCACCTTTTGGAACCACACGTATAGGCTTCTTTCTTTTTTGTACATAATATTTTATGTAACAACTATATTAACTCATGCCATCCTATATCTTCCCATGTGAACCCCTCATGTTTACACAACAAATTATGGAAACAATAAGAGAAGAATCTTCCAAGAAAGGCTTGCCTTATTTTGGAAAAGAGAGAGAGAGAGAGAGAGAGAGAGAGAGTTACATCAACGTCTATGGATGGCCAAAATGGCATATGAGACCAAATACATAAACTAAAGTCTAAGACCATGAAGATCTTATGCCAATTTGTGGTCCCAAGTCTGAGAAAAGAAATATCAAACCAAACTAAAAGAGAATTAGTTATAGTGTCCATCCATTATACCACTAGGAGATGCAACATGTATGATGGCATTGCCAAGTTGGAGGTTGTTGAACGTTGGGAAGACTATGTGACATTAGGTACCATTTGAACAACAAGGTTCGGGTTGTGAAAATTTTGAATAAGGGAATTTTCACCATGGAAAAGAGCCCATCTACCTTCGTTACGTGTTGCTCAAACTCTAGCAACTTCGGCCCCTTTTTGCTTCAACTCATATATTTGCTGGGGTGAGCTCATTTGAAATCCATACCTTGGTACTCTTGAATACGTTGGTACCCTTAATTTTCCTTAAATGAAGAGAGAGAGAGAGAGAGAGAGAGAGAGAGAGAGAGAGAGAGAGAGAGGTCAAATAAGAATATGTAAGATAGAATGTGTTCAACAAAAGGAGTTTAAATTTTATGGGCTAATGAAATAATTTACATACATAATGAAATTTCAATCAGTAAATAAGTGAAAGACGTGTAAGTTCGATCTAGTAAGGGGTAGTATGGCTCCCCAACTTAGATTTAAGTGAAAGATGTGTAAGTTTGGTCTCATAAAGGGGTAGTTAATTTATTGCTTATATAAGGAGTGTGTTTAAAATGCCAAAATTCATAAATAAGGGGTTTCAGTAATAAGTCTTATATGGAGTTCTCATGTAGCCACTCCCCCCAAGAGAAAACATTCATAGTCCACCTACATGTAGTGTCACGTAGGCTGTAACGCCTGTGACGGCAGACCGGATGGCTAGACGGGGCTTTAGCGTCAACGCTTCGGTCGGAGCGTCGAGGACGTGGCCATCCGGGGTTCAGTGGGAGAGGATGCCCATGCGGAGTCATGGGCAGCCAGGCTAGTGTGGACGGCAGGCCACACACTATATAGCCTGGGGGATGAGGGGTAATCCTCATTCTTCCTCTATGGCTGGTGGTGAGCCAGAGGCCTCCCCTCCTCTGTGGGGGTAACGCCCGTAGTGGTGTTACGGTGATCTAACATGTAGACTATGTATAAGAGGTCCCCTAAAAATATAATTATAGAATTGTTATATTAGAAATGATTTATCCACTCAACATGTGCTTCAAAGAAAAATTAACATGCTAGAAAAACATAGACTAGAATACCACTATAAATCCTCTCTTTTCCAAATGCAAGCTAGAGAAATGTAAACTAGAATACCACTAAAGCCTCCCTTTTCTAAATGTAGGCTAACGACTCCCATTCTCTTTTTATGAATAAGACTTTATACACTTTTGATAGATATTGTATGTGTGTGAATCTATTTTAAACGTGGGGGTGATTGTGATTATAAATAAATTCCCTTCCAAAGTTTGGCAATTAAAAGATAGACAAACCAATGAGCAGGTCACCTTTTTCTTGTCTTTGAAGCTTCTATGAGGCATATGAAACAATGAGGTACATATATTGCATTTGAAAGTCTCCCTTTTATGTGCTAAGCTTGCCATGGCCATGGCCATATTTTATTTGCTAACATTTCCATGGACATCATTGAAACTATAACTAGACATATCGATATGTCATGTTGATCTTGAATTTGAAAGTCTTGCTTTGATGTCCTCATGTTGATCTTGCATTTGAAAGTGTCCTCGTTTGATACGCTAACTTTTCCATTGCGATCATTGAAGCTATAGCTCTAGACACATGGATATTTCCTCATGTTTAGCTTGGTTGTAGATTTCTTTTATTTATATTTAAGAAAAAAAAGTAAAATATTAGCATGATAAAAACTAAGAATGCAGTATGCGAGGCAATTATTTGATTTATTTTGTAAAAATATACTTACATTTAAATAAATTTCTTTAAACAAATTAATATTATCTTATTCATTGATGATAAGTCTTGAATATTTTTTAATAGTTAAGGGACCTTTTTTCCCCCTATGATTGGAAAACTCAAGCTATATTAATGTTATGGTATTATTTTAAATGTGGGTTTCATTACAATCATATGGCAATACCATTTCAAAGTTTGAAGATTAAAAGGTAGACATACCAACAAGATACCAAATTTGTACTACTTTGAAAGTTCTATGATTGTCTTATCTTTGAAGTCATTTTTTGAAGTGCAAACTTTGCAATTATCCTCTTTGAAGCTATGGTCTAGACATGCCAACATGTCCACATCTTGCTCTTTGAAATAGATTCCTAACATTTGTTTATATATATATATATATATATATATATATATATATATATATATATATATATATATATATATATCATCATAAAGTTAAGCATTTAGTAGGGTTCCACCTTACAATGCCTTATAATGTTTTTAATTCTTTTTGTTACTTCAGAATTCATAGCCATATGAATTTGCTCTATATTATTCTATATTTAATTTTCTAAAAGATGTGTACATAGGGTCACCTTTGGGCTAATGGCTTATTACCAAAATAATAAACTTTGTCAAAGTGAAAACAAAACTTTTCATATAACATAGTCTTCCTCTAAAATTTGTGGAATCACTACAACCTATGAGGGGTCTAGCAACATTGGTGTATCGTAAAAACTTATAGTGTCACATAGTGACACCCATATGTCCCTAACAATGAGTTTTTTTAAAAATAGTTGGGTGTAGAGATTGTACTTCAAAATTAATTTATCTATGTCATGCCTTTTTCCTGAGAGCTAGTTGCATGCATTTTCACTTTCCTACATCTTCTCCTTAGGAACCTATTTCTCCACACCCTATGTCTTACTTTCTTGCCTACATACACTTGACACTGTCTGCGTCCTTAGCCATGGATCTTGCTATTACAATATGTACACATCTTTCTCTTTGAAATAGATTCCTAATATTTGTTTATATATATATATATATATATATATATATATATATATATATATATATGTATGTATGTATGTATGTATGTATGTATGTATGTATATATACATATCTCCATCATAAAGATTAGGTAGGGTTCTACCTTACAATGCCTTATAAATATATAAATATATATATATATATATTTGTAAGGGTTCCATCTTACATTGTAAGGCATTGTAAGGTGGAACCCTACTTAATCTTTATGATGATGAGATATGTGTATATGTATGTATATATATATATATATATATATATATATATATATATGTATATGTATGTATGTATGTATGTATGTATGTACTATGTATATATATATATACATATATATATATATATACATACATACATATACACATATCTCATCATCATAAAGATTTAGTATTTTAGTATGGTTCCACCTTACAATGCCTTACAATGTTTTTAATTCTTTTTATTACTTCAATGAGGAATTAATAACCATATAAATTTACTCTATTTGATTCTATATTTGATTTTTTAAAAGATGTGTACTCATAGGGTCACCTTTGGTCTAATAGCTTATTACCAAAATTATAAACTTTGTCAAAGTAAAAATAGAACTCTTCATATAACATAGTCTTTCTCTAGAAATTGTGGAATCACTACAACCTACGGGAGGTCTACTGAAAATGGCTTATTTGACAGAACTTAGCGACACTCGTATGTCTCTAAGAATGAGTTTTTTAAAAAAATAATCGGGTGTCGCTTATATTAGCAATAGAATTAGTGTAGCTAAAAATTTCATTAAAATTTTGTCGCCCTAGCGACATTCCTAGCAACACTATTCCCATTTGAAAACATCCATTACAACGTGGAGATTTTACTTTAAAATTTATTTTTCTATGTCGTGCCTTTTTCTTGAGAGCTAGCTGCATGCATTTGCACTCTCCTATATCTTCTCCTTAATAGCCTGTTTCTCCACACCTTGTAGTCTACTTTCTTGCTTGCATACACTTGGCATTTCCTACATCCATAGCCATGGATCCTGTTAGTGACATATTATTGATCTTGCTTAGCTAGATCCTACACTACAAGGGATCGTGCTCATACCCGCGCTCCTAGCCGCGGAAAATGACTTGTGGAAAAAAAGTAGCGGGCCCGTGTATCAGCATGTGTATCATCGCGGCCAGAGACATGCGTGTAAAAGCACGTGTATAGACGTAGTCAGATGCGCTGATACGAGGGCTTATACATGCATTTTGTCAGTTTAGCTGTGCTTATACACGCGCATTTCACAAAGTATCCGCGTATATACACGCGACTTTTACAGAGTTGACGCGTCTATACACACGAACAGAGAGCAAAAAAAAAAATCCAGAGAGTGCTATTTGGTACCTGAATGCTGTTCCAGCATTCTAGCACCCAATAGCACTCTCCGGATTTTTTTTGGGTGCATTACACCATCCACGAGGAAGATTTAGTGCATTGTCATTACACGATTCAAGAACGACATGAATGCATACATTGTCAATACACGATTCAAGACAGACATGAATAAAAATACTATCAATTCACGATTCAATATTACTATCAAAATTTTATGTGTACACATATATACAAGGGAGTCCATATGTCGAAGTAGCCCATGGCTTCAATTATAAACAAATATATACAACCATATCATCAATATGGAATGTGATTGAAACGGGACCCTTTAATCTTCTTGAAGGGAATAATCAAAAACTCATAAAATATATCAAATATTAAAACAACTACTTGAATTAAATTAAAAATTAAAGCATATAACAAAACATAAGGCAAGAGAAAGAAAAAACATCACCATCAACACCATGCTGGGTGCAATCTTCCCCCCCTTGTGCGTGGCCTTCCCCCACACAAGAGTATTTTTATTAGCTTTCCAAGCAAAAATAGGCCATAGCCCCCAAAAATATACAAAGTGTGCTTTTTGAGAGCACGACACTCTTCTACAACAAAAATAGAGTGTCCCAAAGATTGGGGCTAGGGTAAAGCCTTTGGGCTTTAATAAATTCAACACTATAAATGTATTTTTTCCAATGTATCAAAATGGAAAAATCAACTACTAAGGTTACAAGCTACGCTTGTAAAAATAAATGTGATGCACATAAGAAACATTCTCCTCAACATTATTTATCAATCCTCGTAATCTTCTTGACCTGAAAATATAAGCCCAATTAATAATTAAATTAATCTCACAAATATTAAATAGGCACAAACCATAACCAACTCATGACTACCAGGCGTAAGTACTTTCATGGATCACCCTGCCAATACAAACCTAACTGAAATAATCATAGACGGCCCCAAGCATACGTCATGTACCGCATGTATTAATATTTATAGTGGTGTCACCCACGATATTAACCTAGCCGGCATGACGCAAGAGTAACCTAGGCATCCCCAAATTACTCAAGAGGAAAAAAAATAATATTCTTAAAGAGAACTTAAAATATATTCTCATAACATCCCTCTTGCTTGAGTTTGCAATTGTCCTCAATTGCAGGTTTGCTGGGTTTGAAAAGAACGAAGGATCTCAGGATAAGCTCGGAAAAATTTCTCAGCATCCATTTTGCATCTTCTTGAGGATGGTTTTTGAATGTCAAAAGGTATTTAATTAACATGGATCATAACAATCCCCCCTATTGGGAACCAACTCTTCTCAGTTGCGCAATCAATGAGTGGATGGCTTCATGGCACAAGTGGAGGACAAGATCATCACATCAAACAATTTCTGAAAACAAATAAGTGAACGCATGTAAAAGGGATCTAAGTGTCCCATACCACAGAGGTACCTTCCACATACAAACACTCGCTGGTGAAAGATAGATGGTGAAAGATAGAAGACATAGATACGTCTGGTGTAGCCATGTAAAACCAATCTAATGTCCCATACCATAGATTAATTCCACACGACACTACCTTAAGAACATAAGTTTGAGACGGAGTAGCTAATTCCCTCTGAAACTTTCATTCTGACATAACTTTTCTCTATCTTCAAAATTAGACTACAAGTCTTATTCCAAAAATGAATTAGGTCGAAATAGAAATTCTTATTAACTTAAGATTGAAAAATAATCAACTTACGTTACTGTCAATAACTTGATGAATTCTGGGGATTTGTTCTTGATCTTAATCTTGTAATTGTCTAACTAAATTCTCGAGATTTATTTTTTATCTTAATCGTGATGAATTCTCGAGATTGGTTTTTGATCTTAATCTTAATCTTGCAATTATCTAACTAAATTCAAAAATTATAGTCTTTGAATAAGTTTATAATTCTTGAATTTGTGAATCTTACTTGTAAACAATGAAATCTAAAGGGAATCTTGATCTTAAGCTTAATCTTAAACTTGAAATCAAAACTTGAAGAAAAATAGACATCTTGCGTCCTAGTTAATAGCAAGAACTTGATATACTAGTAATGAATCATGGCTTAGATTAAAAATACTTGAATGGACGAAAATTGAGAGATTAGTCTTTAATTAATCATAATTATAATTCTTGAATAAATCTTGTTCTTAAGAGGTTTAAATCTCGTGGTTGAATATATCTTTGACTTAGATCTTCAACTAGAACACTTGAAAATTTAAACAAAACTTTACTTGAATTGGTATAAACTTTGTAATTGTGATTGGTATAAAACTTAAGCTTGGTTTCTAGTCACTTGAGAGCTATTTCTTTACTTTTCTCATCATCACTAAATTCGATGGTGAAGCAATTGATAACTTGAATCAAAGACTGGAGAAACTTGCTTGGTTCTTGAATCTTCAAATTGGTCTTAATCTTCTATGAAATGTCTAGCAATCATTTTTACTTGAATTTGGGCAACTAGATCTTGAAGATAACTTTTGCTAATCTTGTCTCGATCTTTCTAGTTAGGTCACGGTATCTAAAATTCTTTTTAGGAGCTAAAGTTTGCTAACTAGGTCTAGAAGGAAATAATATTGAGAAAACAGATGCAAAAGCAAAAAAGAAATTGTATACAATAAATAATTTTTCTACACATACCTCCACCTTTGGTTAATGTGTCGAGTGCGTTAACCTCTTCGGTGTCAAGCATGTCCTTTTGTGCAATTTGGTTCTTCTTTCTAGTTGGGCAAGATTTAGCATAATGGCCTATCATCTTACACCTGAAACACTTGACAATAGACAGCTTGGATACGATGTCATTGGTCGGGCCATGCATGTCAGATGCTTCCACAGTTTTAACTATCTTCTTAATATATTTGTTCATTCTAGACAGATGTCGTTCAATCTTTCTTTGAGAGTTGTCCCGATGCTCTCGTTCTTGATTCAAAAGAATATAGAGAGAATCAAGCTATTCTTGAATAGTACGACGGTGCTGCGGATATTCACCCATTTCCTGACAATTAAAAAAAGAATAGGAAAAATTTAAAACAAGAGAAAAGATAGGGTTTCTTATCTCATATGGAATGTCGAACTAGATGTGAGTCCTTCCAAGTTAGCTCAATACACAAATGCATAATTTTTCAAGAAATAATCTATGTACTCTTTAAAATTAGAAAACTAGCCGTAGGTTAAAGCAACATTTTAATGATATCTTCACTAACAAGCTGTTTATATTATTTGGACTTCATGAGGATTTAGAAAACAACATTATTCACAAGAATTTGACTAAAGTCTCAAAATTTCTCTTGAGGTAAATTCTAAAAATCTGTAGAAGAAATCCAAACTAACTATATGTACATGAGATCCTTTTCTATAAAATATGATGGGAATAGTCAAAAAATATTTTTCTTTTGTAAAACATTTTATTGATCTCATTTAAGCTTATTTGAAAGCTTTTAAAGTTTAGTCAAAAGCCTAAAAATTATATATATATAGTAAAATAATTTTCCTTCTACTAGGGTGTGCTCAGCGCATGAATAGAGAAGAGAAATGAAAATTAATAATAGTAATAATATGAAGCTTTTTTAAAAAAATATTATTATTATTATTTTTTTTTATAAAGCTTTATCTCTATAAAGCTTTGCTAATGATTTATTCATCTACGCAGCGCCCATGATGAAGGAGGGAGATTTTAAAAAAATAAAAAAAAATAAAAATTATAGCATCTAATAAAAAATAAAAATAAACATTTTAAGCTTATAAAGCTTTTAGTTAATATAAGCTTTGTAATAACAAAGCTTTTAAGCTTAAATAAGCACAAATAATGGTCTGAAAATTCCTCCCCCGAAATTCGGAGCTCTTGGCGTCGCAGGTCGGATGGAGAAAAGAAATTCAGCGCCTCCTTGCGCTGCCGCCCGGGTATGAAGAAGGGAGAGAGAAGCGCTGCAGCCCGGGTATGAAGCCCGGGTATGAAGGAGGGAGAGAGAGACAGAAAAAGACTAATTGGAAATTATATATATATATATGGCTTTTACTCATTTCTCACAGAGAGATGCGCTTTTACTAATTGAGAGAAATTAAGAAAAATCCATCACCTCCCACCCTTGATTATAGAAACTGAGCAAAGGGAAGGTTTAGCAATTCTGATTATGGCTCTCCATGCTCCTCTGCTTGCTCTTTCAATCCGTACGGATAGATTAAGAAGAGGATTAGTGAAGAGGAAGGTGGTTTTATGGTTTTGGGAAACCCACTAATGGTTTTCCACCTAGTTTTACCCTTTGGGCAATAGATTGATGGAGATTGATTACCCAATGGTTAAAAACAAGCTTAATTTCATCCATACATAAATAAAAATCCCTAAACGTGTTCTTCTTTCATTTAAATTCAAGAAAATTACCAAAATCATCTCTGTTTTTGTCTCTTTCACCTCTTTTGACTGCCTTCAAGAAAATTAAATTACACCAAAGCTCTGATACCACTGAAACAGGACCCTTTAATCTTCTTGAAGGGAATAATCAAAAACTCATTAAATATATCAAATATTAAAACAACTACTTGAATTAAATTGAAAATTAAAGCATATAACAAAACATAAGGCAAGAGAAAGAAAAAACATCACCATCGCAATCTTCCCCCCCCTTGTGCGTGGCCTTCCCCCACACAAGAGTATTTTTATTAGCTTTCCAAGCAAAAATAGGCCATAGCCCCCAAAAATATACAAAGTGTGCTTTTTGAGAGCACGACACTCTTCTACAACAAAAATAGAGTGTCCCAAAAATTGGGGCTAGGGTAAAGCCTTTGGGCTTTAATAAATTAAACACTATAAATGTATTTTTTCTAATGTATCAAAATGGAAAAATCAACTACTAAGGTTACAAGCTACGCTTGTAAAAATAAATGTGATGCACATAAGAAACATTCTCCTCAACATTATTTATCAATCCTCGTAATCTTCTTGACCTGAAAATATAAGCCCAATCAATAATTAAATTAATCCCACAAATATTAAACAGGCACAAACCATAACCAACTCATAACTACCAGCAGGTGTAAGTACTTCCAGGAATCACCCTGCCAATACAAACCTAACTGAAATAATCATAGACGGCCCCAAGCATACGTCATGTACCGCACGTATTAATATTTATAGTGGTGTCACCCACGATATTAACCTAGCCGGCATGACGCAAGAGTAACCTAGGCGTCCCCAAATTACTCAAGAGGGAAAAAAATAATATTCTTAAAGAGAACTTAAAATATATTCTCATAACAGTGATATTATAAGTCTGAGTACTACTCAGACCCAGATGATGACCCGCTGCTCCCTCCATGATCAGATGAGCTCACATCAGTATACATGTTTGATGAGTAGTGCTCACGTCCAGCAGGAGCAGTGGCGGCGGGTGGATCATCAGTGGCAAAAGCATCAGCAGGTGCAGCAGCAGCAACTTGTGCCTGTTCAAGTAATATATCGTATATAAGTATATATATATGTAATTCAATAACCCAGAATCATTCGTTTAGAGTTTTCAAGTACCTGTCGACCGTATGGTCTCATGGCCATCTCAAACTGCACGTCCGTAATACGTCCCTCGACTCTGAAGAGGGCCCACGTGTCACGTCTGCTATGTCGGCGAGCATACCCAATATCGTGGGCTGTGGGCTTCCTCCCCATAACCCGTCGCTATATCATAATCAACACAATTTGTAAGATTAAAACAATCATAGAATCAATGAATTAAGTAAACAATCAAATAAAGTGGCAAGATACTTACGAACTCTGCCTCCCATGACTCGACGCCGCTAGATCCGAAATGCGAAGATCCAATGGTCTCCATCTGGATCCGTCGTGCCTCCACATGCTGTCTGCTCTTCACGCCACCCTCTGCTCGTTTCTTTGCCTCCTTCCACTCGCGTTTGTGCGCAATGGTGGCAGGTTTCTTGCAGGATAGCCACCCGCAACTACATTTAGCCCATCATCGTACGCGAGTTTCTTAAGGTGAGATCTTTTATTACTTAAGATCTCCCTTATTCGCGTCCTTCCCCATACATCCGAGAATGTTGCATGTGGGGGATTGGGGTACCAACTATGTACAGCATCTATCACCTCCCCAACTGGTTCCTATACATGCTTGATGATTCCCCATGATGACATGCAAGCTAGCACATATGATTTTGTGAAGGCAAGCCATATGCAGATGGGATCATCTCTCTCTTGAGCTGGATCGACAAGCAAGACACGCAAGCATGGGTGAACTTTAAGGACAAACACAATCGTGTAAAAACCTGTCCAAAAACGCAGTATCTGCGCGTGAACAATCTGTGCAAACAGGGTACACGCAGACATACACGCGCTCGTACACGCGGCCTGCGTAAAAACTTTCTCGAAAACGACTGACCATCGACAAATCTTTCTTATAAAGAAAGCCCAGACTGTCACTATCGTTCACAAAAGTACTGAAGCAGGCATGACCAGAGAAGGACGGAGACAATCGCATAAGGAAAAGAGACAATCGCATAAACAAATGGAAGGAAAGAGACAAGACAAAGGACAAACTGACTCACCTCTGAAAAAGTGAGTCTTCTTTTTGGCTGGTTTCCTTCACCCGTGTCTGCTCCTTGCACCCATGTCTGCTCCTTACACTTGGCTTTAGTGCTCTGTTGTTGGAAGAGGGAAGATTTGGCGGCGACGAAGGAGAGGAAAGATGAGTTTGAAAATGGTTTTTTGGAGAAGGCGGTGGGTTATTCTAGGTATAGACAGGTGGTCGCGTGTAGGAGCGCGTAGAGGGTGCTGTGACCATACGGTGCTCGGGCTCTGGCTAGTCGAAGATACCCACACGTGCATTGGGAAAGATATTGGAACAAGGAGTAAGAGTTGTTTTCTGAATTCGGGCATGGATCTGGTTGATAACGGATGAGTCCATGGCTCTTTTATATGGATCTGTTGGTTGATCTTGCTGATCTTCAACGGAGATTCCATTTGATTTTTATAAGTGAATACATTGCCGGTTACTATGAGCTAGGAACTATCGAAAAGGCCTCTGAGTGGATAGGTGGTGAGCATTCTGGTTGCCAATGATGCCATAGGTACACCAATGAAGGAAAAATTAGAAATTAGGATTCAACCAGATATTTTGGAGGATTATGATCAGTGACACTATGGTTTCATTAAATGATTATTTTAAAGACAGCTGATTCTGTGAAAAAGGCAATTTCATATTGGGTGTGTAAGTGGTGTGACTAGTTTTAAGTTTACATGAATATTCGACTAAGGGGCCTAGGAACTCTTTTCCCTGGTACCTGGGACAAAACCTAACCAAATTCTTAAATGGATCCCATCACTACAGTGGTTGGGCGGTTGGCTAACCCATGAGACTGGATGGGGTTATGCTAGACTAATGGATCCCTAAATTGAGACTCAATTCTGTTATGGTACGATAGATGAAGTAAATCCCAGATAAAAAATTATTCTATTGAAAAGAATCAACGGCTATGTCTCTCAATGAGAAAAAAAGCGTCGGTCTCTATGATCCAAGTGTAATCTTTTCCTTGATCTGACTATGGGACTTATGGGTTCGGTCAGATCAGTTCAGTTAGTTAAGGCTTTTGACTACGTTAGAGTAAAATTAGCTTGGAGGAATCGCCCGTGCTTTTCGGGTGAGGGAAGTTTTTTCGAGTTCGGTTTTGGAAGAACCGATGGATTAGTCTCTTGTTTGGATATCCATGGGCGAGGCCCCGAGTGAGGGTCCCTGCCCCATGCAAGAAGTGCTACTTCCGCTACTAGCACCCATGAATTTGTTGTGCAGTGGGGACAGGGATCTTTCAACTAAGGCGAGTAAAATAAACTACAAAAAACTGAGAATAATTCATCTTCATAGTTTACCTTGTAGTTTACTAAGCGGGCATAGTTTACTTCCTAGTTTACTCAGCACTTCGTAGTTTACTTCCTAGTTTACAGAGGGTGAATTTGGGTTTGGGACTTAGAAAAATTTGGAGCGCTTTAGTCCTTCTCTTTGCTCACTCTCTTCTCCCCCTCTCTCTCTCTATACCCTTCTCTTTTCTCTCCTCCCCCTCTCTCTCTCTATACCCTTCTCTTTTCTCTCCTCCCCCTCTCTCTCTCTTTATACCCTTCTCTTTTCTCTCTCTCTCTCTCTCTCTCTCTCTCTCTCTCTCTCTCAGTCTCTCACTCTTTCAGTCCTTCTCTTTTCTCACTCTCGCCCCCCCCTCTCTCTCTCTCTACCCTTCTCTTTGCTCTCTCTCTCTCACACACACTTTCTCGAACTCCTCATTTTGTTCTTACTTGCTCAGGAACCTCCTCAAAAGATAAGATCTCTCTCTATCTTTCCTCTCTACCCTTCTCTCTCACTCTTATAGTCCCTTTATTTGCTCACTCTCTTTATCCTCCCTCTCTCTCTTCCCCTCTCTTTGCTCTCTCTCTCTCTCTCTCTCTCTCTCTCTCTCTCTCTCTCTCTCTCTCTCTCTCTCTCTCTCTCTCTCTCTCTCTGTCTTTCTGTCCTTCTCTTTCCTTACTCTCTCTATATTTCTTTCTCATTTTCCAACAAAGCTTACTTAACTCATGTTTTGCATATAGATCCTCGAGTCTACAAATACTTCACTACCTTATTCATCCACACAATACAGAAAACCCCAACATGTATTGCTCTTGCCCTCTTTCTCTTTACACAATCATAAGATCATGACACAATCATAAACAATTGTCACAAATAAGATCATGACCCTGTCACTTCAATATTCACAAATAAATATGTTTACTGCACTATAATGAAATTTTCATCAAGACACTCTTTACTACATCATGATTGAGGTTAATACAAACAATGTTCATGCCTAATTTTTTTGCTACCATAGCACAATCTCCACATCCAGCATAAAGCTCTACTAACACTTGCCCTTGCTTTACATGGACGGCTCAACAAGTTATCCCAAAAGTCATATCCACGCTGAGATTCACCTGCAAAGAAAACATCTCTTAATTCCACTAAAAAATAGTGTTATTCTCATTAAAATTGATTTTATACATAGAAAGATGCATAAAGGATTTATTTTTATTTCAAAAGTGTTATTCTCATTAAAATTGATTTTATGCATAGAAAGATGCATAAAGGATTTATTTTATTTTACAAAAGTGTTATTCTCATTAAAATTGATTTTATGCATAGAAAGATGCATAAAGGATTTATTTTTATTTCAAAAGTGTTATTCTCATTAAAATTGATTTTATGCATAGAAAGAAGCATAAAGGATTTATTTTTATTTCAAAAGTGTTATTCTCATTAAAGTTGATTTTTATGCATAAATAGATGCATAAAAGGATTTATTTAAAAGTGTTATTCCCACTGAAGTTGATTTTTATGCATAAATAGATAAGTAAAGAATCTTTATATTAAAATTAGAATTCTCTTAAATTCTATGTTTGAATTCTGTGAATAGATGTAAGGAGATGTGATGTGAATCAGATAGATGTGAATGAATGGATGGATGGATGTGATGTGAATAGAGGTGATGAGATGTGATGTGAATCAGATAGATGTGAATGAATGGATGGATGGATGTGATGCGAATAGAGGTGATGAGATATGAGGTGAATAGAGATGATGAGATGTGATGTGAATCAGATAGATGTGAATGAATGGATGGATGGATGTGATGTGAATAGAGGTGATGAGATGTGAGGTGAATAGACATGTGAATCAAATAGATTTGAATGAATGGATGAATGTGATGTGAATAGAGGTGATGAGATGTGAGGAGAATAGATGTGATGAGATGTGATGTGAATCAGATGGATGTGAATGAATGAATGGATGGATGTGATGTGAATAGAGGTGATGAAATGTGAGGTGAATAGATGTGATGTGAATCAGATAGATGTGAATAAATGGATGGGATGTGATGTCATGTGAATCAAGATGTAAATGAATGATATGGGATGTGAGTGGATGTATATGAAAGAATGGATGTGAATGTGTATATGAAGAATGGATGTGAATGAGTATGTGAAAGAATGGATGTGAATGTATGTAATGAAAATGGATGTCGAAATGTGTATGTGAAGAATGGATGTGAATGAGTTTGTGAAAGAATGGATGTGGATGTATGTGAAAGAATGGATATAGATGTGTATGTGAAATAATGTGATGTGATGTAAAGAGATGTGATGTGACATGAATATATGTGGATGTGAAGTGATAGATATGAATGTATGGATAGATGTGCGAAGTCGTACATGTGAACGATTGGATGGATGTGGTTGAATGAGATGAGATGTGTATGAATGAGATATGATGTGGATAGAAGTGATGTGATATAATGTGGATAGAATGTATGTGATGGGATGGTTTATGAGAATGTATGTGGTGGATATGAATGAATGAATGTGATGGATATGAATAAATGTGATGTGATGTAAATGGAGATAGATGTGATGTGTGATGTGAACCAATATGATGTGATAAGATGTGGATACGGGTAGATGCGAGTGGATGAGATCTGATGTGGATAAATGAGTAAAGATGTGATGAGATGGAAAATGATGTGATGAGAATGGGAATATATATGAAATAAATGAGAATTGATATGGAACAATATGGAAAGACGAGAGTTTGTTATAGAAACTGTATTTATGACCTATTTTTAAATGATTGTTTTATGTCAAGAATGTTGGGGAAGCGTTTTGACCGTCTTGTGAATGAGGTCATGGAGACCTAATCTGATAAAGTTGCAACAACAGCTGATGGAGAGTCAATGGAGGATGTCTCCGGTAGCAAGGTTTAACCGAGGTCTTGACATGACCAGCCTCGGTTTGATTTAAATGGTGAGCTTCCGGTACGGTGGATGAGGGACCAAGGAAGCGGCCTATGAGTGAAGCGCTAGGTGACCTGCGAAGGATCCTAGAGGGTGCTGACCATACGGTGCTCGGGCTCTCAGGTCGCCGAAGATACCTACATGTGCGTCGGGGAAGATATTGGAACAAGGAGTAAGAGTTGTTTTCTGAATTCAGGCATGGATCTGGTTGATTGACCTTGCTGGTCCTGATGAGTCCATGGTTCTTTTATATGGATCTGTTGGTTGATCTTACTGATCTTCAACGGAGATTCCATTTTGATTTTTATAAGTTGAAAATATTGCCGGTTACTATGAGCTAGGAACTATCGAAAAGGTCCCTGAGTGGACAGGTGGTCAGCGTTCTGGTTGCCAATGATGCCATAAGTACACCGATGAAGGAAAAAATAAAAATTAGGATTCAACCGGATATTTTGGAGGTTTTTGATCAGTGATACTATAGTTTCATTAAAAGGTTGTTTTAAAGACAGCTGAACCTGTGAAAAAGGTAATTTTATATTGGGTGTGTAAGTGGTGTGACTAGTTCAAGTTTGCATGAATATCCAGCTAGGGGGCCTGGGAACTCTTTTCCCTGGTACCCGAGACAAAACCTAACCAAATTCTTAATTGGATCTCCATCACTACAGTGGTTGGGCGGTTGGCTAACCCACAGGAGTGGATGGGGTTAGGCTGGACTAATGGATCTCTAAAATGAGACTCAATTCTATTATGGTACGATAGATGAAGTAAATCCCAGATAAAAATTGTTCTATGGAAAAGAATCTCTCAAAATGAGGAAAAAAGTGTTGGTCTCTATGATCCAAGTGCAATCTTTTCCTTGATCTGACTATGGGACTTACGGGTTTGGTCAGATCAGTTCAGTTAGTTAAGGCTTTTGACTACATTAGAGTAAAAATAACCTGGAGGAATCGCACGTGCTTTCCGAGCAAGGGGAGGTTTTTCCGGGTTTGGTTTTGGAAGAACCGAGGGATTAGTCTCTTGTCTGGATATATGTGGGTGAGGCCCCGAGTGAGGGACCCTGCCCTGCGCAAGAAGTGCTACTTCCGTTGTGCTAGCACCCCAAAATTCGTTGCGCGGTGGGGACAGGGATCTTTCAACTCTATTAAGACTATCTTGTAGGAGTTCTAATTGCAAGCGAGCAGGAGTCACCATGAAAATCTCTTCATTCTCGCCTTCTTTTTCAATTCCCTCGTCCATCTCTCCTACTTCCTTAGTTTCTTTAATGATTTTTAAACAAGCACCTTTCTTCGAAGACATAGCAACTTGACTTTGATTCCTTCGAGGAGGACTCCAATCATCATCTTTCTCTTGCACTTTCTTCCTCTTCTTGGTATTTATCACTTCTTGTCTTTGTTGCCTGGCAGGTGTGCTCTTTACACGTTTTGCACGCTTTGGATGTGGGGTTTCCTTTGATGTGTTTGTAATAATCTAAATACATCAACATATACAAGACAAATTGCTCTCTAAAATATCTCTAAAAAGAGCATAATTGAAAAAGTAGAGAGAGATAAAATAAGACTTAAACAATCTCTGGCTGGCCACACAATGATGTATCCTTTGGTTTGATTTAACTTGTTGATATCACCATCTTCTAGGGGAAAAGGAAGAGAAACTTCTCCCACTTCAACATCTTCTATCAACACGCCAACATGACCATATGGCAAACCAATTCCATGGATAGTATCCACGATGGGGTCTACATGCAAAACGATCCCAGTAGTTACCTTAGTATCACTGAACGTCAAGGATACTTGTGTCCCTCTTTGAAATTGGGGAGACGCCGTGAGAAGGAACACGGAAGGAGAATAAACAAGAAAGAAAGAGTCCTAAAAGATATAAGAAAGCAAAAGATAAAAATAGAGCAAAAAAGCAATGGATATAAATAGAGGTGATATAAATAGAGGGATAGATATAAATAGAGGTTTTAAAATTAGGGTTTTGAAAGAAGAGAAAGAAGGAACAAACAAAGAAGAAGAGAAAAAACAATTAAAAAAAGAGAAGAGAAAAAGGTATAGAGAGTGAGGAAAAAAGAGAGTGAAGAAAGAGATGGTGAGAGAGAGAAAGAGAGAAAGCTTAGGATTTAGAAAAGTAGAGAATCTCTGAGAGAGAGAGGACAAGGCTGTGTGAGAGTGTTTTTAAATAAAGGGAAAGAGTTTTACTTTTAAGGAGAGGGAAAAGAAAAAAAAAGTTTTGTTTTGGGAAGGAAAAAAAAGTTGTTTTGAAAAGAGAGAGAAGGGTTTTGTTTGGGGGGAGGAAGGAAAGTGTTTTGTTTGGGGGGAGGAAGGAAAGCGTTTTGTTTTGGGGGGGAGGGAGAGAGTGCTTTGTTTTTTTTAGGGGGGGAGGAGGGGGAGCACATTTTGAATTTGGGGAGAGAGAGAGAGAGAGAGAGAGAGAGAGAGAGAGAGAGAGAATGTGTGGAACACGTGTTATTTAGAAGGGGGGTAGAGAGTGCGTTATTTGGGGAGAGGGAGAGAGGGAGAGAGAGAGCGTTATTTGGGGGGGTGCCCCACTAAGGGTGACCGGGTCGCCCTTAGTGGGCAGGCTTTCCCACTAAGGGTGACCCGGTCACCCTTAGTGGGCAAGCTTGCCACTGAGGGTGACGTCGCCCTTAATGGGCAAGCCCGACTAAGGGTGACCAACTTTCCCACTAAGGGCGACGGGCTCCCATTTTTTACTTAGTTTGTTAAATAAGAGAGTCTTGATGGTGCCATGTAGCCATGGGATCTTGATAAAAAACAAGTGGTAACTATGGACCTCCTTTACATTCTCTTGATCAATTTAAAGCATCTACAAAACCTTTAAAAAAAACTGAAGTTCAAGACATCTATATGTAAGTAATAGTGATCCATGTTCGTTCCTTAGTGGGCAAGCCCTTAGTGGGGCCCTGCCCACTAAGGATGACCGTTGCCCACTAAGGATGACCGTTGCCCACTAAGGATGACCGTTGCCCTGCCCACTAAGCCCTTAGTGGGAAAGCTTAACATTTAGTCCACCTTCCTTGTGTGTGCCAGCTTAACATGTACTTAAAGGGTTAGGCAGTACATTATTTTCTTCCATCATTCCTAATGATGAGGAATTGCCACTTGCTATCTTTCAACGAGTTGACTTTGTAAACATAACTTTGTAATTGTGGGCTAAAGTTAAAGGAGAGACCTTTATTAAGACCTTTATTATTATGATGATGATGACAAATGACCACCATGATGATGATAGACATGCTCAGATGTTACATTTTGAATTTTTTCAAATTCTCCCATGCATTGTTGGGCAATACAAGGATGTACTCTTTATTTGAAATAAAAATGGATGGAATCATAAAAGAGATGATAAAAAGATTAATACTTAAATTGGGATCACGACAGAGATATAAAAGTTATGCAATCATTATATGAGAGTTAGTTATGGAATAATCATTATCTAAGAATTAGTTATGGAATAATCATTATATAGAAGTTAGTTATGGAATAATCATTATATAGGAGTTAGTTATGGAATAATCATTAAATGAGAGGTAGTTATGCATGCATTTATTATATAGTATAATTATTGAAAACGAATTTTAGATTTTGTGTATTAATGACATTATTCATAATGATCATTTTTATAAAATGAGTATAATTTTAAAAAAAATCTAATATGTATAGAATTCGTGTTGACTTTGAATTCGTTGTTATTACTTTGTTGTATGTTTGTGAGATGGTTTTTTTAGAGCTTATGTGTTTCTGAGCTGGTTTTCTAATAGCTTTTCTTGCCATGGAGAACACTTCTTTTCACATTTTTGAGGGAGGTTTGGAGAGTGATCCTATTGTTAGAACTATACAGGGTCGTTATTATATTACTAAAGCTGATGATTTTGATGGAATATTATGTCCTCACTCTGGATTGAAAGTTTTTGCAATCAAACCACAAGATGATGGTGTAGAACATCTTATACACCTATCCAGTCAGCTAGACCCGATGGAGAGGAACCATGTTATATCTTTGATAAAGATATAACGACAGAATACCTTGTTATTCCAATAATAGGAGAGTCAAGCAACACTATAGCAAGAACCCCAAAAGAAGTTATTATTAACCTTATAATAGGAGATTCTCCCACATGTACACCACTTCAAAAGAGTGTGGTCAAATACTTATTATCTGAGGAATCTCATGCTCGTGTTCTTCGTAGATTGTTATTAGCAAGCACACATATTGAGAAAGTAGAGGAGATTCCTCAAATCTAGAATGGTAATGTGGCTTTTGAGTTGCCAAATGTACATGATCCTTCAGCCTCTCCAGTGCAAGGAATGGAGCAAGCACATGATGGGTGAAACCTACAGAGAGTCATGTGAAGTTTCATAGGGTTGTACGAAAGAGTTCTTGTGGAGGCTTATTTGAATACACTTATGCCTTCTTGTGTGGAAGCAGAACTATGAACGGCACACCGAATATAACATCATGGATTGGTAAGCTTATTGTCTTGGCTTAATTTTAGTAAACTTTGATTTAAAGAGTATTTATTAGAACTTTGTAATTTTTCACATAATAGGAAAGCTCACACAAAAACTTCCATCTTTGGGCTTAACAACGGAGGGATATGTATCACTAGCTTGTTTCTACTGCAAGAAAAAACCTGTATATAGAAGAATGTGTAGTGCTACGGTGTGCTATTGTATGCCTGCTGATCCACATATGTTGAGATTGATGATACATCAAGGGGGACATTTGCATGAGGTGCAAAGGGGCACATCAAGGTAGGCATTGCAAAAGATAAGAGAACTTATGCAAGAGGCACTTTCAGAGGTTCCTACAAGTGGTCCAAGGAAGGTACAAATGGATATCACCAAACAACTCGTATTGGGTGCTGTTGTCAGGAAGCAGACGAAGAATGAACCAAATATTTTAACAACATGGAGTTGTCACTATTATTAGAACACATGCATCCCCTAATTCAATGTCAAAGGTAATGTTCTTTCCATATTATTTTTAATTGTTTGGTAATTCTTGTGAATGAACATTTACATAGTTTGTTAATTGGTCCAATTATCTTGTAGATTCAGGAGGATAGTGCATGCTTCTAGGATCAATAGTTCAGTGTAAGGAGTAGATTCAAGTATCCTAGAAATGAAGAGACAATGTGCTTTTGGGTTCTTCCATGGTAGTAGTTTTCCTAGGTAAGCTTTGGATGAGGCAGACTGGTATTATGTGTTTAAAACGTCAACCACAAGACCTGCATCAGGTTTAGATCTGGTGAACCGTATGCACCAAATAGGAAATGGGAATTTGAGGAAGGCTTGGGTTTGTTTTGATCACATCAGGCATGTGTAAGGATGGACAACAATGGCTACACATGTATATGATCCAAGGTATAGTTTCATCTTGTTAAGTTCTTGAAAAATTTGATCTTGTTTTTAGTGCTTTTCCAATTGTCATGTGATAGCATGTAGTGTGCAAGAGCTCATAACAATTGCAGCTTGTGAAATGAAATAGTTGTAAATTATAAAGACATTTCTTGTTTTCTTCACATCTTTACATGTGTCACATTGATATGCTCACATTGTTTACAATGTACATAGTTCCTCTTGGTTTTCCTACACTGAATGAAAGTAGTTTGTTTCTCTCTCCTTGTGTATCCTTGTCCCTTACTCATTTACCCTTGTGCGTGTTTCCCTTTCATCATTGCAACCTTGTCCCTACTCCCATGCTTGTTCCACTCTCTCCTTGTATATCCTTGTCCCTTACCCACTTACCCCCATGCTTGTTTCCCTTTCACTGTCATTCTTGTAGCCACATCTATTTGCCACATCTATTATGTCTAGTAATATAATTTTCTTAGATCTATCTCTGTTCTTCTATACAATTTGAGTTTTAAAACTTTGTGTTGTGAAAGATCCACTTCTTGTGAGTGTTCTCTTATATACACAACATGTATTCTCTTACATATTCTCTTACATGGGATGATTATCATCATCTATTTGATCCAAACCAAGTTTTGCAATAAAGTAGGTGACTTTTTAGAGGCATATGGATTGAGAAACCTTGGAGTCAATTCACAATAAATTTAAGGTGTACACAACATTAGAAAATTAAGATTGGCCATCAATTTTTACTTGCTCTAAACCATGTAATAATGGGAAAAAAATTAAAGATCTATTATATACTGTGGGATCCCACTGCCCCCTCCGCGCACCGCGGATTCTTGATTGCTGGTAGCGAAAGCAGCTCCCTCTTTCGCGGGGCAGGGTTTCCCACTCAGGGCCTCGCCCTCAAATATCCAGGCACGAAGACTAAGCTGGTGGTCATTCCAAAAACCGAAACCGGGAAAATTTCCCATGCCCGAAAAACGGGGACGATTCCACCATTTTGAATTTCTTAACGAATTTCTCTAACGCGGTCAAGATACTGAACTAACCTTCATCTGAATAAACTAGCTAGAAGGAAAAACTATTACAGACTTAACTTGAAGGAATCAACGCTTTTTCCCTAATTGAATCAGGCACAGCCGTTGATCTATTCATTTGAGAAGTCTTCAGGTTATTATTTAACTATTCGAGTTCTAAGCGTATTCATATTGATCAATTTTATTATTAAAACTCTACTGATTCCAGTCTAACCCCATCCGGCCCATGGGTTAGCCACTGCCCAACCACTGGAATTGGTAGAACCAGACAAGTACTCACCCACCCATAATTGAATGCCTTTCTTAACTTTTGCTTTAGAATATAGATACGCACACACTCCTCTTTAAACTTTAATTTATAAAACAATCCATTGACAAACAATTATTGGTTACAGATGTCATAACTCAAAATTTCCATTCAATCCTTGTTTCTCACAAAACAGTATCACTCTGGACTCTCCGTTGAGACCAGCAAGTCAGCAACGAGATCCAGTAAAACAGATTTATATCTTCCATGACATACGCATTGGTGTCCTAAGCACTGCGAGCCCGTGCATTGCCTGGTCAGAACCCTCTAGGATCCTCCTTAGGTGTCCTGGCACTTCACTCAGGGACCGCTTTGTTGGCCCTCGCCCATCGTACCGGAAGCACACCATTTTACACTATACCCAGGCTGGTTAAGACCTGGGTAGGTTTTTGCCGCGTGAGCCATCCTTTGAACACTCCCCGCGAGCTGTTGCGACCGAAATTCCCTTAGAAAAACACACATACCAAATGCTCCCTCTAGCATTCTGGCGTAAGACAGTCCTTTAAGAAAATAAGGTTTCTATGCAAGTTTTCAGTTTTGATTTTCTTTTGATCACAGGTCTGGATTTCCAAGCATAATTCCTTGAATTCTAAATTCTTGATCCTCAGATCAAAATCAAACGTCTCAACTTAGTTTCAGATTCGGTGGGTGATTTGAGTGTAGATTACTGAACTGGTCACATCGTCTTTTCTTGAAGCTGACGAAGGAGTTACGTTTTGGTCATATTCTGATCAGGGTTTGAGTCTGGAAAGGTTCTCCCTGAACTATCTTTTTTGAAGGATAATATTTCAATTACTACTTTACTGAAATTCTCTCATTGAGTATTTTGCTTAATTGAATTCAAAACTAGTCAAGAATTCCTATGAGGAATAAATTAATCATTTATCTAAAATTCCAACTTCGATAGTTTTTCTAAATTTTCTCATTACCATCCTAGAGAATATGAAACGGTATAATTTTCCTTCACTGAGTATTTACTTATTCATTTTTCAATATTCATGGGATTTAAACATAGGATTAAAGAGAACTCTTATTTTGATATAAAAATTCTGTATGCATCTATTTATGCATGAAATCCAACTTCTATGGAAATAACACTTTCATATAAAAGAAAATCCTTTTATGCATCTATTTATGCATTATAATAAAAAAAATCTTTTATGCATCATTTTATGCATAAAAATCAATATTGGTGAAAGTAACACTTTTATAATAAAAAAATTCTTTTATGCATCATTTTATGCATAAAAATCAATATTGGTGAAAGCAACACTTTTGTAATTAAAAAAATTCTTTTTGTACTTTAAAAAAAACTTTTATGCATAATTTTGTGCATAAAAATCAATATTGATGAAAGTAACACTTTTATAATAAAAAAATTCTTTTGTGCATCTATTTATGCATAAAAATCAATATTGATGAAAGTAACACTTTTATAATAAAAAATTCTTTTATGCATCTATTTATGCATAAAAATCAATATTGATGAAAGTAACACTTTTATAATAATAAAAAATTCTTTGATGCATCTATTTATGCATAAAAATCAATATTGATGAAAGTAACACTTTTATAATAAAAAAATTATTTTATGCATCTATTTATGCATAAAAATCAATATTGATGAAAGTAACACTTTTAAAATTAAAAAAATTATCCAATATACATATTTCTATGTATAGAATTTAAATCTAATGAAAATCACTCTTTTATAATAATAAAATAATAATCAATATGCATCTTTCTATGCATAGAATTTAAATCTAATGAAAATCACTCTTTTATAATAAAAATAATCAATATGCATCTTTCTATGCATAGAAATTAAATCTAATGAAAATCACTCTTTTATAATAAAAAAATAATCAATATGCATCTTTCTATGCATAGAATTTAAATCCAATGAAAATCACTCTTTTATAATAAAAACAATAATCAATATGCATCTTTCTATGCATAGAAATTAAATCTAATGAAAATCACTCTTTTATAAAATAATCAATATGCATCTTTCTATGCATAGAATTTAATTTTAATGAAAATAACACTTTTATAATAAAAATATTTCTACTATGCATTTTTCTATGCCTAGAATGAAAATAACACTTTTAGAATACACAAACGATGGGGATTACTCTTTTTGAATAATAAAACATAAAACTTATTTCATAAAATTTAAGAAAATTTTGCCATAACCTCCTTTGTATGGTTGACCATTTTTCAATTTTTTCTAACCTTATATTACTTAAAATTTATCCCCGAATGGTTTAAAGCATTCTAAACTAATCAAATTTCACTTTTAAAAGAGAAACAATATGAAAAGTTTAATTCCAACAATTAGATTACTTATCTAGGATAAAGAAAGGCTGATTTTAAGAATGAGAGAGGGGGAAAGCCTTTCCAACAAGGCATAGTATCAATTTATCATTTTAAAGATAATAAAAATTAGAAAACCATTAAAAGAATAAAGAAAAAATAGGATTTCTAACTTACATGAATTTTTGGGAGCTTTCCTTTGGCTTGATGGTTTGAGGGATCTACTCTTGTTTGCAACAAGAGTGGCCACCAATTCTTTAGAAGAGGGAATGGTCAAAAACTAATGAATTATTAATAAATTCACAATTTTTGGCTCTGGGGAGGAGTAGAGTAACAGTGCATAAAACACTATTAAGTTTCAACAAAGGGGGAGGCTTCTATTTATAGGAAAAAGTGAGCTTCTAACCAAGCAAACTAAATCTAGAATTTTCCAGATCAGTTTGGTCAATTTTTGACCATTTTTGGATCAGTTTAGCTTACTTTTTGGAACTAGACTTGAATTAGGAGTGAGGAGAGATGAAATATCTCAATTTTTGGTAATTGAAAACTCCACCACACATGTGAAATAGGTGCCTCCTTCATGAGGGGGAATCCCCACTCTGAGGTGTCAAAAATTCATTTTTTTAGTATTTCCTTTGGTCCTTAGTCCACTCTGCATCTTATGTGAGTATTTACTCATTTTGGGGGGGGGGGGTTTCTTTATTTCTTCTATTTATCTCCTCCACACATTTGGATGAATCTAATTAGCCCCTCAAAACCTTAATTTAAAATTTGTAGAAAATCTGGACCCCTAGGATAAGGCCTTTTGAACAGATTATAATTGATTTCTAATGCACCTTCTGAAAATCTTTTTGAACTTCTGTTTCGGGGAAATTTATCTTGATAAGAAGAGATATTTTTCCATCCAAAAATATCTAAAATCTGAATAATCTCTCTCTAGAATATTTTCTCTCTCTAAGCTAGGTAGAAACAAGATCTTTTATATATCTGAAGAGGGATTTGATCACAGGGGAAGATACTGGACATCTGGAGAGGATGGGGAGGAATCTTATATTCTCTCCCACTTGAAAAACGCGAGATGTCCTCATCTTGCAAACTGGGGGTAATCTCGTAATAGTTCGGCTTCTTTCTCCCAGGTGGCATCTTGAAAAGGATAGAACTTCCATTTAACCAATAATTCTCTCAGAATTCTATTCCTGAGAATCTTTTCTCGAACATCAAGGAATTCTTCAGGTTGGAGTTCCATCTGCCCTTGGGTTGAAGAAGTTAAGATTTCATCAAGCACATGATTCGGGCTTGGTACATACTTTTTAAGAAGGCTGACATGAAATACATTATGTACTTTGAGATGAGGAGGCAGAAGAAGCTCGTAGGCTAAGTCACCTACTTTCTTTGTAATCAGATATGGTCCACAATATCTGGGGGATAACTTCTTGTACTTCCCAAGAGATAGAGAACTTCTTTTGGGGCGTACTTGAATGAAGACCATATCTGCTTCTTCGAATTTTTTGTCTGACCTCTTCTTATCTGCATACTGCTTATGTCTATCCTGGGGCAGCTTTTATATCTTTGTGAATTGACTCTGCATCTGCTGCTCCATGTCATCAAGCATCTGTCTGGACATCTTGACCCTAATCAATGGGTCGGACCAAGTTAATGGAGTTAAGCAATCTTGTCCATACAAAGCTTTGAAAGGGCTCATCCCAATACTTTTGTGATAAGAAGCATTGTAGGCGAACTCGACTAGGTGCAGATAGCTTAGTCACTTCTTGGGTTCCCTGCCACCACAGCATGACCAAAGTATATCTTCGATTACTTGGTAAGAAAGTTCCTACTGCTTCAAAAAATGCAGTCCAGAATCTTGACGTGAATTTGGGATCTTAATCACTTACTATTCTTCTGGGAAGGCCATGCAATCTGAAGATTTCTTTGAGGAACACCCTGGGCACATCCACTGTAGTGTAGGTACTGTAGTGTAGGTTTCTTTTAATGGAATCAAATGGGCAACTTCCGGGTTAGTCTATCAACTACCACGAAGATGGAGTTGTAACCTAATTGCACTGAGAGTAATCCAGTAATAAAATCCATACTGATGCATTCCCACTTCATCTGGGGGATGTCTAATGGATGTAACTTCCCAGGCATTTTTACTCTCTCGGCCTTGACTCTCTGACAAGTAACCTAATTGCATTAAGGGTAATCTGGACAATAATAAAATCCATACTGATGCATTCCCACTTCATCTGGGGGATGTCTAACACGAAGATGGAGTTGTAACCTGATTGCACTGAGGGTAATCCAGTAATAAAATCCATACTAATGCATTCCCACTTCATCTGGGGAATGTCTAATGGATTCCCAGGCATTTTTACTCTCTCGGCCTTGACTTTCTGACAACTTCAGGGCATATACTACTGAAAGTAGTTCCAGGTCGTGGACAACATAATTCAATTCCTCTCATGCGCTCTGAGTTTTCGGGATTCATAGGCCACTGCATGACCTTCCTGCATGAGTGCACCTCCCAGGGCAAAACCACTGGCATCAGTTACTACCTCAAAGGGTAGAGAGAAATCTGGCAGCTTTAGAACGGGATTGGTTACCAAGGCGGTCTTCAGCTTATCAAAAGCACTCTGGCACCTGGCAGACCATTGAAACGGGATATTCTTCTTGAGAAGATTAGTCAGGGGGGAAGCTATGAGAGCATACTTTGGTATAAAAATTCTATACCAACCAGTCAATCCCAAGAATCCTCTAACTTCTTTCACTGTCTTTGGTTAAGGCCAATCTATGACTACTTGGACTTTAGCGAAACCTGGAGAAATTCCATCTTTTGATACAAGAAAGCCCAAGTATTCCATCTTTTGATACAAGAAAGCCCAAGTATTCTCGGCAGAGAAAGTGCATTTGCTCTTTTTTACAAAGAGTTGGTGCTTCCTTAGGATCTTAAGAACTCTTCTGACATGAGCTTCATGGTTAGCTGCATTCTTTGAGTAAATCAGAATATCATCAAAGAAAACAAGAACAAAATCATCCAAGTATTCTCTGAGAATGTCTTGCATTAATCGATTGAATGTAGCTGGGACATTTGTCAATCCAAACGGCATGACAGTGAATTCATAATGCCCATACTGAGTATTGATGGCTGTCTTCGGAATATCTTGCTCATTAATCCTGATTTGATACTACCCTGATTTGAGATCTATCTTTGTGAAGATCTAGGCTCCACTTAGCCTGTCCAGAAGCTCATCAATTCTGGGGTTAGGATACTTATTCTTAACTGTCAGCTGATTGAGACCTCTGTAGTCCACACAGAGTCTTAGCATTCCATCTTTCTTTTTCTGAAAGAGAACTGGCGCACCCCAAGGTGAAACATTGGGTCTTACAAACCCTTGTTCTAACAGCTGTCTAAGCTGTTCCTTGAGTTTGATGGCTTCAAGAACTGGCATTTTGTATGTGCGCAGGGCTACTGGGGCTGAGCTCCGGGGGTCAATTCTATCACATGATCTACTTCCCGAATTGGAGGCATCTCTGTTAATTCTGTTGGAAATAAATCATCATAATCACTTAACCATTCAGGTTCTTTAGCTTTTAACTTTGAGTCTACTGGATTCATTTTGACAACATAAATGAGCTGCTCCTTTCTAAGTCCTTTTAGTAACTTAGAAGCCTTTACTAACTGCAGACTTGGGGATCCTGAAATTCCGGTTCCTTGAACTTTATTTCCGTGGAGGTCACGGAAGGAAATGGTTCCATTATGATAGTGAATGTCACCTTGATTTTTATGGAGCCAATCCATTCCAAGGATCCCGTCGAAAACTCCCAAAGGTATAACTCTGAACTGATAGTCAGTTAAATTCCCATCTAGATTGAACTGAATACGATCTGTCTCAAGGTGAGTGAAAAGAATCTTCCTACTTGCTAATTCAACGCCCATAGGTTTCCCTGATTTTTGATCTAAGACTAGCTTACGCAAGCATCCAGGAGAAATGAAAGAATGAGTACTGCCTAAATCAATCAAAAGCTTAAAAGGCTTACCCTGATACTCAGCTGGAGTATGAATGATGGAGAGTTGACGGTTTGGCCCTTGGTTTTCAATTGCTGCATAAATCTGTCCTCTTTCTTCTTCCACTACTTTTGCTATTGTGACTGCTCTGGCTGCTACAATCTGAGGCGGAACTCTTTCTCTTTGGTTGCCCCACTTCTGGGAAGGAGTTCTGAGGTTACTCTAGACAGAGGCAGACGGCTAAACTAGAGTTCTCCTAGGATTTCCTTGATTTGGGCGAGATGGACCCTGATTTGACTGATAGGAAGGGGCTGGTCTCTGCACTCTCGGTCCTTGACTTCCTTGTCCCCTTGACATGGCAGGAGTCGGGCAGTCTTTCAGCAGAGCTGGTGACCAAAACCTTGGCATCCAAAACACCGGTTCTCACTTCTGAGCTCATCCCTCTGAATCCTTGAAATAGGTGGGGCTCCTGAGAAAGTGTTCTAGGGGAAGGGTCTTCCTTCACTTCTGAATCTTCCCGCATCCTGATTCTAAATTGGGCCTTGCTGCCTCTTTGGAGGAGGAAAGTTTGAAGTACTCCCTGGGGTTTGGAATCTTTTAAAGTTAGAGGGTGTAAGCTTTGGCGAGACCTTAACAACAAAGGCTTTGGCAAAGTCTTTTGCCATTCTTACTGCTTCGGCCATTGAGACAGGTTTGGCATTCTTTACTAAGGTGTCCAATGGCTCGTTCATTCCTCGAATGAATCTGGCCATCTTCATCCAATTGTGGGGAATATTTGAGGAGAAGGGCAAAATCTTGATGTGGTACTCTTCAATTGTCCGACTATCCTGCTTTAGTTCCAAGAACTCATTCATTTTAGTTTCAAGGAAGCCCGGAGGACAAAACCTCTTTCTGAGGTAAGCTTTAAGATCGATCTAGGTCTGGGTATTCCGGTCGAGACGGTTAGTCTCGTAGTGATTCCTCCAAGCGACCCTGGTCGTTTCCACAATCTTTAACCTGGCAAGAGCCATCTTGCTTCTCTCATTGTAGCCAGTTACATCAAAGTATTCCTCCATTGCCTCAATCCACTTTTCCACTACTTCACCTAACTGATCCCCTTCGCCCTTGAAGGGACCAGGTTGGGATCTGTGTAGGGCTTTTCGAACATCCAGATGTAACTCTTTGTCACATCGGTTAGAGGATCCGGTTGCCTTGCACAGGCTGTGCGCCTCATGACTCTGACAAAAAGAGATTTTTGTCAACTTATTTTTGACAACAAATTTATGATTATTTAATTTTTACGATTTATTCTTTAAACAGATAATTATTTCATCATACATCATGAAACAAGATTTACTCTGATAATTTTATTAACCATGTTCACATTCATGAAAATAATTTGGAATTTTTTTACAAAACATCGTTTATTATCAAAAGTTTTCGATATATACATAGAGCATCACGGCTCCCAAAATCACTACCTCAATCGTATACACATAAAGAAGCGAAACTGCGAAGGAGACATGCCATGGTACACACGATTCATTACAGAAAGAGGTGCTGTAATTCTACTTCTAGGGATAAAGCGGCTAAGAAGCCTAAAAACTCGGCATGAAATTTTGAAGTTCCTAGGTGAATGATCAAAGAGTTGTACATGCTGAACAAGCCCTAGCCTTATCAGAATCATGGCTAAGGAAATATTTTGCCTGAGCCTCTGACGCTGACTGGTACTGATATTAATACATCGTCCTCCATAGAACCACATATACCGACGTTGCTCAAGAGGATCAGGAAAGTAAAGACTCTCAAAATGACGTGCAAGTCTCACTCTGCTTACTCGGGTCGTAGCAGAGTTGATGAGGTGCTCGAATGCAAAGGCTATCATATCCTGACTCTGGGAGAGTTCAGAAATGCCAGATAGATTCGGGGTATCCATCTATAAATTTCCAATTCAATTTATGAGTTTTTAATTTTCGAAGTTCATTCCAACTTCAATAGTTTTTCTAATCTCATTACCATCCTAGAGAAAATTAAACGGTATAATTTTCCTTCACTGAGTATTTACTTATTCATTTTCCAATATTCATGGGATTTAAACATAGGATTAAAGAGAACTCTTATTTTGATATAAAAATTCTGTATGCATCTATTTATGCATAAAATCCAACTACTATGGAAATAACACTTTCATATAAAAGAAAATCCTTTTATGCATAAAAAATCAATTTTGATGAAAGTAACACTTTTATATTAAAAAAATCTTTTATGCATAAAAATCAATATTGGTGAAAGTAACACTTTTATAATAAAAAAATACTTTTATGCATCATTTTATGCATAAAAATCAATATTGATGAAAGTAACACTTTTATAATTAAAAAAATCTTTTATGCATCATTTTATGCATAAAAATCAATATTGGTGAAAGCAACACTTTTGCAATAAAAAAAATTCTTTTGTGCATCATTTTATAATCAATATTGATGAAAGTAACACTTTTATAATTTAAAAAAAAATATTTTATGCATCTATTTATGCATAAAAATCAATATTGATGAAAGTAATAATTTTATTAAAAAAATATTTTATGCATCTATTTATGCATAAAAATCAATATTGATGAAAGTAACACTTTTATAATAAAAAAATTCTTTTATGCATCTATTTATGCATAAAAATCCTTTATAATAAAAAATTCTTTTATGCATCTATTTATGCATAAAAATCAATATTGATAAAAGTAACACTTTTATAATTAAAAACATTATCCAATATACATCTTTCTATGTATAGAATTTAAATCTAATGAAAATCACTCTTTTATAATAAAATAATAATAATAATCAATAAGCATCTTTCTATGCATAGAATTTAAATCTAATGAAAATCACTCTTTTATAATAAAAATAATCAATGTACATCTTTCTATGCATAGAAATTAAATCTAATGAAAATCACTCCTTTATAATAAAAAATTTATCAATATGCATCTTTCTATGCATAGAATTTAAATCTAATGAAAATCACTCTTTTATAATAAAAAAATAATCAATATGCATCTTTCTATGCATAGAAATTAAATCTAATGAAAATCACTCTTTTATAAAATAATCAATATGCATCTTTCTATGCATAGAATTTAATTTTAATGAAAATAACACTTTTATAATAAAAATATTTCTACTATGCATTTTTCTATGCCTAGAATGAAAATAACACTTTTAAAATACACAAACGATGGGGATTACTCTTTTTGAATAATAAAAGATAAAACTTATTTCACAAAATTAAAAAAAATTTTGCCATAACCTCCTTTGTATGGTTGACCATTTTTTGAATTTTCCTAACCTTAAATTACTTAAAAATTATCCCCAAATGATTTAAAGCATTCTAAACTAATCAAATTCCACTTTTAAAAGAGAAACAATATGAAAAGTTTAATTTCAACAATTAGATTACTTATCTAGAATAAAGGCTGATTTTAAGAATGAGAGAGGGGGAAAGCCTTTCCAACAAGGCATAGCATCATTTATCATTTTAAAGATAACAAAAATTAGAAAACCATTAAAAGAATAAAGAAAAAGTAGGATTTCTAACTTACATGAATTTCTGGGAGCTTTCCTTTGGCTTGATGGTTTGAGGGATTTACTCTTGTTTGCAACAAGAGTGGCCACCAATTCTTTAGAAGAGCGAATGGTCAAAAACTAATGAATTATTAATAAATTCACAATTTTTTGGCTCTGGGGAGGAGTAGAGTAACAGTGCATAAAACACTATTAAGCTTCAACAAAGGGGGAGGCTTCTATTTATAGGAAAAAGTGAGCTTCTAACCAAGCAAACTGATTCTAGAATTTTCCAGATCAGTTTGGTCAATTTTTGACCATTTTTGGGTCAGTTTAGCTTACTTTTTGGAACTAGACTTGAATTAGGAGAGAGGAGAGATGAAATATCTCAATTTTTGGTAATTTAAAACTCCACCACACATGTGAAATAGGCGCCTCCTTCATGAGGGGGAATCCCCACTCTGAGGTGTCAAAAATTCATTTTTTAGTATTTCCTTTGGTCCTTAGTCCACTCTTCATCTTATGTGAGTATTTACTCATTTTTGGGAGAGATTTTCTTTATTTCTTCTATTTATCTCCTCCACACATTTGGATGAATCTTCATCTTATGTGAGTATTTACTCATTTTTGGGGGGGATTTTCTTTATTTCTTCTATTTATCTCCTCCACACATTTGGATGAATCTGATTGGCCTCTCAAAACCTTAATTTAAAATTTGTAGAAAATCTGGACCCCTAGGATAAGGCCTTTTGAACAGATTATAATTGATTTCTAATGCACCTTCTAAAAATCTTTTTGAACTTCTGTTTCGGGGGAATTTATTTTAATAAGAAGAGATATTTTTCCATCCAAAAATATCTAAAATCTGAATAACCTCTCTCTAAAACATCTTCTCTCTCTAAGCCAAAATATGTAGAAACAAAATCTTTTATATATCTAAAGAGGGATTTGATTAACAGGGGAAGATACTGGACATCTTGAGAGGCTAGGGAGGAATCTTACACTTTCTCTCTCCCACCCTCCCTCTCTCTCCTTCTCCCACTCTCCCTCTCTCATCTCTCCTACCCTCCCTTCTCTCATTCTCCCATCCTCTTCCCTCTCTCTCTCCTTGTCCAACACTACCCTCTCTCTCCTTGTCCAACACTACCCTCTCTCTCCTTCTCCCATCCTCTTCCCTCCCTTTCACTCTCCCACCCTGCCTCTCTCTCCTCTCCCTCTCTCCCTTTCTCTCTCCCACCCTCCCTCTCTCTCCTTTCCCACCCTCCTTCTCTCTCATCTCTCCCACTCTCCCTCTCTGTCCTCTCTCCCTTCCTTTCTGTCTCCCACCCTCCCTCTCTCTCATCCCTCCCACCTGCCCTTTTGCTCTCCCACCCTCCCTTCTCTCCTTCTCCCACCCTCTTCCCTCTCTCTCTCTCTCTCTCTCTCCTTGCCTCACATTACCCTCTCTCTCTCTGCTTCTCCCATCCTCTTCCCTCCCTTTCTGTCTCCCACCCTCCCTCTCTCTCATCCCTCCCACCTGCCCTTTTGCTCTCCCACCCTCCCTTCTCTCCTTCTCCCACCCTCTTCCCTCTCTCTCTCTCTCTCTCTCTCTCTCTCTCTCTCTCTCTCCTTGCCTCACATTACCCTCTCTCTCTCTCCTTCTCCCATCCTCTTCCCTCCCTTTCTCTCTCCCACCCTCCCTCTCTCTCCTTATCTCACCCTCCCTCCCTCTCTCTCCTTGTCCCACCCTCCCTATACATAATCTCTTCATCCAAATGTTATTATATATGGATGTTATTGCGTCTAGATGTTATTATATGTGCATGTGATTGCATGGTACTCCATGCCCTTTGCACGTGATTTCATAGCATTTAAAGCCTTTGCATGTGACGGCATATCTTTGCATGTGAGTACAATTAACAAGGTGAATAATTTCAAGATTTATACATACAAGCTATCTACTATGCCTTATGTAAGAAGTAATGAAGAATGTAAACTTACTAAGGTCAATAATTTTTCCATTATGATTGAGATGCCTAATTATTTGAGAGGAAGAGGGAGTGAGTGAGAGAGAGAGAGAGAGTGAGAGTGAGTGAGAGAGATAAGAACATGACGCTGCTATTCAAAACATACAATAAAACTAAAATCTGATATAATTAATCATAACAATAGCAAACCCACAATTAATACAAAAGATATGGTGATCTATAGTTGAAACCTTTTTATTCCAAAAAAAGGTTATTACATGGGCTAATGCAATCTAACATTGTTTAAAATTGAAAACATACTATAACTACCTATGGATCCTACACCTATACACTTTTTTGGGCTACTTTATTCTTTAACTCCTCCTGTAAGGGCTCCTCTATCTCTTCAGGAATATATCCGAAACTTTGCCAAGTACCGATGGCGCTTCCAATCTTCACGTTCCATACGAATAAATCTCCAAAATCAATAGGCTCATTTGCTAGCATCTTTGTCCAAAGATTGCGGGCCTCTGTCGTGATTCTCAGACGTTTTGTTGCATCTCCGCCCGTTTTGTTGCATAAATCTTTGCAAACCCTTTCCAGGGTTTTCTTCATATAGTATAGCTAGGGCCATTAGAAGAAGCCATTAGAGATGAACAAAGGTAGTTGATGGTCATGAGGGTTGTAAGGAAGAGAACAATAGAGAGGGAGAGAAATACAATGAGAGGGCGAGGGACACAACAAGAGGGAGAGGAGGGTAACAAGATTTGAGTAAGAGGTAGGGGCCAAATTTATAGATACACAAAGCAAAAAGCTACTTTGCATGATTACCCACTAAATTTAGAAAAGTAGATGCTTGGCTTTTTCCTAAATTTAGAAAAGCACATGCATGGCTTTTCCCTAAATTTAGAAAAGTCGATGCATGTCTATCCACTTTTTTTAAAAAAAGTAGATGAATGGAATAAAGATATTCAAGGAATTGACATATAACCATATTAATTGTCTTGCTAAAACATTTAAAAAATGAAAAGTTACCTTGCTATGTAGAGATGTTCAACATATAGCCTACATTGAATTGTGTATTTCACTCTCCACAATTTCCTGCACCTCTGCTTCAGTTGTCTCTCCCTCTGTATTTTTTTGACCACATGTAGTTAAAAGAATAGTGGGTGGAAAGCTTAATCTCCTACCTTGTTTCTTGCATGGCTGGATTTTTGTGACATACTCTGGACGATGTGATGAGTTATCTTTCGCAAGATTTATAGCTGTGGGTTTTTCGATGCCGGCTAACAATAATGTTATCACCAAAAAAGTTTGGTTGCACGTGCATTGGTGTGCCACTCATTGCTTCCCCCACCAATTTGCTAGTGCTTGACGGACACTTGGAGCTTTTGGTGTTTTGGCCTTCTCCACCATCAACTTTGTTATTGTGTAGGGCTTACTCCATGATATTTGCCTTGCATGAATGCATGCTTCTTTGTGGATTACAAGAGGGCATTAGCAAGGTCCAAAACAGCTGCATCATATAAAGAGATGGTTCCCCTGAAATCCTCTCCTGCTAGCCAACTTGCATGCTTCATTTCTGATTAGTGGTCGACATGTGCAGCACACAAGCATCGTTGACATCCTACAATAGAAAATTAAGTTAATTACATCATCCAACCACATTCTTTAACCAGATAGTTAAGTTGACAATTTAGATTCAAAATACAAGCTATTCTTTTCAAGAACCAAGAAAACAATACTTACCCCTACAAGATGTTTCCTCCAACGGGGATATCTAGTATGCCACAAACTAAGCCAACAATCCATGGATGGTAAGTTTGCATCATCAACAACTTTACTGTTCAACCACCACGATCTAATGTGTCTATGTTTTAAAAGTGCCTCTTCCTCACTCAATGCACAATGCCACTGACGACATAGTCGCTTGTGCTCTTCCTGAGAATTCCTAACTACATATTGTACTGTATGGATGTTTAAGATTTGTTCCCAATGAAAAGACACGAACGCTCACGACCTTCTAATACATTGGTCCATTGTTATAGACAGTCCTAACTGCCCACCCGTTGGCTATAGCCTCATCAGCATGAAGCCAAAAAAATCTAGCTTGGAGAAGCCTTTTTGGACCATAATATTGTTAATCAAATCCCAGAAAAGCACTTGTGCCACTGTGTCCTACTCTTTCATTTCACAAGTTGCAATTGTTATGAGCTCTTGCACGCTACATGCTATCATACGACAATTGGAAAAGTACTAAAAACAAGATCAAATTTTTCAAGAACTTAACAAGATGAAACTATACCTTGGATCATATATATGTGTAGCCATTGTTGTCCATCCTTGCACACGCCTGATGTGATCAAAACAAACCCAAGCCTTCCTCAAATTCCCGTTTCCTATTTGGCGCATACGGTTCACCAGATCTAAACCTGATGTAGGTCCTGTGGGTGGTTGACGTTTTAAACACATAACACCGGCCAAACTCATCCAAAGCTTACCTAGGAAAACTACTACCATGGAAGAACTCAAAAGCACATTGTCTCTTCAATTCTAGGATACTTGAATCTCCTCCTTGCACTAAACTATTGATCCTAGAAGTACCCACTATCCTCCTGAATCTACAAGAGAATTGGACCAATTAACAAACTATGTAAATGTTCATTCACAAGAATTACCAAACAATTAAAATCAATATGGAAAGAACATTACCTTTGACATTGAATTAGGGGATGCATGTGTTCTAATAATAGTGACAACTCCATGTTGTTAATATTTGGTTGATTCTTCGTCTGCTTTTCTTGATGACAACTGCACCCAATACAAGTTGTTTGGTGATATCCATTTGTACCTTCCTTGGACCACTTGTAGCAACCTCTCAAAGTGCCTCTTGCATAAGTTCTCTTATCTTTTGCAATGCCTGCCTTTATGTGCCCCTTTGCACCTCATGCAAATGTTCCCCTTGATGTATCATCAAAATCGACATATGTGGATCAGCCAGGCATACAATAGCACACCATAGCACTACACATTCTTCTATATTCAGGTTTGTTCTTGCAGTAGAAACAAGCTAGCGATCCATATTCCTCCGTTGTTAAGCCCAAAGATGGAAGTTTTTGTGTGAGCTATCCTATTATGTGAAAAATTACAAACTTCTAATAAATACTCTTATAAATCAAAGTTTACTGAAATGAAGCCAAGACAATAAGCTTACCAATCCATGATGTTGTATTCGGTGTGCCGTTCATAGTTCTGCTTCCACACAAGAAGGCATAAGTGTATTCAAATAAGCCTCCACAAGAACTCTTTCGTACAACCCTAGGAAACTTCACATGACTCTCTGCAGGTTTCACCCAACAATGGCCATCATGTGCTTGCTCCATTCCTTGCACTGGAGAGGCTGAAGGATCATGTACATTTGGCAACTCAAAAGCCACATTACCATTCTAGATTTGAGGAATCTCCTCTACTTTCTCAATATGTGTGCCTGCTAATAATAACAATCTACGAAGAACATGAGCATGAGATTCCTCAGACAATAAGTATTTGACCACACTCTTCTGAAGTGGTGTACATGTGGGAGAATCTCCTATTATAAGGTTAATAATAACTTCTTTTGGGGTGCTTGCTGTAGTGTTGCTTGACTCTCCTGTTATTGGAATAACAAGGTATTCTATTGTTATATCTTTATCAAAGATATAACATGGTTCCTCTCTAGCGAGTCTAGCTATCTGGATAGGTATAAGATGTTCTACACCATCATCTTGTGGTGGTGTTGACTCTCCTGTTATTGGAATACCTTGTTATTGGAATAACAAGGTATTCTATTGTTATAACTTTATCAAAGATATAACATGGTTCCTCTCTAGCGAGTCTAGCTGTCTGGATAGGTATAAGATGTTCTACACCATCATCTTGTGGTTTGATTGCAAAAAATTTCAATCCAGAGTGAGGACATAATATTCCATCAAAATCATCAGCTTTAGTAACATAATAACGACCCTGTACAGTTCCAACAATAGGATCACTCTCCAAACCTCCCACAAAAATGTGAAAAGAAATGTTCTCCATGGCAAGAAAAGCTATCAGAAAACTAGCTCAGAAACACATAAGCTCTCAAAAAACCATCTCATAAACAGACAACAAAATAATAACAACGAATTCAAGATACATAAATATGTCTTGAACTTCAATTTTTTTTAAGGTTTTGTAGATGCTTTAAATTGATCAAGAGAATGTAAAGGAGGTCCATAGTTACCACTTGTTTTTTATCAAGATCCCATGGCTACATGGCACCATCAAGACTCTCTTATTTTACAAACTAAGTAAAAAATGGGAGCCTGTCACCCTTAGTGGGAAAGTTGGGCTTGCCCCCAGTAAGGGCGACATCAACCTTAGTGGCAAGCTTGCCCACTAAGGGTAACCGGGTCACACTTAGTGGGATGTCACCGTTAGTGGTGGGGCACCCGCCCCAAATAACGCTCTCTCTCTCCCTCTCTCCCTCTCCCCAAATAACGCACTCTCTGCACCCTTCAAAATAACATGTGTTCCACGCATTCTCTCTCTCTCTCTCTCTCTCTCTCTCTCTCTCTCTCTCTCTCTCTCTCTCTCTCTCTCTCTCTCCCCAAATTCAAAATGTGCTCCCCCTCCTCCCCCCCTAAAAAAACAAAGCGCTCTCTTCCTCCCCCCAAAACAAAACGCTTTCCTTCCTCCCCCCAAACAAAACCCTTCTCTCTCTTTTCAAAACAACTTTTTTTTCCTTCCCAAAACATAATTTTTTTTTTCTTTTCCCTCTCCTTAAAAGCAAAACTCTTTCCCTCTATTTAAAAACACTCTCATATAGCCTTGTCCTCTCTCTATTTAAAAACACTCTCACATAGCCTTGTCCTCTCTCTCTCTCTCAGAGATTCTCTACTTTTCTAAATCCTAAGCTTTCTCTCTTTCTCTCTCTCACCATCTCTTTCTTCACTCTCTTTTTTCGTCTCTCTCTATACCTTTTTCTCTTCTCTTTTTTTAATTATTTTTTCTCTTCTTTCAAAACCCTAATTTTAAAACCTCTATTTATATCTATCCCTCTTTTTATATCACCTCTATTTATACCTATCCCTCTTTTTATATCACCTCTATTCATTGCTTTTTTGTTCTATTTTTATCTTTTGCTTTCTTATATCTTTTAAGACTCTTTCTTTCTTGTTTATTCTCCTTCTGTGTTCCTCCTCATCACGGCGTCTCCCCAATTTCAAAGAGGGACACAAGTATCCTTGATGTTCAGTGATACTAAGGTAGCTACTGGGATTGTTTTGCATGTAGACCCCACCATGGATACTGTCGATGGAATTGGTTTGCCATATGGTCATGTTGGCGTGTTGATAGAAGATATTGAAGTGGGAAAAGTTTCTCTTTCTTTTCCCCTAGAAGATGGTGATATCAACAAGTTAAATCAAACCAAAGGATACATCATTATGTGGCCAGCCAAAGATTGTGTAAGTCTTATTTTATCTCTCTCCATTTTTTCAATTATGCTCTTTTTAGAGTTTTTTTAGAGAGAAATTTGTCTTGTATATGTCGATGTGTTTAGATTATTACAAACACATCAAAGGAAACCCCACATCCAAAGCATGCAAAATGTGTAAAGAGCTCACTTGCCAGGCAACAAAGCCAAGAAGTGATAAGTACCAAGAAGAGGAAGAAAGTGCAAGAGAAAGATTATGATTGGAATCCTCCACGAAGGAATCAAAGTCAAGTTGCTAAGTCTTCAAAGAAAGATGCTTGTTTAAAAATTTTAAAGAAACTAAGGAAGTAGGAGAGGTGGACGAGGCAATTGAAAAAGAAGGCGAGAATGAAGAGAGTTTCATGGTGACTCCTACTTGCTTGCAATTAGAACTCCTACAAGACAGTCTTAATAGAGTGAAGGTATTTGTTAACCACTTTTTATCAAATCTTACATAAGGTATCAATTGGATTACCAAGCATAACGTGCGCACGCGCGTGTGTGTGCATTGGAGGTGGTGAAATCCACTCCTTTGCCACCTATTCCCTTGTGCAGACTTGTACCAACATCCTCTATACGAAGAGTGCAGTTTAGATACAAGAAGCTTGCAAGGAAATTTTATATGAATGGCTATGTTACCGATAGATGGAGGTTCGTTTGCTCCATCTCCTCATCTCGTAATCCTGTTAGAGAAGTGACTCAAGATGATGGTATTGCATGGGATGACATCTGGCGATTGAAAAACGAGGAGTTTAAGAATATGATCAAAGGCACAAAGTGGGAATTCATGAGCGACAAGATGTTGTATGTGTGAGAGGACAATGTGCGAGAGGACAATGATCGAGTTGTGGCATGGATGGAGGCGTGAGTCTACTTAAACTGCCTATGATGAGGATAGTGAGGGGGAGGTTCTCACAGTAATCGCTTGCTTAAACAGATAAGAGAATATATGTTTTAAGACTTTTTGAATTAGGAATATTCGACGTACTATATTTCAATCTTTCATCATAACCTTAAATTTTATTGTTGCCGTAGGAATGAAGTGGGCTATGTTTCTTATTCTCTTGTGGACAAAGTGTGCCTCATTAGGGCACTTGGGCTGGCAAACAAAGAAGCAATTATGAAGCACACTAGAGAGATGAACAAGGCATGGATGGACAAGCATGCCTCGACACAAAAAAAAAGGGCCGCCCATCTTGGTATAACTACGAGCTTTCGAAACTTTCCCAAATAATATTCCAGGTAAACTTTTAATCTTTAGACACTTGAAATATATAATAAACATTTGTATATCATCCACTAATGTTGCAATTCGTGAATAATAGGATGAGTACCTCACAAGCCACCCAAGATATTGACCCCCTAGAAGATAGTTTGTCTCCACAAGAGGTTGAAGAGAGATAGAGAAAGGCATTTTATAAAGATGAAAGAAAGTGGAGGCATGCTACAAGGCAGCTGGCTGGCAGTGATTGCAAACCCTCTGCACAAGGGGAAGGTTTCTTTGAGTAAGAAATCCTATACTATTTCCTCTGTCTATTGAAAGAAAGTGGAGGCATGCTACAAGGCAGCTGAAATCCTACACTATTTCCTCTGTCTATTGGTTTTAATGTTGCGGTTTAATTATGGTCTTGTGTTGCAGATGACTAGTGAAAGTTAATTGGGATGAGAAACTGGATTGTTTGACAGAGGATAGGCTATATAGTTTGGCTGCTGCTAGCTCATTGCCAAATGACCACAAAGCACAAATTTTGAATATTTTGATTGATGGCGATTTGTAGAGGCAGAAGGATTCACAAATCCCTAAAAGTATGTAAGAATAACTTTTCCTATCTTCTTGATATTTAAAAAATACTCTATTTTGTTTGAATAACAATTTCAATGGCAATGTAGCAAATGCAAGTTTATTCAAGGATTGGCTTCGAAGAGAAGTCATATGGCATGAGATTGGAGCACAGGGTGTAACCGTCCTTGTAGAAATATCAAAAAAGTACAAGGTAATTTTTCAGATACATTCCTTGATGACTTCGAACCCTGCTATTGTGAAGGCTACCACGCGTGCTGTGTTCAGATGCGTAACATTCAATAAAGCGTACTTACTACTTGGTTGTACTCTTATATTTGTAAACTAAATGGATGCAATAACATGTAGATGGATTTGTAAGTGCCATGCAGAGAGATCTGTTATTGCAAATGTGCCTGCAATCTTAATAGAATAGCGCAATCTAAAACATGAAAGCATTATGTATACACAGTAGCAACTTTGAGACCTTTGGGATGTAGAGATATACAAGAGATGCCCATTGTTCCTTGACTTTCCATGTGGTAAATTTTCCAAGAGTGACAAGGAGATGTATACTCGGGCTTATAAAGTAAAGTAATCAACCATGGTATGAACTATACAATTAGATAACTAAAGAGGGGTCAAAGTTCATGAGATATGTTTATACACTTTGCATAAAGATGGGAGCTCTAAAACATGCACAATATTATAAATGCAAGTACTATGTTTAAATATCATTTCAAATATGATGCGAATAATCACACAATATTATAATGCAAGTACTATGCTAAATATCATTTCAAATATGAGAGAAAAAGTTCCATGACCCTCGGTAGAATTATGCTTAAGAAATTTGTGACAAAGTATGAGTGGTATATAAATAATATTAAGAGAAGGAAAGAACAAGGAAGAAACCAACAAAGGAAATGGTGGTGAATATTATTCATTAAAATTTATTAAAAAAACTCTATTTTCTATGACTTATTTTTTGTGCATTGCCATGTTTATCTTATAATAAAACCAAGCAATTGTTTTCATAGTGAAGGCTCATATTGGTGTCAAACCTCCACATAGATGTACATGATGTCATTGCACAAGTTAATGTTTCAAAGATATGTATAAAAATTGACTTTTTGAATCCAAATTAATGTTTCAAATAAATTAGTACATAAATTAATTAATAATGACGCTATTGCACAAGTTAATGTTTTAAAGCTATGTATATAATTTGACTTTTGATGAAAAATGATGTGGAGATCCTAATTAGGTGGTGGCTTTTCTTTTGGGTGAATAGTCACCTCATTACATATAATAATTTGATTTTTTATACAAAATCCATGAAAAATGATGTTAGTATTCTAATGAGGTACAACCCCCCCAACACACACACACACACACACACACACACACACACACATATTAGGTACATGTATTTCTCTTTATTGAACAATATAAGACTCTCTCTCACTCACACACACACTCTCTCTCTCTCTCTCTCTCTCTCTCTCTCTCTCTCTCTCTCTCACACACACACACACACACACACACACACACACGTGCATGCACCCCCATCCACTCATCCACATCCATGCTCAGAGTGTACACACATGTGTGCATATGCTTATGCATGTATGCACACAGAAGCATGTGCACGTGTACATAATACCATGGTTGAATATTCTAGAAACTAGAATAGGAGGTTGAATCTTGTTACACATAGAAAGAACAAGTAGGTGACTAGCGTGTTGCCTAACAATATCACGTTTTTGTTTATATGCATATGTACATACACATGTATGTGCGTATGCAAGTGTGCATATGTGTATACATCTATGCATGCATGTGTGGGTGGGTGGGTGCAAAGCATATGTAAGTGAGTGCGTATGTATGTGTGTATGTGTTTGTGTTTGTATATGCCTATGTATGTATGTATGTGTTTGTGTTTGTATATGCCTATGTATGTATGTATGTGTGTATATGTTTATATGTATTTATGTGCAGGTGTGTATGGCATGTGTGTGCATGTGTCTATGTGTGATTCTCCCACATAGACATATATCTATGTCTCTCTCTATTACATGCATTCTTTCTATGTCTCTATCACATGCATAGGCACAACCCTCACTCACACATCTCTCTCTCTCTCTCTCTCTCTCTCTCTCTCTCTCTCTCTCTCTCTCTCTCTCTCTCTCTTCCACATAAATGTATAATATTAAGCTTTATTATATTTAGACACATATTATATTTATGCATCTTGCATATAATGTCTTTTTTCTTTACAGTGTGAAAGAGAGAGAGAGAGACACCTACACACTTTATAGTTTTCATCATAAAGCTCACCGGGTGTTTTAAGAGGGAGGCCCCTATTTTTTCTCTCAAGGTAAGAAGGGACAACTCTCTTTTTAAAACTTGAGATGAGGAAAATCCAATTTGGGAAAGGGTCAATGTGAATCATCTCTCCACTTTCTCCCTTAGCCCTCTCGCTCCTCTCCTTTGGCCAGGTGGAAAAGGAATAGCTTGTGTTTAATAATAAGAATATAGATATTACAAATTCTTTTTTCATGTCATCCTATCATGTGATGTAAGAGTGCCTAATCCACAACAAACCCGGCCTTCATGGGCTGCTCTTTGTGAGATGTACACCTCTCCCATAAAAACCCATTTCAAAATATTGTAACACCTCCTTGTTTGGTGGCACATCATCTTGATATACTTTATGATGTAGGAGGATAAGCTCCTCCTCAAACTTTAAGTTGACATAATAGACCTTTACTTTTTTCTCGTTGTTGCATGGTTTGGAGAAAGTAAAAAATAACACCTAATCTTTCTTGATAATGTCGTGTGCACCGCAAATTTACCATGGATCGACTCCGAGGTTGCTCAATCCATATGCCTCTAAAAAGCTGCTTACTAGCAGAACTTGGTTTGGATCAACTAGATGATGAAAATCATCTAATGTAATAGAATACAATGTGTGATGTATATAAGTGAATAGTCATAAGAAGTAGGATCTTTCACAGCATAAAACTTTAAAACTCAAATTTCACAATAACAAAGATACAATAGAGAAGAATAATGTATTACTAAAGTGATACAATATATGGCAAGTCCCCACACCCATGTGCTCTTATAAAGGGAGCTTCAATGGGTAATCTAGAATTGCTAAGATATAAGTTTTATGCTAGTAGAAGCTAGGGAGTAATCTCAAGTGATAAGTGATGAACTGTGTGGAGAAGGGTCTACCACATATCTATATAGACTTGTATACATGGGGCAGACCTAACATGATCATGTAGGTCAGAGGTATCAGAGTCGTCCTCTTCCTGCTGTAGTGACTTTCCTTTTCCCTTTGTTGCATCCTTTTTTGACACTTTTTTCCCTTCATCATTATCATCCTCTTCATCATCATCATTCTCTTCATCTTCATCATCCCCTTCATCTTAAGACCTTTACCTTTGCCTTTGAACATGCGATTTGTCATGTAGACTTCTAGGCTTCATAATATAATTCACCATTCGAAAAGATATAAGAAACAATATTTAAGACACCCACCCTTAGGACTTTCCTTTTCTTTTTCTTCATGCCATTCGATTATGTTGTCTTTGAATTTAATGTTTATATTTATTCATTTGTGTCTTCAAATTCAACATTTATATTTATTCATGCCTCTCATCATATGGAGTAAAAATCTAATTAATTTATTCATTTATGCCTCTAATATGGAGTAAAAATCTAATTAATTAGGCTTATAGTTGGTTGGAAATAAGAAGACATGCTAGATACCACCACATATGCTGCTATCAGATTCCTATTATAGCACTATAAACTGCTATCACTATGACTACTATATAGCACTCTCTGTTTTCTTGCTTTAAAGTAAGAAATATAAGCGCTAAAATAAGATGCAATCACACGTAAAAACTAATGGAGATAATAAAACATCAATGACTGAGGAAATATTTTTTATATTAGTCAAGATAGACTTATGGGGGTGGAAGCATGGTAAGATGGCCTTCTTTTTGTTCTTTTTAGCGCATTTAGATAGTGGACGCAAAGCAATTTTGAATCTAAAAGATAAATCATATAAAAATAAAAAAATGTAGCATTTATCAATAGTCAATGCATTGAATGTTGCCTTCCCTAAATAGTTTTAAATTTTAAAGACATTTCTTGTTTTCTTAACATCTTTACATGTGTCACATTGATATGCTCACATTGGGTTCTCCTACACTGAATGAAAGTAGTTTGTGTCTCTCTCCTTGTGTATCCTTGTCCCTTACTCATTTACCCTTGTGCTTGTTTCCCTTTCATCATTGCAACCTTGTCCCCACTCCCATGCTTGTTCCACTCTCTCCTTGTATATCCTTGTCCCTTACCCACTTATCCCCATGCTTGTTTCCCTTTCACTGTCATTCTTGTAGCCACATCTATTTGCCACATCTATTATATCTAGTAATATAATTTTCTTAGATCTATCTCTGTTATTCTATACAATTTGAGTTTTAAAACTTTGTGTTGTGAAAGATCCTTGTGAGTGTTCTCTTATATACACAACATGTATTCTCTTACATGGGATGATTATCATCATCTATTTGATCCAAACCAAGTTTTGCCATAAAGCAGGTGACTTTTTAGAGGCATATGGATTGAGAAACCTCGGAGTCAATTCACAATAAATTTGAGGTGTACACAACATTAGCAAATTAAGATTGGCCATCAATTTTTACTTGCTCCAAACCATGTAATAATGGGAAAAAAATTAAAGATCTATTATGTACAAAGAAAATTTTAGGACCTTATCCTCCTACATCATAAAGTATATCAAGATGATGTGTCACCAAACAAGGAGGTGTCATAGTATTTCGCAAAGGGTTTTATATGGGAGAGATGTACATCCTCACAAAGAGTAACCAAGAAGGTTGGGTTTGTTATGGATTGGGCACATCCATGATAAACGTTGTGAACACCATAGAGCTATGGAGGCAGAGAAGAAAATATGGCAAAAGCAAAAAGTATTCTCACCTTCAAATAAAAAAGAATTTTCAATCGCGAATGTCAAGGTTGGTTCATACACTTTCGTCCACATCAAAGGCGTTAACAAAATTGTAAGTAGTGTAGATAAATTCTTGAATGAACTGAAGGACACTATTTCCCTTGAACATGCAAGTCGAGAATATCCAAGGTGGAAGGATTTTTCCATTGTGTGTCCAAACTACTATTAATCATATAAGTAGTGTAGAGAAATGTTGGAATGAACTAAAGGACACTATTTCCCTTGAACATGCAAGTCGAGAATACCCAGGGTGCAGGGATTTTTCCACTATGTGTCCAAACTACTATTAATCTTCAAGAAAAGTTGTCTTATTTACAAAATTATTTACAGCATAGAGTAGAGCCAGATTATTTAGAGGAATCCAAACACCTCCGAATTGAAAGTAAAGTGACCTAGGATCTTCTCAAAGGTCTAAATCCTAGTTTTCTTATGTTGGATTTCACAAACTTATAAGAAAGATTCATAAATCAAAGGTGTATATAGCTTTCACGAGATTAGTATTATCTTTCAGCTAGATGAAGAAGTCATAGAATTCTTTATGAATGCTACATGTCAAACTTTGGGTGGAGTTTAAACCAATTAGCTTGTTGTTGAAACAAGTGCAAAGTCAACTTAGCCAAGCGTGGTGGTTACGCGGACCATCTAGCTATTCCAAACTCCATCTAAAATTTAACTCCATATAGTGGGTGCTAAAGTTTTTTAAGACTGCAAAATAGTAGTCATACTTGTTATATGACTAATGCAAAGGTCACTTGGTTGCTACAAAATAGTAGTCGTACTTGTTATATGACTAACACAAAGTCCACATGTTCTACTGACTACTATGTAACAATCATACTTGTTATATGACTACTATGTAACAATCATACTTGTTATATGACTAATGCAAAGTCCACATGGTTTCTACATGATTACTATGTAAAAATCATTATAGTAAGTCACACACATATTATAAAGCATGCATGTGGCTATATATAGTTGTTAACATAATAGTATTTTTCTTACTTTATGCTTGTTTATAGTAGTTATGACTGCTTGTTTGTAGTAGTTATGACTGCTTGTTTGTAGTAGTTATGCCTATTTATGACTGCTTGTTTATAGTAGTCATTCCCTATTTATGACTGCTTGTTTGTAGTAGTCATTCCCTATTTATGACTACTTATTTATAGTAGTCATTCCTATTTATGACTGCTTGTTTATGGTAGTCATTCCCTATTTATGACTGCTTGTTTATGGTAGTCATTCCCTATTTATGACTGCTTGTTTATAGTAGTCATTCCTATTTATGACTGCTATATAGTAAATAATTAGCAATCATTTGCTTGCTTACTTTATGATGTTTATACTTTATGCTTGTTCATAGTAGTCATGCCTATTTATGACTGCTATAGTAAATAATTAGCAATAATTTGCATGCTTGTTTATAGTAGTCATGCCTATTTATGAGTGCTATATAGTAAATAATTAGCAATCATTTGCATGGCTCTATGACTGCTTATGTTTTGGGTCATTTTTGCCCTCTCTCTATAACTCACCTAGTCATAGAGATAACATAAACGAGCAACAATGGTCATGGCGGGGTAGTTACCTTGCTTCCAAGATCGAGTCTCTTGAAGCTATCCAAGCCTAACTGATGGTTTTACCAGATTCTCTCACCAACTATAAGTCTAATTAATTAGATTTTTACTCCATATCGGAGGCATAAATGAATAAATTAATTAGAGTTTTACTCCATATGAGAGGCATGAATAAATACAAATGTTGAATTCGAAGACACAAATGAATAAATATAAACATTGAATTCAAAGGCAACTTAATCGAATGGCATCAAGAAAAAGAAAAGGAAAGTCCTAAGGGTGGAGCGTGCATAGGAGATTCTAAAGAGGGGTCAAAGTTCATGAGATATGTTTATACACTTTGCATGAAGATGGGAGCTCCAAAACATGCACAATATTATAATGCAAGTACTATGCTAAATATCATTTCAAATATGCTAGGAATAATCACACAATATTATAATGCAAGTACTATGTTAAATATCATTTCAAATATGAGAGAAAAAGGTCCATGACCCTCGGTAGAATTATGCTTAAGAAATTTGTGACAAAGTATGAGTGGTATATAAATAATATTAAGAGAAGAAAAGAACAAGGAAGAAACCAACAAAGGAAATGGTGGTGAATATTATTCATTAAAATTTATTAAAAAAACTCTAGTTTCTTTGACTTATTCTTTGTGCATTAAATTACTGCCATGTTCATCTTATAATAAAACCATGCAATTGTTTTCACAGTTAAGGCTCATATTGGTGTCAAACCTCCACATAGATGTACATGATGTCATTGCACAAGTTAATGTTTCAAAGATATGTATAGAAATTGACTTTTTGAATCCAAATTAATGTTTCAAATAAATTAGTATATAAATTAATTAATAATGACGCTATTGCACAAGTTAATGTTTTAAAGCTATGTATATAATTTGACTTTTGATGAAAAGCGATGTGGAGATCCTAATTAGGTGGTGGGCATTTCTTTTGGGTGAATAGTCATTACATATAATAATTTAATTTTTTATACCAAATCCATGAAAAATAATGTTGGTATTCTAATGAGGTACAACCCCCCCAACACACACACACACACACACACACACACACACACACACACATTAAATACATGTATTTCTCTTTATTAAACAATATAAGACTCTCTCTCTCTCTCTCTCTCTCTCTCTCTCTCTCTCTCTCTCTCTCACACACACACACACACACACATTAAATACATGTATTTCTCTTTATTAAACAATATACGACTCTCTCTCTCTCTCTCTCTCTCTCTCTCTCTCTCACACACACACACACACACACACACATGTGCATGCACCCCCGCCCACTCATCCACATCCATGCTCAGAGTGTACACACATGTGTGCATATGCTTGTGCATGTATGAACACAGAAGCATGTGCACGTGTACATATTACCATGGTTGAATATTCTAGAAACTAGAATAGGAGGTTGAATCTTGTTACACATAGAAAGAACAAGTAGGTGACTAGCGTGTTGCCTAACAATATCACGTTTTTGTTTATATGCATATGTACATACATATGTATGTGAGTTATGCAAGTGTGCATATGTGCATACATCTATGCATGCATGTGTGTGTGTGTGTGTGTGTGTGTGTGTGTGTGTGTTCAAAGCATATGTAAGTGAGTGTGTATGTATGTGTGTATGTGTTTGTGTTTGTATATGCCTATGTATGTATGTATGTGTGTATGTGTTTATATGTATTTATGTACAGGTGTGTATGGCATGTGTGTGCATGTGTCTATGTGTGATTTTCTCACATAGACATATATCTATGTCTCTCTCTATTACATGCATTCTTTCTATGTATCTATCACATGCATAGGCACAACCCTCACTCACCAATATACACATGCAAATACACTCTCTCTCTTCTCACACCCGTCTCGCATACACATTCTCTCATACACATACAATCTCTCTCTCTCTCTCTCTCTCTCTCTCTCTCTCTCTCTCTCTCTCTCTCTCTCTCTCTGTCTCTCTCTCTCTCTCTCTCTCTCCAACTCTCTCTTCCCCCCACATGCACGCGTGTGACTATGTGTATGCGTACGTATGTGTGTGTGAATGTGTTATATTTATATCAAATTATCATATTCATAATACATTATTATATATTTACTATATATATGTCTTTAATATTATTATTTACTATATATATATCTTTAATATTATTATTTATATTTATATATTATTAAATATTCATATATATTATTAAATATTCATATATATTATTAAATATTTATATATTATTAAATATTCATATATATAACACTATTTATAATATATAGATTTAATATATTTATTTATTAAATATCCTTACTTATTATATGTTTACATATTTGTTATTGTATATATTTGTATTTTATATTGTTATACTTATTTATTACATATATTTATATTTTTTTATTACATTATTTATTTAAAATTTCTTCTCTCAACATAAAATTTCTTCTCTCAACATACCTTAAGCTTTATTATATTTAGACACATATTATATATATGCATCTTACATATAATGTCTTTTTTCTTTACAATGCGAAAGAGAAAGAGAGAGACACCTACACTTTATAGTTTTCATCATAAAGCTCACCTTTTAAGAGGGAGGCCCCTATTTTTTCTCTCAAGGTAAGAAGGGACAACTCTCTTTTCAAAAATTGAGATGAGAAAATTCCAATTTGGGAAAGGGTCAGTGTGGATCATCTCTCCACTCTCTCCCTTATCCCTCTCCCTCCTCTCCTTTGGCCACATGGAAAAGGAATAGTCTATGGTTAATAATAAGAATATAGATATTACAAATTCGTTTTTCATGTCATCCTATCATGTGATGTAAGCGTGCCTAATCCACAACAAACCCGATCTTCATGGCTGCTCTTTGTGAGATGTACACCTCTCCCATACAAACCCGTTTCAAAATATTGTAACACCTCCTTGTTTTGTGGCACATCATCTTGATATACTTTATGATGTAGGAGGATAAGCTCCTCCTCAAACTTTAAGTTGACATAATAGACCTTTACTTTTCTCTCGTTGTTGCATGGTTTGGAGAAAGTAAAAAATAACACCTAATCTTTCTTGATAATGTCGTGCACCGCAAATTTACTATGGATCGACTCCGAGGTTGCTCAATCCATATGCCTCTAAAAAGCTACTTACCAGCAGAACTTGGTTTGGATCAACTAGATGATGAAAATCATCCCATGTAATAGAATACAATGTGTGATGTGTACAAGTGAACAGTCATAAGAAGTAGGATCTTTCACAGCATAAAACTTTAAAACTCAAATTTCACAATAACAGAGATACAATAGAGAAGAATAATGTATTACTAAAGTGATACAATATATGGCAAGTCCCCACATCCATGTGCTCTTATTAAGGGAGCAATGGGTAATCTAGAATTGCTAAGACAGAAGTTTTATGCTAGTAGAAGCCATGGAGTAATCTCAAGTGATAAGTGATGAACTGTATGGAGAAGGGACTGGCCACATATCTATATAGACTTGTATACATGGGGCAGACCTAACATGATCATGTAGGTCCATGGTGTAGACTCGGTGCCACCGTCTATAGTGTAGTCTCAGCCCATAAAGATGTAATTGATACTATGCAGCATGCATAGTACGTTAGTATGTTCCCCACCTCTCATCTTGGGCCCCGTTTCGGGCCTTGCAATGATAGCACAGGGTATCCAAGAGAGTAAAGCCTACTCCATGTGTGGATAGTCTAGTATAGCATGTAGCCTATTTGTGTGCCAAATCTAATCCAAGTCGTCTCTAAAGCATCTAGCCTCATAAGCCACCTTCCCACGTGAATATGGGGATGTTGGGCACCTAGGCTGCTCAACCATGGCTACTCCTCACAATGGGAGGCCATATAAATATGAGCCCAATGCCTAGACAATACAATATGAGGATGAAGCATTAATATCCAACATCCTAGACACTTTAAAGTAAGAAAACAAAGAGTGCTATATAGTAGTCACATTAATAGTAATCTATAGTGCTATGATAGAAATCAACATGTCTTCTTATTTCCAAACAACTATAAGTCTTATTAATTATATGTTTACTCCATATGAGAGGCACAAATGAATACATATAAATATTGAATTAGAAGACAACTTAATGTAATGGCATCAAGAAAAAGAAAAGGAAAGTCCTTATGTTACAGGTATATATTTTATCATATTTTTTATGAATTAATAATCGTACAAAAATATGTTTAATTTAATTTGTGCAGGATTCATCTTAATGGAATGTGCAAGTGAGCACAAGATTAATATATGTGCAAATGTACACAAAGTTATTTTAGGTAACAAGGCCCAATAGCAATTATATTTGGGCAAAGGTTTTTATATGTACAAACCTTAGGGATTTTGATATAGTTATAAATATGTAAAACAATACCCCAAAAGTGAAAAAAGCAAGTCCGCTTCAAACTTCTATTATGAAGGAAGTGATTTATGGAATTAATCTGGTGGTATGGGACATTAGATTGGTTTCATATACTTACTCCAGACACATTTATGTCTTCTATCTTCTACCATCCTATGCGTGTATGTACAACGCGTGGTATGGGACATTAGATTGGTTTCATATACTTACTCTAGACACATTTATGTCTTCTATCTTCTACCATCCTATGCGTGTATGCGTGTATGTACAACGCGCCTATGTGGTGGTGTGAAGATGGTAATCATTTTTCTTTGATATTAAACTTTTTGTACATGTTATTTTTTATTTGATAATCAGTGTGACAATCACCAAATTTGGTGTCGCACGAGTTTTCTTGATTGGTATTCCACATCCATAAGAACATCTGAGCCATGCCTTCATGCCTCTGAGCCACGTTCAGACCTTTGAGTTTACCTTGCAAGTTATGGAATCAACAATCTTGTTCTCTCAGCATTTTTCTTACACAACTGAGGACAGTTGCTTCCTCAAATGGAGGACTGTTTTACAGGTATATATTTTATGGGACCAACTACCTGTTATGGTCCTTTATAATAAGAATAAAGAGGAAGAGAGGGCTTGAGGGAGAGAATCTGGTAAAACCATCAGTTAGGCTTGGATAGCTTCAAGAGACCCGATCTTGGAAGCAAGGTAACTACCCCGCCATGACCATTGTTGCTCGTTTATGTTATCTCTATGACTAGGTGAGTTATAGAGACGGAAAAAACAACCCAAAACATAAGCAATCATGGAGCATGCAGATGATTGCTAATTATTTACTATATAGCAGTCATAAATAGGCATGGCTATTATAAACAAGCATGCAAATAATTGCTAATTATTTACTATATAGCAGTCATAAATAGGCATGACTACTATAAACAAGCATAAAGTAAGCAAGCAAATGATTGCTAATTATTTACTATATAGCAGTCATAAATAGGAATGACTACTATAACAAGCAGTCATAAATAGGGAATGACTACTATAAACAAGCAGTCTCATAAATAGGGAATGACTACTATAAACAAGCAGTCATAAATAGGGAATGACTACTATAAACAAGCAGCCATAAATAGGGAATGACTACTATAAACAAGTAGTCATGAATAGGGAATGACTACTATAAATAGGCATGACTACTATAAACAAGCAGTCATAAATAGGGAATGACTACTATAAACAAGCAGTCATAAATAGGCATGACTACTATAAACAAGCATAAAGTAAGAAAAATACTATTATGATACCAACTATATATAGCCACATGCATGCTTTATAATATGTGTGTGACTTATAATGATTTTTACATAGTAATCATGTAGAAACCATGTGGAGTTTGCATTAGTCATATAACAAGTATGATTGTTACATAATAGTCATGTAGAAACCATGTGGACTTTGCATTAGTCATATAACAAGTACGACTACTATTTTGTAGCAACCATGTGACCTTTGCATTAGTCATATAACAAGTATGACTACTATTTTGCAGTCTTAAAAAACTTTAGCACCCACTATATGGAGTTAAATTTTAGATGGAGTTTGGAATAGCTAGATGGTCTACGTAACCACCACGCTTGGCTAAGTTGACTTTGCACTTATTTCAACAACAAGCTAACTGGTTTAAACTCCACCCAAAGTTTGGCATATAGCATTCATAAAGAATTCTATGACTTCTTCATCTAGCTGAAAGACAATACTAATCTCATGAAAGCTATATACACCTTTGATTTATGAATATTTCTTGTAAGTTTGTGAAATCCAACATAAGAAAACTAGGATTTAGACCTTTGACAAGATCCGAGGTCACTTTAATTTCAATTCGGAGGTGTTTGGATTCCTCTAAATAATCTGGCTCTACTCTATGCTGCAAATAATTTTGTAAATAAGACAACTTTTCTTGAAGATTAATAGTAGTTTGGACACAGTCGAAAAATCCCTGCACCCTGGGTATTCTCAACTTGCATGTTCAAGGGAAATAGTGTCCTTTTTAGTTCATTCAAACATTTCTCTTACTTATGATTAATAGTAGTTTGGACACACAATGGAAAAATCCTTCCACCTTGGATATTCTCGACTTGCATGTTCAAGGGAAATAGTGTTCTTCAGTTCATTCAAGAATTTATCTACACTACTTATGATTTTGTTGCCTTTGATGTGGACCAAAGTGTATGAACCAACCTTGACATTCGTGATTGCAAATTCTTTTTTATTTGAAGGTGAGAATACTTGTTGCTTTTGCCATATTTTCTTCTCTGCCTCCATAGCTCTATGGTGTTCACAACGTTTATCATGGATGTGCCCAATCCATAACAAACCCAACCTTCTTGGTGGCTACGGTTTGGAGCAAGTGAAAATTGATGGCCAATCTTAATTTGCTAATGTTGTGTACACCTCAAATTTATTGTGAATTGACTCCAAGGTTTCTCAATCCATATGCCTCTAAAAAGTCACCTACTTTATTGCAAAACTTGGTTTGGATCAAATAGATGATGATAATCATCCCATGTAAGAGAATACAACATGTTATGTATATAAGAGAACACTCACAAGAAGTGGATCTTTCACAACACAAAGTTTTAAAACTCAAATTGTATAGAATAACAGAGATAGATCTAAGAAAATTATATTACTAGATATAATAGATGTGGCTACAAGAATGATAGTGAAAGGGAAACAAGCATGGGGGTAAGTGGGTAAGGGACAAGGATATACAAGGAGAGAGTGGAACAAGCATGGGAGTAGGGACAAGGTTGCAATGATGAAAGGGAAATAAGCACAAGGGTAAATGAGTAAGGGACAAGGATACACAAGGAGAGAGACACAAACTACTTTCATTCAGTGTAGGAGAACCAGGAGGAACTATGTACATTGTAAACAATGTGAGCATATCAAGTGACACATGTAAAGATGTGAAGAAAACAAGAAATGTCTTTATAATTTACAACTATTAAGGGAAGGCAACATTCAATGCATTGACTATTGATAAATGCTACATTTTTTTATTTTTATACGATTCATCTATTGATAAATGCTACATTTTTTTATTTTTATACGATTCATCTTTTAGATTCATTTTTTTATTTTTATACGATTCATCTTTTTTTCTTTTTATACGATTCATCTTTTAGATTCAAAACTGATTTGCGTCCACTATCTAAATGCGCTAAAAAGGACAAAAAGAAGGCCATCTTACCATGCTACCATGCTTCCACCCCCATAAGTCTATCTTGACTAATACAAAAAATATTTCTTCATTCATTGATGTCTGATTATCTCCATTAGTTTACGTGTGATTGCATCTTATTTTAGCGCTTATATTTCTTACTTTAAAGCAAGAAAACAGAGAGTGCTATATAGTAGTCATAGTGATAGCAGTTTATAGTGCTATAATAGGAATCTGATAGCAGCATATGTGGTGGTATCTAGCATGTCTTCTTATTTCCAACCAACTATAAGTCTAATTAATTAGATTTTTACTCCATATTGGAGGCATAAATGAATAAATTAATTAGAGTTTTACTCCATATGAGAGGTATGAATAAATACAAATGTTGAATTCGAAGACACAAATGAATAAATATAAACATTGAATTCAAAGACAACTTAATCGAATGGCATGAAGAAAAAGAAAAGGAAAGTCCTAAGGGTGGAGCGTGCATAAGAGATTCTAAAGAGGGGTCAAAGTTCATGAGATATGTTTATACACTTTGCATAAAGATGGAGCTCCAAAACATGCACAATATTATAATGCAAGTACTATGCTAAATATCATTTCAAATATGATGGGAATAATCACACAATATTATAATGCAATTACTATGCTAAATATCATTTCAAATATGAGAGAAAAAGGTCCATGACCCTCGGTAGAATTATGCTTAAGAAATTTGTGACAAAGTATGAGTGGTATATAAATAATATTAAGAGAAGGAAAGAACAAGGAAGAAACCAACAAAGGAAATGGTGGTGAATATTATTCATTAAAATTTATTTAAAAAAACTCTAGTTTCTATGACTTATTTTTTGTGCATTAAATTAATGCCATGTTCATCTTATAATAAAACCATGCAATTGTTTCACAATTAAGGCTCATATTGGTGTCAAACCTCCATATAGATGTACATGATGTCATTGCACAAGTTAATGTTTCAAACATATGTATAGAAATTGACTTTTTGAATCCAAATTAATGTTTCAAATAAATTAGTACATAAATTAATTAATAATGACGCTATTGCACAAGTTAGTGTTTTAAAGCTATGTATATAATTTGACTTTTGATGAAAAATGAAGTGGAGATCCTAATTAGGTGGCACTAGGCATTTCTTTTAGGTGAATAGTCATTACATATAATAATTTGTTTTTTTATACCAACTCCATGAAAAATGATGTTGGTATTCTAATGAGGTACAACCCCCCCCCCCCAACACACACACACACACACACACACACACATATTAAATACATGTATTTCTCTTTATTGAACAATATAAGACTCTCTCTCTCTCTCTCTCTCTCTCTCTCTCACACACACACACACACACACACACACGTGCATGCACCCCCACCCACTCATCCACATCCATGCTTAGAGTGTTGTACACACATGTGTGCATATGATTGTGCATGTATGAACACAGAAGCATGTGCACGTGTACATATTACCATGGTTGAATATTCTAGAAACTAGAATAGGAGGTTGAATCTTGTTACACATAGAAAGAACAAGTAGGTGACTAGCGTGTTGCCTAACAATATCACGTTTTTGTTTATATGCATATGTACATACATATGTATGTGCGTATGCAAGTGTGCATATGTGTATACATCTATGCATGCATGTGTGTGTGTGTGTGTGCAAAGCATATGTGAGTGAGTGTGTATGTATGTGTGTATGTGTTTGTGTTTGTATATGCCAATGTATGTATATATGTGTGTATGTGTTTATATGTATTTATGTACACGTGTGTATGGCATGTGTGTGCATGTGTCTATGTGTGATTCTCTCACATAGACATATATCTATGTCTCTCTCTATTACATGCATTCTTTCTATGTCTCTATCACATGCATAGGCATAACCCCCTCACTCACCAATATACACATGCACATACACTCTCTCTCTTCTCACACCCATCTCGCATACACATACAATCTCCCTCTCTCTCTCTCTCTCTCTCTCTCTCTCTCTCTCTCTCTCTCTCCAACTGTCTCTTCCCCCACATGCACGCGTGTGACTATGTGTATGCGTATGTATGTGTGTGTGAGTGTGTTATATTTATATCAAATTATCATATTCATAATACATTATTATATATTTACTATATATATGTCTTTAATTTTATTATTTATATTTATATATTATTAAATATTCATATATATAACACTATTATAATATATAGATTTAATATATTTATTTATTAAATATCCTTACTTATTATATGTTTACATATTTGTTATTGTATATATTTGTATTTTATATTGTTATACTTATTTATTACATATATTTATATTTTTTTATTACATTATTTATTTAAAATTTCTTCTCTCAACATACCCCTACACTCTCTCTCTCTCCCCTTCCCAAAATATGTGGCCTCCACTCCTCTCTCTCTCTCTCTCTCTCTCTCTCTCTCCCCTAACATGTGGCTCCCCTCCCCCATCACACCTCCTTCTCTCTTTCCCCTACCCCAACACTTGGCCCTCTTCCAACTGCCAGGTGTCCCCTACCCCCCCAAAAACTTGTGCATAATAGATACACACACACACATAATATACACACACACACACACACACACACACACACACACATATACATACATACACACATACACACATAAATAATAGATAGTATAGATAGACACAGACACACACACACGCACGCACGTGTGTGTGTGTGTGTGTGTGTGTGTGTGTGTGTGACATATATATGTGTATTTATAAATGTAAATAAAAATACACACATGCACACACACAAACATGTATACATACATATATACATATTTAATTTGATTTAATTTATTTTTATATTTTATATTTTATTGTTCTATCCCAAGAAGCCAAGGGGGTAAATCATAGCTACATGTATTTACAAACTTATACTAGGCTCCAGATGTTACAACACAAGAGTTTCCACGAGTGGTTTTTGCTTTTTCCTTGGTGATTCATGTATTCATGGCCCAACAACCCACTATGGCCACTTCTAGCTGTGAAGCTATATACATAGCAATGTTTACAGCTACTACAGTTGAGTGTGTTTGGGTATTGTTGAGTCCTTAGCCACTACCAGAGTGCTATGGTAGTTTGTGAGAAATCTAGTTTTTCATACTCGCACAAAGAACATTGAGATGCTTTATCATTATGTCTGGGAGAGATGCTTCGCAGTGGCTTATGTGTGCCAACACAAGAGAACATGGCATATTTATTCACAAACTCTCTCTCAGTGATAGAAGTTTGAAGCTTTTCACAAAGCTTTGAAATTACTTCCCTTTGGGGATTAGTCTAGGTTCCCTCTTATAGTCCAAAGATCCGCTTTTAGTGCCATCTCACCCCTTATTTACATCATTACTCCTAGGGATTTGTAGCCATATTTGGTAGTGATGTCTTGAACACACTAGGACCAGCCGAGGTAATTTTTCCCTCTTTAGGAGGTTTTTTCCCCATGCTAATACACACCCATCTTGGGGTATACTTCTCATCTTTATACGGCACACATTCATTATCTATCTATCATCTCATTGTGTGGTCCCTTGAGCTTCTCCACAGTGTCAGTGTGTGTGTGTGTGTGTGTGTGTGTGTGTGTGTGTGTGTGTGCGCGCGCGCATTCCTACAACCCTGTAACTTCCAACATAGATATGGTCAACAATGGTCTTTGGACACCTCACCCCATACTTCATATGCATACTTATTAAAAGGCTCGTCACGTAGAAACCATAACCAATACAAACTCAACGACTAGACATTCAAGCCATAATTTTGAGGATAAAATTTGGATCAAGTAGGGAAAAATGTTAACCACCCCATTTTGGTTTAATTAGATGCTCTTAATCACATATGAGAGTGAAGAATAAGTGTCATACAAAGTTACTATAAAAGTTGTAATATTTATAAGAGATCTAGCTACACCCAAATTTATTTTAGCTAAATTAGGAGTTTTAGGCTCCCAAGTGTGAATAAGGGCCAGTTGTGTATATAACACATTATCTCATAATAATGAATGGGCACATCCCTCTTTGTGCTAAACATATTCTCTAGTTTTCTATTGCTCTTTACTTCTTGTTGTGTATGAGAGAAAATAGAGAGTGTTGAGAGTAGAGATTAGATTATTTCTTAGTTCATGTTTATGTGAGAGAAGTAAATAGTGAGAGGTGTGTTATGAAAACGAAAATTATTGAAATTATTAAATGGTATTTTTGTGATGTGTTTCATTTATCATGGATATTTATTTTTGATTATTTGTTGTACGGTTAGTGACTTACCAAGGTACTGGTTGCATCATGTTGGGTAGATAGTCACTAGATATAATATCCAGCATGTGTTTTTAATAGTAGATTAGCAGGGCAGGGCTACACTATTACAAGCGGTTCTATTTGTACGATTAGTGACTTATCAACAAGGTACTAGTTACATCATGTTGGGTAGATAGTCCCTAGATATAATATCTAACATGTGTTTTCAAATCAGTGGGGCAGGGCTACACTATTACAGGCGGGTCTATTTGTGATGCTTTTTTCGACGGAAATGAACATGTAAAGAAACTCCAAAAGCGTTGATATTTGTGTTGATACAAGCGTCAGTACAGTTCCGTCAAAATATTTGCCAAGTGATTAGGCTAACCAAGGTGATCCTCTTCTATGGAGTGTTGAAATTTGAGCTAAATGATGAGCTATGGTGGATCAAACACTAGAATCAACATAATTAACAAAGTGATTAGCAAGTGATTAAGACGTAATTAGTGAATAATTAGCACATAGATTAATGTAGGCATGGATACTCAAAAACCAGCAAATTCTCATTAGGGCTATGCCTCAATTTATAGTGTTTACATCAAGCATCAAATCCCCTTGATTTCTCCATGATTCACTCCCTGAATATCTCCACCTCTTGCCTGATTCTCTCCACCTCTTCTCTTTTCCCTGATTATCTCCCAGAATAACTCCACACTCCTAAATTCCCTCATGCTACCCATTATTCTCTCCCAGTAGATTCTCCTAACCTTTTCACAGGTTCTTTCACAATTACATCTCCTCTTTTACAGCCTCTATCCAAGAGCTTGTTCCCACACACACCCTTTTCACTTGTATATTTCAACACCTCCCCTCAAGTGAATAATCCTAACACACCTGGACCCTGTATCAAGTTTCCCTCTTACTTGATAGCCCGCGACCAGTGCCTCAAGTCCCTAAACTCCATAGTCCTTGACACTCTCTCTCTCTATGTGTCCAAGGCTACTATAAGTGCCCACGACCTTGACTAAAGTGCTCACACATACATCTACCACTTGGCCTACATCATCGGTGGCTCAGAGGTGGTTTTACTTTATTGGGGCAGGTTACATTGGGTTGTGGGCTCTCTCTCTCTCTCTCTCAGAAAAGATGATCCGACTCCACTTCCCTTGGAGCCTCCATGAAGTTTGCCGATGTCGTTCCTTCTTCACTGGGTTTGCTGTAGCAGTCTCTCGCCATGTGTCCTGGCTTTCCACATTTGTGGCAAGTGAAGGTCCTCCCTCCTACTCTGCCTCTTCCTCGTCCTCGTCCTCGAGAGAATCCTCCTCGGGTGAAGAATGCTTTTTCCTCTCCTGCTGTTGAGTCGAGCTCTTTCTTCTCTTTGCCTCTGCTCTCTTGCTCTAGTAGAGCTGCTTCTATCTCGTGTATCTTCAGTTCAGGTACATTCTTTAGTGTTGCTACAATGTTTTCATAATCTCCTTTGTCCACACTCTTCAAAAGTACAGCTAATGCTTCATCATCTTCTACTTTTTTGCCAATAGCTTGCTTAATGCTTTTATATTTGTTCAAGTGTGTGATTAAAGGTTCACTTTCCTTCATGTCCAATTTGTAGGATTGCATTAATAGATTTATCTTGGAATTTTTTGCTTGTGTACCAAATAATTTATTGAGTTCATCCCATGCATCTTTTGCCCATTGTATCCCTGTGATATGATGAATGATCTCATCATTTAAACTGAGTGCAATAAGCCCCAATGCTTTTTCATTCCTACTCTTCCACTCATTTTTCCCTCTCTCTGGGTATTCATCTCTCCCTTCAACTAATCCCCACAGATTTTTCCTCATCAGTAAATACATGGTTTTTGTTTGCCATGTATAAAACTGTTCCCCATTAAATTTGGCTATTTCCTGTGCTGAATTCATGGTGATGTGAAGGGGGTCTTACCTCTTGATCCAAATTCAAGATTCAAGGGCAGTGTCTACCCTTTTACAACTCAATCTGGTGTTTAATAGATGATTACAACAATTTTATCAGCATAAAATCACCAGAAATTACATTAAATTGAGAGTAACCAATTTGTACGGGATGGTTGGAGTATCAAACCAACTCCGATTTGCAATTTGAAGCTTTAGGGATCTGTATCAGATACCTAATGGTTAATTTGAATCCTCAATTGCACCAAAGTACAGTGATTAGCACTGATTAATCACTGATTAGCAAATTAATGCTCTGGTTTGTGTGCAGAAAACAGAGTATGCGGGGAGCTCAGATCTGGTGCCTTCCACTTCAAATGAGCTCAAATGCTTTCAAAAGCATCAATAGCAATGAGTCTAGTAGAGGATTAAGCCAAGAAACACAAGATTTGACCAAATAATGAAAGCTTAATCTCTGTTTTACCAAAGTCACCTGCAGATTTGATGAAGAGCTTGGATCTCTCTGTAGACTTGATGAAATTGATTTCTGTCTTCACCAGCTTGTAGAGCATGCTTGATTACCCCTTGTGCTAAAGGGAATTAGAAACATTTGAACTGTGCTTGAATAAATCTCTATTTTGCTTCAGAAAAACGGCGCCTGCAGAAATGACGAATTCTCCCAGTTCCTTCGGCGGTTTGCTACGCCGTTTCGATGGGCTGGTAGCCAGGGGTGTTGGCTAGCTTAAGCTAGAAGCTTGTGACCTAATTTGAAGTGTGCTAAGTGCTAGAGACCCTCCACTGGCTGGGGGTGAAGGGGAAGAGTGAAAGCTTACTAAAAATTTGATTTTTTGCTAATTATTTTACTAATCCTAATTAATTCACTAATGGGCTCATAAATCTGGTTGATTCTAGGCATGGCTCTGATACCATGTTAAAATTTGAGCTAAATGATGAGCTATGGTGGATCAAACACTAGAATCAACATAATTAACAAAGTGATTAGCAAGTGATTAAGACGTAATTAGTGAATAATTAGCACATAGATTAATGTAGGCATGGATACTCAAAAACTAGCAAATTCTCATTAGGGCTATGCCTCAATTTATAGTGTTTACATCAAGCATCAAATCCCCTTGATTTCTCCATGATTCACTCCCTGAATATCTCCACCTCTTGCCTGATTCTCTCCACCTCTTCTCTTTTCCCTGATTATCTCCCAGAATAACTCCACACTCCTAAATTCCCTCATGCTACCCATTATTCTCTCCCAGTAGATTCTCCTAACCTTTTCACAGGTTCTTTCACAATTACATCTCCTCTTTTACAACCTCTATCCAAGAGCTTGTTCCCACACACACCCTTTTCACTTGTATATTTCAACATGGAGATCCCACACGATCTTTGCGAGAGAGCTTGCATCACCCATTGGATTAGAGCAACCACCTCGAGGTGACAACAAGTGCGGGAGGACGGCGGTGACGAGTGGCTGCAATGGAGCTCTTGAGCCATGCTTGAGCTTCGACGGATATGAAACTTCCCACGACACGTTAGGGTAGGGTTTCCTTAACATATTTGGCACCACTATCAAGGAGCACCAATCCACTACTTGTCTACACCATCTTTGATTCAAATCCGATGGAGCCTCCATAGCCCGATGCCAAGTAAGCTTTTTGGCATGCGATTTTTAATTTTTTATGTATTTTGATGTTTTGCATGGTTTTTATTGATGTTTTTGTTGTGATTCATGTATAGCTTTGTGTTTAGAGTAGGATTACTACTTGTTTAAGTGGAAAAACTTGAGATTTGAGTGATTAGAGAGCCTAATCAAGAGGATTTTTGCTTAAACCTAGACCATTTTTCTTAATTTTTAGCTTAATCTTGTTTCTTTTGCTTAATTCCTTTGCCTAGGTAGGTTATCATTGTTAGATTGAATACTACTCCATCAAAAACCCCAAACAAAAACCATAAACTATCTCTTCATTTTCACTAATTATCACTAATCTATTGGTTAGTTTGATAAGTGGACTTAAAGAGAGAGAAAACCAAAAAATTGCAAATCCTTTTTTTTTAAAGGTGAAACCTTGGTGCTGATTTTGCCATCTTTTCTTCTTTGCCTCCATATCTCTATGGTGTTCACAATGTTTGTTATGGATGTGCCTAGTCCACAACAAACCTGACCTTCTTAGTTTCTTTTTGTGAGTGAGAACATACATCTCTCCCATACAAACCTCTTTTGCAAAACACTCTAACACCTCCATTTTTTGTGGCACATCATCTTGACATACTTTATGATGTAGTAAGATAAGTTTCTCATCAAACTTTATGATGTAGTAAGATAAGTTTCTCATCAAACTTTATGCAGACATAATAGACCTTTTTTTCCCCCTTTGTTGCATGGTTTGGAGCAAGTAAAAAATGACGCCCAATCTTTCTTTCTAATGTTATGTCCAACTCAAATTTATTGTGGATCGACTCTAAGGCTGCTCAATCCATACACCTCTAAAAAGTCACTTGCTTTACGGGCAAAACTTGGTTTGGATCAACTAGATCATGACAATCATCCCATGTAAGAGAATATGACATGCGGTGTATACAAGAGAACACTCACAAGAAGTAGGATCTTTCATAGCACAAAACTTTAAAACTTGAATTTCACAATGATAGAGATAGATAAGATATTTATATTATTGAAGTGATACAATAGATGACAAATCCCCACACCCGTGTGCTCCTACGAAGGGAGTTTCAATGGTTGATCTAGAATTGCCAAGATGGAAGTTCTATGCTAGTAGAATCTAGAAAGCAAACTCATAGTGATGAACTGATGATGAAATGTGTGGAAAAGAGATTAGTTATGTATCTATAGAGACCTCTATATGGATATAGTTGCATAGGTATGTAGTAAACATGGGTACTAGCCATGCAACTATGGGTATGGATATAGTTGCATAGGTATGTAGTAAACATGGGTACTAGCCATGCAACTATGGAAGCTTACAAACATAAACCCTAATCTAGTGATTAGTGTGTCCTAATTCTTTGGTGGGTAATTACACACATAATAAAAACTATAATCTAGCTATAAGCTTAACTCAATTAGGTTACAAGATTAAGACTTGTACTCATAAAGAGGCTTAAGAGTAGCTTGTTCCCATTCCTTGAAAATTACCCATGCCCAAGTGTGATGTGGCTGAACGCTCCTGATCTTGGTCCTCTACTGATGCCTTGTCCCAACTTTGTGCTCATAGCACCATATTTCTCAACACCCCCCCCCCTTGGTGCCATGATGTATAGGCTACTTCAAGGTGTATGTGAGTTACAACCACCCCCCCTTGGTGCCATGATGTATAGGCTACTTCAAGGTGGTTGTATGATGTGAGTTATAACAGATCCATCACCCCCCTAGTGCAACATGCTACTGGGTGGTTTGAGTGTGGTAGAACAACATGTTATCACCCCCCCTTAGTGTTAAACTATTATTAAGTGGTCAAGTGTGATACAAATTATAAAGATTAGGTCTACTCATCTGGTGACCTTTTGTTACAACAAAATGGGCTAAGTGGTGAGGTTTTTGTTGATTTGCTTGTTGATCTACAAGAGATGTCCCTTTGCTGCTTCGTCTTCTTGACTTGTTATCGATATAGATGCCATCTAGTTTGTGTTGAATTTGCAATCTTCTTCTTTGTGGCCGATCTTCTTGCAATTGTTACACTTTAGCTTATCCTTCAATCTGCATTCACTTTGAAAGTGTCCTTTCCTCCACATTGACACTTCATAGTGCTCTTCATTGAAGAACGCTTGCTCGATGGTTGTTCTTCCTTGCTTCATCTCCTTCTCCTTTTCAAGTAGGGAAGAGATGCACCCTTCAAAGGTTGGATCTGGCAAATTTTTCAAAGTGGTCACAAGTGCATTATATTCCTTAGGCATGCCTTTTAGGAGAATAGCTAATGCATATTTTTCTCCTATTTTAGCATTTATCCCATCAAGCTAGGTCATGATGCTTTTCATTTTATTTATGAATTGTGCTAGTGACTCACTGAAACTTATCTATAGCCCATAGAACTCAATTTTAAGATAGATTTTATGGTTCTTTGCTTTGGCTCCAAATACTAGACTCGGTGCATCCCATGCATCCTTGGCATGATCTTTGGAGTCAATGTGGTGGATAAGATTAGTGCTTAAGTGTAGCCCGATAAGTGGCAGTGCTTGGTCATCCTTTTCTATCCATTCATCATTTGGAGAAGCAGGCACATTTTCCTTAACTACCTTCCATAGCTTCTTATGCATGAGGAGGTACTTCATTTGGGTGGCCCAGGTATGGAACCCTTCCACTGTGAACCTCTCGACATCTGAAGTAATGCTAAATGATGTCATGAGGAGGTGGTCTTACCAAAGAGCTTGTTTGGGCTTCAAATGGTAGTGTCTAAATGATAGTGATTTTTTTTCTTAGGCTTAAGACAAAATGCAAACGATGAGTGCAAATGAATGATTAAAATGCAAGGCACATCCCAATTACAAAGTTCATAACTCTAAATTTTTTTAACAACTAATCAGTTTATTAATGATTGATTAGTCTTAATCATAATGATTAAGAGGTCAAGAGAGTGGAGGCTCAAATTGAGCACATCAAGACATCCATTCAAGGGGCTTTTGTTGCAAGCCTCTTGTCTGTGAAGAGAGATATTAGCCCACTATAAATATCCAACTCAAATCAAGTATGGAAGCTCAAAAATTTATGAGAAGTCGTGATTGGTTTCATGCTCCCTGTGCTTCACCCTATTGATGAAATGCCACCAAATTCAAGCTGTAGGTAGCTTTGGGCATGAAAAACATGTGGCTAAGAGAAATTAGCCTAATTTGTAGTAGGAAACAAGAATGATGCAGAATGCTAGGCTACATGGCAGCACTAATTTCAAACAGCATGAGGTGATTTTGCTTAATTCCCATGGTGGGATTTGGAGCTATGTGAGGCCAATGTGTGGCTTAAAAATCTCACCCAATGGAGCCTTGAGTGAGAAGCAACTCAACGTTTGGCCACAAACAGGGAAGAATGGATAAGGTGGGATTAATGTGACTAACTTATTGAGATTTGGCTTGATTATGGACTAATACATGTATAGGGATGCATGTGAGATGCTCATGAGGAGAGGGGTGGCTTTGATACCATGTTGATAAACATGGGTACCAAGCATGCAACTACGGAAGCTTGCAAACACAAACCCTAATCTAGGTGATTAGCGTGTCCTAATCCTATGGTGGGTGAAAAAAAATTACACACATAATGAAACCCCTAATCTAACTATAAGCTTGACTTGAGCTCAATTAGGTTACAAGATTAAGACTTGTACTCATAATGAGGCTTAAGAGCAGCTTGTTCCCATTCCTTGAAAATTACCCCTTTTATATGAGGGAGGTACAACTTTTGCATATATGCTCGTGTGGGATAATGCCCAAACGTGATGTGGCAAAATGCTCCTGATCTTGGTCCTCCACTCATGCCTTGTCCCAACTTTGTGCTCATGGCACCATATTTCTCAACAAGACTCAGTGCCACCATCCATGGTGTAGATTCGGCCCACAAAGATGTAAGACATACTACGTTGCAAGCATAGCAAGTTCCCCACCTCCCATGGTCATTCAGGCTTATCTTAGGTCCCATTTTGAGCCTTTCAATGTCCGGACAGGGTGTCCAAGAGTAAAGTCTATGAGATAATAGTCTAGTGTAGCCTATTTGGCAGTGTGCCAAAACTAATCCAAATAGGCTATTTGGATTAGATTTGGCAACATGCCAAATCTTATTCGCTATTTCTAAACTATCTAGCCTCATAGGCCACCTCCCCTGTGAATATAGAGATGCTGAGTGCCTAAGCTGCTTAACCATAGCTACTCCTCATAATGGGGGCCGTACAAATATGAGCTACCCGATGCTTGAACAATATAATATGAGAGTGGTCACAATGATAGCAGCCTATAATGCTATGATAGGAATTTGCCTCTGTAGTGGTATGTATGTCTTCTTATTTCTAAACAACTATAAGCCTAACTAATTAGATTTTTACTCCATATGAGAGGCACAAATGAATAAACATAAATATTGAATTCAAAGATAACTTAATCTTTTTTGGGAAAAATAATTATAATTGTATTTATAGGTTGAGCATAGCCATATACAAAGGTTCTCTTTTTACAACTGTCACTCCCATCCTAGTTCTAATCACTCCCATCCTATGTGAAGATATGCAGGAACAAACTTCCCAAGGGATGTACTAATGAGTCCTTGCTTATGGCAAGCATGCAGCTAGGGTATCATATCTCCTGGGAACACTCGAAGAGAATCTAATCTAATGGCATCAAGAAAAAGAAAAGGAAAATCCTTAAGGGTGGAGAGATTTTAATAGGGGTCAAAGAGTTCTCATGATATAAGTGTAGTTCATAAGATATGTTTATACACTTTGCAAAAAAAAATGGGGGCTCTACACTTTTGTATAAGTGATGCTAAAACATGCACTACAGGTGTATAAAAAGAGATTTTATACACTTTGCAAAAAGATGGGGGCTCTACACTTTTATACAAGTGATGCTAAAATATGCACTACCTCTAAAGAGGAGAATTATCACACAATAGTATAATGAAAGTATGCTAAATAGCATTTCAAATATGAGACCAAAAGATTCACAAGGTAAGATAATGCTTAAGAAAGTTATGACAAAGTATGAGTGGTATATAAATAATATTAAGAGAAGGAAAGAACAAGGAAGAAACCAACAAAGGCAATGGTGGTGGAGATTATTCATTAACTATAAAAAATTTCTCTAGCACTATGACTTATCTTTTGTGCATTATATTACTGCCTATGTTTATCTTATAATTAAACCATGCAATTGTTTTCACAGTTAAGGCTCATTATAGTAGTGACAAAGCTCAACATAGATGTTAATTAGTACATGACATTATTACACAAGTTAATGTTTCAAAGATATGTGTAAAATTTGACTTTATTAAAGTTTCAAATAAATTTGCCCATAAATTAATTAGTAAATGATGTTATTGCACAAGTTGATGTTTCAAAAGGTATGTATATAATTTGACTTTTCCTTCCAAGATGTTATCCATTAGGAGCTCCTAGTACCTTACTTTTCCTCATACTTGTTGTTTCAGTTTCAGTTAGTTGTTTAGTTGTTTTAGCTGATGTGGGGATCCTAATTAAGATGTGGACATTTCCTTTGTGTGGATAGTCATTGCATATAATAATTTGATTTTTTATACCAAATCCATGAAAATTGATGTCAGACACACACACACACACACATATACACATTAAATACGTGTATTTCTCTTTCTCTCTCTCCCTCTGCCACACACACACACACATACACACGTGCGCCCCACTCACCCACATCCACATGGCAAAGCTCGTGGCGCCCATGCACACGCCCACTTCGAGTGTGCATTTTGCTCATGGAGCTCTGCGAGGGCGGGAACCTCCACGAGCATCTGCAGCAGAGGCGCCGACTGTCGGAGCCGGAGGCGGCGCAGGCTTTCGCTGCTGTAAACGAAAGCTCTGTCGTTCGGCCACCGGCGGCAACTGGGCGAGGGCGCTGACGGCGTGGTGCGGCTGTTCACGCACAGCTGCACTGGCCTGCAATACGCATGCAAGACTGTGAGCAAAGCCAACCCCCTTGCGCTTCGCCATATCCGGGCGGAGATCGCAGTGCTGGCAAAGCTGGGTGGCGCCCATGCACACGTAGTGACCGCCCACGCCCACTTCGAGGACGCACAGTCTGTGCATTTGCTCATGGAGCGGGAACCTCCACGAGCATCTGCAGCAGCGGCGCCGACTGCCGGAGCCAGAGGTGGCGCAGCTTTCGCTGCTGTAAACGAAAGCTCTGTCGTTCTGCCACCGCCGCGGCATCCTTCACAGAGATTTGAAACTGGAGAACGTCTTGTTCCCGTCTCCAGCTGCTGCAAGTTCTAGCAGGTACAGCGAGCTTCATGAAGCTGTCGGACTTCGGCGCCAGCTGCGATTACTCCACTAAAGCTCTCTTCGACGATCCCGAAGGCACTCCCCACTACATGGCGCCGGAGATTCTCTCCGGCATCTCCTACGACGAGAAAGTCGACCTCTGGAGCCTCGGCGTCCTTCTCCACAGCCTTCTAGCGGGCTACCCGCCGTTCGATGGCGATTCCACGGCCCAGATCTTTCACGCGATCAGGAGAGGCCCGCTAGACCTCAAGAAAGACCCTTGGCCTGCCATCTCTTTTGTAAGATTAAATATATCCCTTTTGTAAATTTTTAGCTAATTAGACTCCACTTTTTTTTTGACCCAACCTTATAGGTTTTTTTAAAAAAAACTTTTTTACATTAAGAAAAACCATGTAAAACTTACATGTTACCTTATATTTCCCCATGTGAACCCCTCCAAGAAGATATGTATTTACATACAATTAAATTCTAGAGAGAAAAAAGGAAGAAGCTCTAGAGAGAACAAGCTCTTAAGAAAGGTTGTCCTTATTTACATACAATTAAATTCTAGAGAGAAAAAAGGAAAAAGCTCTAGAGAGAACAAGGGAAGAATCTCTTAAGAAAGGTTGTCCTTCTTATCACCTTATTGAATGTGTGTGTGTGTGTGTGTGTGTGTGTGTGTGTGTGTGTGTGTGAGAGAGAGAGAGAGAGAGAGAGAGAGAGGGAGCACTTAGCGGGTCCCTATAAGATAGCAAGTGTGTTCAACAAAAGGAACTTTAAATTTGATGGACTTGCAAAATTATTTACATACATAAGGAAATTTTAATTAGTTAATAAATTGAAAAAAAAATGTGTAAGTTAAATTTAGTGAGGGGTAGTTTAATCACCTCTAAAACATGTGTAAGTTTAGTCTAGTAAGGGGTAGTTTAATTACCTCTAAGTATAAATAAGGAGTGTGTCTAAAATGCTAAATTTCATAGATCCTTAAGGGCATTTAAAAATATGTCCTTTCTTTCATGAACAAGTCTTCATACAATTTTGGTAGATAATATTGCATGTATGTAAATCTATTTCGAATGTGGGGTTGATTGTCATCATATATAGAGATGCCCTAAGGATAACTAATGAGGTGCCACCTTTTTCTTGTCTTTGAAGCTACTATGAGGTAGACTAAAGAATGAGGTACCAACTTGGCCATGTATTTGAAACCCCTCCTTTGATGTTCCAACCTTTTCATATCAATATGTCGTTATCATGGGCTTGGAAGCGAATTTCGTATCTTTATGTTAAAACAAGAGCTAAAATATCATCATGATAAAGATTAAGCATTAGAAAGCTATTTACCTAGTAAAAATGTACTTACATCTAAATAGGGGCCTACAATGACCTAAAAATCAAAATCGATTAATTAATCGGGAGTTCTCGATTAATTAATAAGGGCTACTTGGGATAACGAGTACTCGATTAATTAATAAGGGCCCCTATTAGTTTTTTTAAATAATTAAACGCTGCAACTGTCTGTACCCTGCAACTGTCTGTTCTCGGCCTCTTCCATCTCGCAGAGGCACCACCACTACACGGTTATGGTGTGCAGTAACCATGGAGAGCAACAACATCGATCCGTGGGAGATGCTGCGCCTCGATGAACACCTGCATATACCATAGAGAGAGCGTATACACTGTGTATACTGCCCTTTCGAAGACTGCGAAGCCTTGGTCGTCAAGGGGTTGTCGGATGAGAAAAGTATTAATAGTAGTGTGGAGTGCCGTGTGTGCGACAAGCTTCTCTGCGTAAGCTGAAGGGCCGCCTGGCACGACAATCTCACATGCAGTGAGTATCAAAAGCTGCCCGCGGACGAACGAGGGAGACGGACTCTGCTTGTTCAACGCCCCGCGAAGGCGGCCAAGGAGATCAAATGGACTCGCTGCCCCAACTGCAAGGAGACGATCGTGCTCGGCCAAGACCACAACCTTTGCAGGTCCTGGAAGTCCTTTTGGCTCCAAACAGGTTCATTATGTTTAGTCGTCGTTCTTCGTCAGTGTGTATGGCAAGTGTGGGGATTTAAGGGAAGCTCGCTTGCTGTTTGACAGAATGCAGCTGCGCAATCCGGTGTCATGGAATGCTATGATTTCAGTGTCTGTGCAGCAAGGTCATGCAGAGGAAGCACTTGGATTCACATTTTTATTATGTTTTTCTCAAATGTGAATCCATAGGAATTTTTGTCATAAAAAATAAAAAATATCTATGGTTTTCTTTTTGTCGTCCTCTTTTTAAAAGTAGAGTTATAATTTTTTCCCAATAGTAGAGTGAATAGTAGAGTGAATAATTATAATCGTGTTTATGAATAAGCCGTGAACATGTTTGATATTCTTGAGGCTTTTTTATTCTTATAGATTAGAAAGTGTGTTCATTTAAATGTGGTCTTGATTTTAATTATATAGGGACTTCATTTCAAATTTTGAAAATCAAAGGGTAGGCATACCAATAAGGTACCACCTTTGACAATCAAAAGGTAGGCATACCAATAAGATACCATCTTTGACAGCAAAAGGTAGGCTTACCAATAAGGTACTAAATTTGTATTATCTTTGAAAATTCTATGATTGTCTTGTCTTATCTTTGAAACTCATACCAATAACATACCAACTTTGTATTATCTTTGAAAACTTGTGCCAATAACACACCAACTTTGTATTATCTTTGAAAATTCTATGCTTGTCTTGTCTTTGAAGCACATGTGTAAACTTCACCTCTATGAAGCTATACTCTGTATATGTGAATGTCCACGTCTTGTTTTTTTATATAGATATCTAATCTTTGTGTTTGAAAAAGCATCTTGATCATCATCATGATAAGGATTATGCATGTTGTAAGCCTTCACCGTACAATGTTTTTAATGCTTTCTATTGTTCATTGAAGAATTAATAGCTATACTCAGTTTCTTTATTTTACCCTCTTTAAAACATTTGAAATATGCGTACCATATGCTAATCTTGTGTAAAGCTCAAGAGCTCATGCAAAAAGCATAAGCTCACATCCCCAATTGGAGAGCCCACCTCCTCAGTGTAGTTATAAAAAAGGTGAACTCTTTGTGAACCACCATTTTTGCTAATGCTTGGTTTAGCTATATAGATTGTATTATTATAAGATTATATAGTAAGACTCCTACAAATATATATACTCTTATAGTATAAGTGTATATATATATATATATATATATTTGTAGGATTCTTACTAGATACTCTTATAATAATCTAGTGTATTTACATAAACCAAGAATTCTCTACACACACACACACACACACACACAAATCTTATCTTTTTTTAAAGGCTCACAAGCTCAACCCTTGTAGAGAACTCGTCTGTTGCATGCAACATTCCTCTTGTTTATGTTGTCTCCAAATCCATTGGTGATAGTCTTAGTGTGTGAAAGATGATCCAAAGTAGAGAAAAAACTATCTCAAGTGCATGGATGGGAAAAATATGAGAAATTGGCTTTTATACTTTGTAAGCCTTTTCTTATTAGTTTCCTAGGAGTAAGTGACCTAAGGCTTCCATTAATAAGTACCAAGCTTTTACAAGCGTTTAGCCTTTTTGGACAAGTTCCTCATGTTTTGACCTTAACTTATAAGAAGTGAGAGCATCTTATAGCACTTTACAATGTTAAATTACAATATTATTATAATGAAGATACCCTTGAGCCTATATGTGTTACTTTTTGTTTGGATAAGTGGGCACCCATGGGCTATTCACCACAGCTTACCCTTGATTTGATAAATACATCAATGGCCAATTTTTACCTTGATAGTGACTTGGGACAGGAAACATGCTTCTGCATAAGTAGAGGATATAAATTCTAAATGATTTGATTGGTGTTCTGGGCACCCGACCACACCTGGCCAACGAGTCTAATACATGCCTGGAACCTTATACACATCATTACAACTTGTAAGTGGGTTATATATGACCTTTCATTATTAACAAGACTCCTAGGCCTAGATGGTGTTTGGTTAACTATCCTCCCAGGACAAGGGATCACAACATGCTTAGTGCCCATCATAGAGGTATCCTAACCATATGGCTCGATCCAATACAACTTCCTACAAAGATGTCCCGCATCTACTGCACTAGGGTACAAAGGGTTGGACATAGGAAGGTGCTCCATAAAAAGGAGGGAAAGGTGATTATTGAATATTTTGTCCAAAAGCCTCCTATCAGCATGTATCAGCACCAATATAGCCTATTTGCCCATCTTTCCCATCTGCAATCATCTCAAGCATATGCATATTGTGAATAGCCCCTGGGCAAGCCACTGAAGGAAAATGCAAGCATCTGGGCCTGCATCAACATTCTTTAGCCCTTTATGAGAAGAGGAAAACATAGATCATCATCAAGTCAAGGATGAAGGATTATTCTATATGGGAAACCCTAATTTTAGGTCAGTCATATTTAGGGAAGATTCAACCCATTCATTTATACTCCTTCAATTGTAACAATACAAGCAAATAATCTCTTTGTTGGGGGGGCTACATGGGGGGCAAGGGTGGGGGTGCTAAAGGGACAATCTTTCCTTCCCAAAGAAGCATTTTTATTTTGCCCATGGGGAGTGGTAAGGTAGCCATATTGTCGGTGGGTACATTGATACTTTACCCATACGAAGTGGTAAGGTTAGCCATATTGTTGGTGGCTATATTGACTGCACACATTAGGCTTCCTTCAAGGATGACAAGTCCTCTTTGATCACACCTAACTACATGGAACTTGTAAAGTAATGGTTAGCTATAGTTTGAACAATCTAGATCTTGAGCTTTTTTCTTACTAGAGTCACTCAAACATTCGGGTTTTTGGAATGTAAGGGTGCCTAGGTAGGATGCATCGAGGTCAAAATAGGACATGGCTTAAGGGTAAAATTTTACTATACCCACAAGGTATTTCGATGCCCTGGCACAGAGTTACAAATACCTCGATCGATGCAACATCGAGGTTGAAATGGGACATGCCTCACAAGAAAACTTCACTACCCATAATACCTCGAATCGAGGTAATTTGATACCCTAACACATAGTTACAAAGACCTCGATCGAGGTACTTATTCCCATAATACCTTGAATCAAGGTATTTTGATACCTCAGCACTAGTTACAAAGATCTTGATTGAGGTACTTGTAGCCATGACAGCTAGGCATAGAATACGTAGATCGAGGTATTCCAACAAGGCTTTAAATACCTCAATTGAGATGAATAATGCAACATACCTACAGGAGGTTAAGGGGTTGAATGCACTGACCTCAATCGAGGTATCTACGTGTTCTCCTATGAGATGATACACTCTTACTAGCTAGTTTACCTGAATGTATAGTCCCAAATACCTTGATTAAAGTCTGAGACACACCACCTATACATTAAGAGCTAGAGCCATATACTCTTGCTAATAGCTAGTTTGCCTATGTGTATAGTCCCAAATACATTGATCAAAGTGTTAGGCGCGTTAAGAGCTAGAGCCACCTCGTATTGCATTATGAGGTGGAGCCACCTATGCATGTCAAATACCTCAATCAAGGTATTTCATGTCATCTATATAGGAGCATCACATACTTGTAGGCAATACCTTGATTGAGGTTTTACCCTAAAAATATGTTGATCAAGGTATTACCCTAACTACTACGTTTATACCTCCATCAAGGTCATTTTTTAAATCCTTTTCTTGTTCACTTTGCTCGCCCTCTTATCACTCTCAATTTCAACATCAATGTTTGCATCTAACATCTATGCATGCGTTCTCTTGTAGGGCCTCCTTAAGGTCCCTTCTTACCCCCCCCCTCTTCCCTTCCCTTGGAGCTACCCCTTGGTCGTCATCCACACTACATCATCCATAATTGCATCATCAATAAGCTAATCTATTAGGCAGTATAGGTTGATTTTTTACAGCACCTTATTAAGCATTCATTTTCTCCACATATGGCTGCCCGACATTGTACAATAGTAGGAGTGTATTAAAATTTCATGTGAGGATACATTTTGCTATTTTTGTATAAAACCATGAGTTGAACTGAGTTCTAAACAAAGACAACATTTATACTCATGAAAATCCACCTTATATGGGTAGATAGGTTACAACAGTAGACATGCAATTGGCTAGTGAGAGTATCCAACATGTTCTTACTATTCTTTCTCAATCTGTTTCTCCACCTTGACAACGTCACTAGTTTAAAAAGATACAGTCTCAATTAAACTCTCACACTTTGTCTCCTCCATCTAACAGTGCCAATGTGGTGTGATTGAATCCAAACTAGTGACATTGATCCGTCTATTATACTTTTGATCATGATTTAGTACATCTTTGGTCATTACATATTTATTTCATTTGAGGCTCCAAAATGTGTGTGTTCATACGTGTGTGTGTGTGCGTGTGTGTGTGTGTGTGTGTGTGTGTGTGTGTGTGTGTGTGTGTGTGTGTGAGAGAGAGAGAGAGAGAGAGAGAGAGAGAGAGAGAGAGAATTAATGTATAGGGCCTTATGCATTAAGACCTTAATACATTAATGCCTTATGCATTAAGGCCTAAAGATATTAACGCATTTAGGCCATTATGCATCAAAGCCTTATGCATTAAGGCTTGAGGACCTTAATGCATTAAGGCCATTATGCATCGATACCTTATGCATGAAGGCTTAGTAGCTAGCTAGCTAGCTAGCTACATTAGGCTTGAAAACCTTAATGCATTAAGGTCATCAACACCTTACTAAAGACCCTAATGCATTAAGGTCTTAGCATTAAGGCCCTAAAACTTTAATGCATTAAGGTCTTAACACTTATAAGGCCTAAATATCTTTATGTGTTAATGCATTAAGGTCTTAACACTTATAAGGCCTAAATATCTTTATGTGTTAAGGCCTAAAGAACTTAATGCATTAAGGTCTAAGCACTTATAAGGCCTAAATATCATTATGCATTAAGGCCTAAAGAACTTAATGCATTAAGGTCGATGCATTAGTCCTTAAGGCCTAAAGAACTTAATGCATTAAGGTCGATGCATTAGTCCTTAAGGCCTAAAGAACGTAATACATTAAGGTCCATGCATTAGTCCTTAAGTCCTAAAGAACGTAATGCATTAAGGTCGATGCATTACTCCTTAAGGCCTTCGATGCATTATTCCGTAAGGCCTAAAGGACTTCATGCATTAAGGTTGATCCATTAGTCCTCAAGGCTTAAAGGCCTAAAGGCCTTCGATGCATTAGTCCTAAAGGCCTAAAGGCCTTCGATGCATTATTCCTTAAGGCCTAAAGGCCTTCGATGCATTAAGGTTGATCCATTAGTCCTAAAGGCCTTCGATGCATTATTCCTTAAGGCCTAAAGGCCTTCGATGCATTAAGGTTGATCCATTAGTCCTCAAGGCTCAAAGAACTTAATGCATTAAGGTCGATGCATTAGTCCTTAAGGCCTTGGATGCATTAGTCCTTAAGACCTTAATGCATTAAGTTCTTTAGGGGGGGGGTTCATGCTTGTGTTGTCTCTCGGGGTGGTGGTCATGCTCATGTTGTCTCCTAGTGGTGCATTGCTTGGTCATGCTCGTTTTGTCTCTTAATGGTGCATTGCTTGGTCATGCTCGTGTTGTCTCTTAATGGTGCATTGCTTAGTTATCCTGATGGCCTAGGATGTGCTTGGACATGGTGGCGCATATAACTTCTCAAACTTTAGGCCTTAATGTATTAGGCCTCAAGACCTTAATACGTTAAGATCTTGAGGCCTTAAAGCATCCAAGGCCCTAAGGACCAATGCATCGACCTTAATGCATTAAGTTATTTTGGACTTAATGCATTAAGGCCTAAAGAACTTAATGCATTAAGGTCTTAAGGACTAATGCATTAAGTCCAAAATAACTTAATGCATTAAGGTCGATGCATTGGTCCTTAGGGCCTGGGATGCTTTAAGGCCTCAAGATCTTAACGTATTAAGGTCTTGAGGCCTAATACATTAAGGCCTAAAGTTTGAGAAGTTATATGCGCCACCATGTCCAAGCACATCCTAGGCCATCAGGACAACTAAGCAATGCACCATTAAGAGACAACACGAGCATGACCAAGCAATGCACCATTAAGAGACAAAACGAGCATGACCAAGCAATGCACCACTAGGAGACAACATGAGCATGACCACCACCCCGAGAGACAACACAAGCATGAACCCCCCCCCCCCCCCCCCGGAGCACTGCATTAAACTATCCACCATCGAGCTCCTATCTTATGCTGTGATGCCCTTTGAAAACAATAGTTACGGGAGATAACTATGATAAGGTGCTACTCTAGACTATATATGGCTCTTAGGCTTGCCATGTTAGCTCGGCAAGGTAGCAATTCTGTGAGTGTGACATTGGTGAGCATGCATGTGACCTAGGATTACACGGCACAACAATGTGTGATGGCATCACATCCTAAACCCACATGATGATGAAGAAGGTGATAGTAATAAATGATGATGCGTGCTACCTAGAGGGTGAAATGGTGATGATGTTGCCTATGACATGGCCAACTAGGGTACATTTAGCTAACGATTACTAGGGGATAGAGATTAGGTACGGGGTACACTTGGCTGACAGTTACTAGGGGGTAGGGATTAGGTAGGGGGTCATGGAGCATAGGGGTATTAAGGTTAGGGGGTCTAAAGGGGGGTTAATTTGGTGTAGGATGAGTAGCATCAAGGGAGAAATGGTGATGATGTTGCATGTGATGTGGCAAGCTAGGGTACACTTGGGTGTTGCGGTTACTAGGGGGGTAGGGATTAGGTAGGGGTTCATGCCTAGGGGTCTAAAAATTGAATGGGTGTAGGATGAGTAGCCGCTCGTCGCGTTAAGCATCGAGTGTAGTTTTCTTTTAAACTTTTTGAATTGTTAATTTTTATCTTTACTTTCAATTTTATTTATGCAAGCAAAGAGGAAGCTGAAAGTGCCATGCTCAGAAATACGCCATGTGTCAAAAGTCTCGCATGCCAAACTTGTCATGTGCCATTTTCTAGAGGTCACAACCCTAAACCAACTTGCCCTTGTATATATAAGGGCTATGATTTAGAATCCAAAATAATAACTAACTATAGAAGCATTGTAAGCGCTCTTAGTTGCATTGTTGAAGGTTCAAGGGAAGCTTTAATACCATGGAGGTACAATGTCCATGATCATGGTGGTCCTATGCAGTGTTGGTGTATGCATGCTACTCTGCTACTATACAAGATACTCTCAATAGACCATCATGCTTGGCTGGTAGCTTTTGTATGTGCATTTTAAATTTTTGAATGTGCTCGCACTAGTTGGTGCAGGTCATTTCTACGTTCGTATTAGTTGGGGTAGGTCATTTTTAAATGTGTTCATGCTAATTGGGGTAAGTCATTTCTGTGTTTTTAATTTCTTAATGCATTTAAGCTGATAATTAGTTCCGATGTCAGCATTTAAGCTACTACTTTGACAAGCCAAGATGAAATTTCTAATGCTATGGTTAACGACCTAGAGTTTGTGATTTGTGCCGATTGTTACATGTTGGAAGGGGAGGTGTATATCGAGGCCTCCATACCACCCCTAGAGAGCTCATGTACATGGTGCCATCAATTGCCATTCATGTTGACACAACTATTATTATAAGCCTAACACAAGCACCATCATCTAAGATTGTAGTGACCTTTTTTCCTTTTTAAGTGAAATGTTTTATAGAATTCATATCCTCACCCTTAAATTAGTACTGGAGTTTTTTTACCGGCACTTTAGGTATCCCTTAATGTATATTAGCATGCAAATGAGAGAGTTTGATTAGGATGACTCAATGGAGTCTTGGTGTGGAGGTTCCCCTCTATCCAATCCTTAAGGTCTCTCTAGAGATAGGGATTTCCTTTTTGAAGATAAGAAGGGTGCGAGGCCCACAATGTTCAATTGGTTGGCGGGGTTAGTCCTACAATTATTAGAATATTTATTAGCTTTTCATGCACATATGGTTCCTCAATTAAGGAAACACATATAGGTCAAGAATAGAGCACACACTATCTCATGGCCATCAAATAAGATCTTCCCTCAAAGCCCCTAATAATAGCATACAATTACATCCGTGATACATCCAATTTTGTAGGTAAAGCTCCTAGTCCTAGCTTTGCTTCCACTTCACAAAAAAAGTGATGAGAGGATTGGCTTCTTCCAATTGACATTCAAGTGGTTTAGATGTATGCACAAGGGGTTATATTCCACCACTTACTCAAGCACATGGAGAATTCTCATAGTTGAAGGAAAAAAACCCAAAGCTAAGGCTTTTGGTGTAATTTTGGTGATCATCACAGAGATCATAGAACATGGGTGCCACAAGTTACAAATTAATGTTATTGGTCGAGGTCACCACAAGAACCCTTATTGGAAATTGTCACTACTATTTGTAAGAAGGAAGTGGATAATAAAAAATATTATTGCTACAAATTTTGATTAACAAATCAATGGTTGTCCACCCACCCGTGTGCTTCGAGTAAGGACCTTTGATGTCGAACTAGACAGACTTTGTGTGGACGGAGGATGCCTTGCTTAAAAGATAACTCAAACACAATGAAACACAAGTAGTGCCCAAGGTCAGCATGGATGTAGGTCGGGCCATGTCGGCCAACCCATGACGGTCCAAAATGATCAACCTACATCCATACCCAAGGTCAGCATGGATATAGGTTGGCCAACCTTGGTCCAAAATGATCAATCAACCATATCACGTGACTTGGACCATATTAGACCTCCACGACCATTTGAGACCCTCAAATGGGCCCTATAACCCAAGAATAGTGTATCCTCGATTTGTTGTGTCCAGCACTCACAAATGCAATCACATAACTCACACAAGCATGCATCCTACTTAGTGAAGTTCTAAATCCACATAAGCTGTCTCCTAACTATCTGGCCATATTTGGCTACCATCCAATGTCTAAACTGAGAATTGTGGGGTGCCCGGGTGCTCACCACAATGGCCTTACAACATAGAGCACATCCATCACCCACTCTAACAATATGAGGGTGGAGCATTGGTTTTTCAACACTTTTTACCTTGTCCACCATCTACACCCATTACAAGCTGCCCTAAAGCTCTCTCTAGGCGCATGATTTTTAGGAGCATGGTAATAGAATCGTCTTCCCATACTGGTGCCTTTGATCGTTTCCAATTTGATACATTAGGCTCTTCAGGTGCTGCAAAGGACTCTTAAACCTTTAAATTTAATTCATAGAGTTATACTTTAAGACTAATCTTAGAGCTCTTGGCTTAACCTCCAAAGAGTCTATCTAAATCATTTCATGCATTAAGAGATAGTTTGTACACTTGCAACATGCTTAATATAGTAATCATTAAGCCCTGGTGCTATGATGACAAATGCCTTCTCATACTTTACACTCCATAATGCCTCTCCTTCTCTAATGTTAGGTTTCTTTACATCCCCATTAATAATTCCCCATGATCCTTCTCTCATCATGAGTAAGAACTTGACCTTAACTTACCATATATGGAAGTTGTGACCATCAAACTTGTCTATATTGAGGTTTGAAGTGGATGCCAAGATATGTCTTAACGCTTGAAAATGCTTCAAATACCAGTGTCTAATCCGTAATACAAAGATGCACTTAGATTCCTTCTCCATAGAGATGCATATTACTGCTTAAGAATTCAATGAAGCCAAGAGATTTGGCATAGTGATAATAGTAAGGTTTTTCTTTGTTGATTTTCTGCTTGCTTTTAAGGATAGCCTTTTTAGCTTGTGCTTTAGGTGAAGGAGGCATTGCAAATTACTCTCAAAGGTAAGGGTGTCTTAACATTTGATTCGGTTAAATCAAGATCAATGTCTTAACCCTTGTGTAAAGTGCTTTCGTAATTGATAACACATTTAGTGCTAACCCCAAGGTTAAGTAGGAAATGTCAAGAATATGCTATCTAGTTTTTATGCAAAAAAGGTCATGTTTTGGAGTGAGCAATTGAAGGCTCAAACTAAGGGGCAAATGCAAATTGATTGCACACAAAGCTTTCCAAAAATTAATTTTGATTTCTTTGTGGTTCAAAAACACCATCACCATTAGCAATAATCTCAATGTTGAACAGGATTAGTAGAAAACTAAGAATAAGGTTAGTGCTACACCTAATTGATGATTGCTGAAAGGAATTATCCTCACTCACTCTGTAGGTGTGAATGTATGATTTCTATCTAGAAAAATGGCACTGTCTGTAGCAATGATTTAAAGTCAAAATTTGACAAATTGAGTGATGCCCTTTGATATGAGCTAGGTGGAGAGGCTTGGCAAGGGTTCTATGTAGTTTGTTTGCTGTAGATTAGCTTAAACAAGCTTAATTGAACTTATTTGTAAGCAAGTGGTTTTGTGAGCTGGCCTATAATCACTATAATTAGTGATCAACTACTAATGATGCTCCTAATATGAGTCAATGATCCTTATTTGTAGCAAGTGGGTTTTGTGAGCTAGCCTATAATTAGTGATCAACTACTAATGATGCTCCTAATACGAGTCTAAATGATTCTAATGATCCCAATGTAAACTCTAGCTCTTATACCAATTGTTGGATTAAGTGTGAGTGCTTGAGAATAATCATATGTGGAAACATTTTCACCTTGTGTTTTTTACGACCGTGAAAAAACTAGAGTTTTTCATGCATGAATATCTCTGATTTTTCACATTTTTCATGCATGAATATCTCTAGTATACGATGACGTGAATATCTTGCTTTTTTGAGCTTTTTAAGGGCAATCAAATGGTACACACGAGTTAAGTGAAAAACCATCATGTTGATCCAAGTTTTAAGGCCTCTTATATAAGCATGTACAAAAGCAAGAGGTGCCACAAATATATCCCCTATTATGTCCCCTAATTATCTCCATCTATCCCCCTTTATCTCCTCAATTCAAGAGAAATATCAAGAGAAACCCGTGGGATTTATAGGAGGCTAGACACCTCCTATAAATCCTCAAGAGAAACCCGTGGCTTTAGGTAGATTCTAGGAGCTAATGACCACTTACATTGGCTTTTACATGGATAATTAAGAGATTCACCAAGTATGGTACCTATGGGGCACCTCCTAGCTAATAACAAGTGTTTTACTTAATAATTATTTTCACTAATATGGTTGATTGATGTTGTTTCCACTGATATGCTCATTTTTTCTTTCCAAGTCCAACAAGTGAAGAAATATCCAATCACAACTTGTTAAGGTTTGAACTCAATAATTTTAAACACTTAGTGATGGGACTTGAAGAAACATATATTTGTTCAAATTGTTTTGATGCTTTTACAAGCGAGAAGGAATACATTACATGCTTATAAGATAAATTGTTGTCATTCTTATTTTATGATGGGCAAAATGAAATACTTTTACAAGTGTTACCTAATTACCCCCAAGTTAGTGCACTAACTTAGTGCAAACACATCAACAAAATTTATAAAATCATTAGTATTCCCACTCCATACACATAGGAACACAAGAAGAGAACATAATATTGTAGATGGTTACATTCAAAAGATCATTTCATTAAACTATACGATAAACAAAGCTAGTACCAAAAAGAGTTCAATTATACCTTGGAAACAAGAAAACTAAGTATATCATACAATTATATTTAATAACATATCATGTTCAACATTCTTATGGTTGAAATATATGACATTTGGAAGTTGATGCTTTTCATTTTGCTCCCTTACAAGCATTATGCTCTCATAGCAATCGCAAAGAGTAGGTAGAGGACAAGGTAGCAGAGTGAAGAAATTAAAAAGACTTACATCCCTAAACAAGGTGACATTTCTTGAAGTTGTATGCCCTATGTGATAGGTGACTAAAAGAAGAAGTTAAAATGCCCTGAATCTTGTTTTTAATATGAAGGAAATGCTTTTTAGATACATTGAGTACGGGATGCAAAGACACTTATGCAAGATAACACTTTTTTAAAGTCTCTTCAAATATCTTAAATTTATAGCATGGGTCAAAAATACACTTGTGCAATACAAAACTTTTTAAAAGTTTTCTAGAGAGATTTTATACTTTATCAAAGCTCAACATTGTCCATGTGCAAAGGATGAATGCTGAAAAGAGGGGTGGGCTATGCTAAAAAGATGGGGCATGCAAGGCTACAAATAAGATCATTTTACATTTTGATTGTAGAGGTACTTTGATTTCTCATTGCAATTTCTTCTAGGATTGAAATGAAGGCATGTTTAGGATATGCAACTTGTTGATTACCAATTCCTTAATGCCAAATAACCACACAACAAGGACTTCTTAATTACCAATTCCTTAATGTCAAATATCCACATAATGAGGGCTTCTAGTCTCAATGTTCACCAATTTGGAATCCCACTTTCAAGTCCATAAACTTTCTTGATAGAATTGATCAATTGATGTGATTGTAGAATTAAATTTTGATAAATTGTATAGGAGATTTTGGCCATTAAAGAGAACACGAAGATTATTCATAGAGATGTTAAGCATGGGCCTACAGATTTTTAATCCTTGGTCTTTTGATGAACAAGTCAGAGAGGAGAGGGGGAAAATTGAATAGGCTTCACAGTTTTGACAAAGCAAACAACTTATTGTCGCTCCCTCTTTTGCATACCGACCACATAGCCCAGAGGTAAGACTTATGATCATTATTACTACCTGGTGTACATGCAATATAGCTGGCAAAACCATGTTCACATGATTAGCTATCGGATTGGGTTCAAGCAAGCAAGCCATAAGAGGACATGAATATAAGATAATGGTCATGTAGTGAAGGTCTTACGAGATGACAGAGTGGTTCTTGGAGGAGAAGGCTATGAGATAACAATATTGCGAGAGTTTTCCACAACTAAAAGAAAGGAGACTATTGACGTTGGCACCTCAACTACTAAGAAGGTCTTCATACATCAATCTCTCAATGGACAAGGTACGAGTATAAAAAAATAAATGAGTGTGAAGATTTATTAAATTTATGGGGGAAGTCCCAACTAATGAAGAGTTTAAGAGATGTTTGGAGTTTACATTCCAAGGTAAGATCTCTTTGCAAATGCTTCACTTTATTGGTAAAGGGTTTTTCCAAGTTCCATTTGAAAGTTATGCACAAAGAGAATACGAGACCGTTGGTCGATTCCATCCCTTGGTCAACTTCTTTTGAGTTTGAAGAGATCATTTAGCATAAATGCCTTGTATGGGTATACTTTTTGGATTTGCCATACTTCTCATCACGGCAAGAAATCAAGCTCATTCAAGTACCCTAGGGAAGGTGCTTCACAAGAGACATGCATGAAGGTTGGGTTGCAAGTTCATTCAAGTACCCTAAGGAAGGTGCTTCATACTCCTCCCAAATAAAGTTGCATGAAGATTGGGCTGCAAGAAGAGCATGTATTCTCTAGGACTGTAGAAATGACACTCCTCAAAGAGTTAGAACTCACCACTCCAAAGGTTTGGAGATATGTGTAGACATTAAATTTGGTCCATTTCTAAATACGTGCTATAAATGTAGGCAAGTAGCTTTCAAACTAAGATTTATAATAAGGGAGGGATGCTCAATTGTAGCTCTACTCTTCTCTTTACTATAGTTACTGATTGAACCTTTGCTGGCTAATGTTAGATATTTTGCTTAAAGGTTTGAGGATGCTTGCAGGCAATGAGCAATTTTGCACACAATTCTTTGATGATGATAAAGGTAATATAAAGGAGGTAATTGAAACAAATGTTGATAACATGTTGTAATTAGTTGAAGATTTTTGTGTGCTCTTTGGTTCTCTTATATCAATGTCCAAAAAGCTAAATCCCTAGTTTTATATAGAGGAGATCTGGGAGGTTGGAGTAACAAATACAACTTCAATCGTTTAACTTAGGCCATGTCATTAGATTATTGGGCTGCCCCATAGGGATCTAACAAAAAAAGTAGTTGCTATAGTCGAAGCAAATGAAATAGCAAATGTTCAATATTCTTCAAATAGATATTGTAATGCTGGCCTTATCAGTGTATGGAACGGCACATAATTCAAAGTTGATGCGTTGTAGCATATTTGGATTCCCATACTAAGGACTCACATGTGGTAGAGTTATTTAATTGGTGGAAAAAAACATAGGTATAGAGTTTTTTCATGATTATATTGTTAGAAATGTTTTCCCTAACCTTAGGTTTGAGGGCAATAGCCCCCCAAATTGTTTTTTTCAGTAGAAACAATTAATTTCGAGAGGATGTGTTACATTCCCATGTTTTTCCCTAAGATTGATTTAACTTTTTTTTTTGGGGGGGGGTATGTTTGGGGCGTCGTCTCTGTGCCATACCTTCCTCTTTAAGTATTTTCTTTTTAAGTATTTTTGACTGCATGCATCCTACGCTAGCCATCAAAGCACTCTCTCTCTCTCTCTCTCTCTCTCTCTCTCTCTCTCTCTTTGTGTGTATGTGTCTCTTGCTCTCACTCATAGAGAATTGATGGTGGCAAGAGAGACATTGTCTTACGCTAGCCATCAAAGCACTCTCTCTCTCTCTCTCTCTCTCTCTCTCTCTCTCTCTCTCTCTCTCTCTCTCTCTCTCTCTCTCCTCTCTCGCTCGCTCGCTCGCTCTTGCTTGTAGAGAATTGATGGCAAGAGAGACATCGTCTCTTCTTAGGTCTTGCTCTTGCATCTCATTTGAGCTTCTCTTTGGTGTGCAGGATAAGGAACCCCGATTCTCTCTCTCTCTCTCTCTCTCTCTCTCTCTCTCTCTCTCTCTCTCTCTCTCTCTCTCTCTCTCTCGCTCGCTCGCTCGCTCTTGCTTGTAGAGAATTGATGGCAAGAGAGACATCATCTCTTCTTAGGTCTTGCTCTTGCATCTCATTTGAGCTTCTCTCTGGTGTGCAGGATAAGGAACCCCGATTCTCTCTCTCTCTCTCTCTCTCTCTCTCTCTCTCTCTCTCTCAGGCAATCTCTCCTCTTTGGTGCGCTTTAAGGAAGGGCCTCCTCAGACCTACTTAATCTAGTGTAGTTCACACATGATGGTCACCTATCATAGTTGTGATGATATGCTTTGATATGACGAGCTACCATATCTTCGCTCTCTCTCTCTCTCTATCTTCGATCTTTCTCTCTCTCTCTCTATCTCTCTATCTTCGATCTTTCTTTCTCTCTCTCTCAAGCTTTTGGTTGGAGAAGGGCCCCACGTGGCACCAAGCCTTTTACACCTTGTAATAATATATACTCGCGCGCTGCTGCTCCCATAGAAGAGGAGGAGAGGAGATGGTTTTAGAAGAGAGATTAGATTAGAGGAGGTGCTAGAAAGGGGAAAAACTGTATGAAATAATAATATATGTTTGGCCCAAATAGGCCTACAGAGGAGAGCAACCTTGCAAACGTTAGGGTTCTGCAGAGTCTGATGAGCTCGCCCTAGCCGGCGCCATCGCCGCCGCCGCAGCAGCCGTCGTCATCATCGTCATCTTGGTCGTCATCCCACCATCATCTTCATCATCATCATCATCATCATGGACTTTCTGCACAGTGGTGTCTATATCTGACTAAACTCACCATCGCTTTCATCGTCTGGCGCAGAGGGTCTTTGGCCTCTATCAATTTTCTGGCCGCGCAAAGTTTCTGTTTGATTTGCTGCTTCCAAGCTCCGGCTATGGAGACATCAAATCAGACAGGAACATAGCGGTGTTATTTGTGAACTTTGCTGCAACCAGATCGAATCTGTCACAGTCCTGTCTGGGCGATTTGCAAAATTAGGGTTTCATCAGAGACAGGGTTAGCTGAGTTTATCCTTTTAGGGTTTAATCAAGACAGAACTTTTAACGAGTTTGCATATTTACGGTTTGATCATAGGCAGGATTTTGGAAGGGTTTGGCGGGGATTTTGTCCCGGCTTTTACACGTCTTCGCCGCGAAGAGGTCGGGGTGAGCTCCCCGACTATATATAGGCAAATTTCCCATACCATGGGATGCAGTATATAGCTAGGGGTTGAAGGCTGCCAAAACAGTGTTTTTCTTTTTCGCATCATGGAAGAGACCAGCACCACCTTCTGCGAGCTGCCTAGGGTTGGTTCCAGTAATGGCGCCCTATCCCCATTGGTATCTAGAACAGGACGTCACCAGCAACGCTACGAGCGTGGATACCGGCTGGTTGCAGGGTAAGCAAATATTTTGATGCCTGTTTAGTTGTGTGCCTGGTTCCTATGGTGCACTTTTTCTGTCTGTTTGCTGTCACCAGCAAAAATGCTTTTTGTTTGAATGGATGCCTGTGTTTTATCACCATCAAGAGTGGCGTTTTATTGATGTATTACGTGGGCTTCTTCTCGTGAGAATGCCAAGCAGATGTGTACCTTTTAGATACAGATCTGACTGTTGCAGCAAGAGCGATATTCGCCAAATGATCGAAGTGCTTATGGTTACAACGCAGGGCGGGCCAGGTCTTCTCTTTCCCAAGGTTGATTCTCAACTGAGAGAGAGAGAGAGAGAGAGAGAGAGAGAGAGAGTTATATTAACGTCTTCAAAAAGACCCAAAAAGGTGTATGAGACCAAAATGATGTATACATAGTGTCCATGAAATCTTGTCATGGGTGAAATAAGAAAAAGCAACAGTAAACTAAAACTGAAAGCTAAGATCTTAGACTCTGAGATTTTATAAGATGAAAAATCTAGATCCTACTATGTGAGGTATAGGATACAAGAAGTGTATGGGAGAGCTGAATGAAAATAGTCAATCAACTTTGTATGTTGGCCAAGGGTCCATCCAGGGTGTCCATCATGGGTGATACAAGAAGGCTAGAGATGTCGATAGTTTGCTGTGAGGATAGAGCGAGAAAGTACAGTAATTGACTTACCTGTCAAAGACAACTGGTTAGCTGCCTTTGGCTTGGGTCCTGCGTTTGTCTTGGTACCCTTTTGCTTCGGGCACTCATTACGCATGTGTCCTTTTTCTTTGCAGATAAAACAACGTCCTTCCTTCTTGAGCTTTAAAGCCCTAAGGAGTCGTTTCTTCTTCGCTAGTGTCGAACTGGAACTCTTCGAAGGTTGGTCCGAAGACTTTCCCTCTGTCGTGTTAGCCATAGGTGTGGAGAACTTTTTTTTATGCTTGTTCCCCTGCACGGTAACGGGTTTCGACTTGGAAGAGACCATCGTATCATCATAGATATGAGCTGAATGATTGGCCTCGTCCAATGTTTTACATTTGTTATTTTTAACCTGTAATCGGTACGAGTCTGGTAAACCAGCTACGAAAAACCCCAAAAGAGTAGTGGGATCCATCTTTGTAGCTTTCATCTGCAAGTCACGAAACTTCTGGAGGTAGACCTCATAAGTGAGATGCTGCGAGGTCATGGTCAAAGCTGAAAATCGGACAACAACATCATAGTCATCCTCTTTCTTGAGGAATTCTTTCTTGAAGATATCTTCAAATTGTGTCCAAGTCGTTAGCTTAGGGTTGAGTTCCTTCCACTAAAGCAAAGCTTTGCCGGACAGGAAACCTGCTGCTAATTGGATCTTCTTTCCATCATCATATGGATGAAACTGAAAGTGAACTTGCCACTTATGTAGCCAAGTGTCCACGATCTCCTTGGTTCGCTGCTTTTGCTCGCCCCCGAACGGTTCCGGAGTAGTATTGGGGCCTAAAGCTGAAGCCAAGGTATCCATACCCGAGAAAGTAGAGAGGGTAGTGGTCAATAGAGCGATGGAGTTTTGCAAAGCTTACATCTGGGCTGTGATTTGTGCCTGACGTTCCGTCGAAGAAGCTTCGAGAGCTACTTTGAACTCTTGGAAATCTGATTTTGACACAAAATCGTCAAAAAGATCGGCATCGGTACCTTCCGTAGCCGGCAAGCCTTCGCGTTCCGCGAGGGGCTCCAACTCTGATTCTTGGGTCGACATCGTGAAGAGGGTACGTGGAGAGAAAATTCGATCTTTGCACAACAACGTGCGAGCGAACTTGAGAGCTTGAAAACTTTTGTGTTTTTTTTTCTTGAATAAATAAATAAATATATATATATATATATATATATATATATATAAATATATATATATATTAATATATAAATATATATATATTAATATATATATATATATATTAATATATATATATATATATTAATATATATATATATATATTAATATATATATATATATATATAGATATATATATTCTTTTTTCTTAAAAAAAATAAACACCTTTAAACTTTGGAGGAGCGGCCTTGTAAAACTTTAAAAAAATTTAAACTAAAAAAAAAACGAAAGCTTAAAAAAAAGTGCTTTCCTTGTTTTTTTTTTCTCCTCCTGAAATAACCCGTCGGTGTGTTGGCTGCCGTTGATTGAAGCTGCCGGCGCATGCTTGTCTCCCGGCGGATGCTGGCGTCAGCTGATGGGTTGCCTTCACGGCAGGATGCGCCTGCGCCAGCCGTTAACGTTACCTGCGTTGGGCCGCCTACCAACATAGAGCCGGCCGCCTGCTTGGCTGGAGCACTTGCCTGGGCTGGCCTGGGCGCCTGCCCGCCTGGCCTAGGCGCCTACATGGGCCTGGCTGCCTGGCCACGTAGGCCCATGCGCCCGCCTGCAGGACCGCCAACAAAGACCCGCCAGCCTTTGATAGACAACGCCAGTACCTGCCAGCGCACAAACGCTCTCTCTCTCACTGTCTCTCTCACTCTCTCTCTCTCTCTCTCTCGTTCGTACCAGAAAAGCAAACTTGCTTTTTTTCTTCTTTTTTCGCTTTCTACAGTACATGTGTTTGCACAACGAAACATGCCTCTTCTTTGCAAAGCAATCAACCCTACTTAACTACTATCTCCCCCATCAACATGGGTTTCTTTGATGAAGAAAAACACATACTATTTCTGAAAACTGCAGTATGCACAGAAAAAACAGCAAGTTTTTTTAACACATACCTTTCTTCGACCTCTTCTTCTCTACCTACCGACTTGCTCGTTCACGAGGTATGCTCTGATACCACTGTCAGATCCCCACGGATCCCCTCGTGATCGATCTTGGTTCGAAACTCGAATCCTGTAAACAAACGAACAACAAACAACAAAGGGGGTGCAGGCCTGACTCACCTCCCAACCATGACAGCCGTGGGCAAGCCCACAGTCTTGGCTGTCCCCACCGAGCCACGAGCTGAGCTAACTAGGTTGATGTACCGACCAATCTCCTCCTCGCGACGTCCCATACCGCCACGAAGCTGTCCTCGCGGGCCTCGAGACTGCGTCGGCCTCGGCTGCGTAAAGCAGGTGCACGTCTGCACTAGATCCAGGCTCCAAGACCATAGAGCTCTCACAAACTCGCGAGACTCTCTATAATACAATAACTAACCTTGGCCACCCTTTTATAGACTCTTGGCCGGTCATCGAGCGTCCACACTTGGGTGCCCGCCGGTCCATACTTGGGTGCCCGCCCGTTAGTATTTCCCTAACTCAGCTCGTCAACCAGCCTGCCTAGTTCCAAGCTTCCCCAAGCCTCGAAACTAGTCTTGCATGCGTGTAGCACACGGTAGATACACACTGTGCACATGACAATAAAGATTTCCAAAAAAACTAAAAGTCCCCAAAAGCTATCTTTGGCTTTTGCTTTTGTGTGTTTATATATATATATATATATATATATATCGATATATATATATATTCAATTTTCTAAAAAAAAAATAAAACACGTTTAACCTTGGAGGGGGGGGGTTTTACTCTCTAAAAATTAAACTTAAAAAAAAACGAAAGCCAGCCTAAAACGGCGAGGGCTTTCCTCGTTTTTTTTTCTCTTCCTTCCAGGATTAACCTCGCCGGTGTGCTGCTAGCGTCACCTTCTACCGTCGCCAACTGCTGTCGGCGCTAGATGTCCCGCCGGCGCCTGTGTGCGCGTAAGTGGTCTGTGCCAGCCCTCACGTAAGCCTGGCCACAAAGCGGCGCAAGCCTAGGCGCCTGCCTTGCTGGGCCTGGGCGCCCGCTTGGTCTGGCCTAGGCGCTGCCTGGGCTGGCTACGCAGGCCTGGCCGCCTGTAGCTGCTAGTAGCCCAACGCCTACGACACACACGGCCAGTACATCAGTACTCGGCCAGCAGACACAGCGACAACGACGTTCTCTCTCGCTCTCTCTCCCCCGCCAAAAGCAACGAACATGCTTTAAAAAAAAAAAACTGTTTTCTCTCTACGGTCATGCGACTGTCTTTCCTCTTCTTTGCAAAGCAAACGACCCTGACTAAACTACCACCTCCCATCAACATGGGTTCCTTTGATGAAGAAAAAACACATACTATTCTGAAAACAGCAGTATGCACAAAAAAAACAGCAAGCTTTTAACACATACCTTTCTTCGACGTCTTCTTCTCTACCTACCGACTTGCCCGTTCACGAGGTATGCTGTGATACCACTGTTAAATCCCCACGGATCTCCTCTTGATTGTTCTTGGTTCGAGACTCGAAACCTGCAAACAAACGAACAAACAAACAACAAGGGGGTGCAGGCCTGACTCACCTCCCAATCATGACAGCCGTGGGCAAGCCCACAGTCTTGGCTGTCCCCACCAAGCCACGAGCTGAGCTAACTAGGTTGATGTACCGACCAGTCTCCTCCTCGCGACGTCCCATACCGCCACGAAGCTAACTAGGTTGATGTACCGACCAATCTCCTCCTCGCGACGTCCCATACCGCCACGAAGCTGCCCTTGCGGGCCTCGAGATTGCTGTCGGCCTCGGCTGCATAAAGCAGGTGCACGTCTGCACTAGATCCAGGCTCCAAGACCATAGAGCTCTCACAAACTCGTGAGACTCTCTATGTCCCAATAACTAACCTTGGCCACCCTTTTATAGGCTCTTGGCCGGTCATCAGGCGTCCACACTTGGGCGCCCGCCCGTCCATACCTGGGTGCCCGCCCGTTAGTATTTCCCTAACTCAGCTCGTCAATTAGCCTGCCTAGTTCCAAGCTTCCCCAAGCCTCGAAACTAGTCTTGCGTGTGTGTAGCACACGATAGATACACACTGTGCACATGACACGCTTGCCTGCAGAAGTAAGGTGCTCAGTCCTAAGCCCCTTGTGATCTTGTGATCCGCTGCTCTAAAGCTTGTGTATAGCCTTCACCATCGTCTCCTGTGAAGGTTGATGTGGTGGGATATGCGTGGGAGGGGGGGTTGATGGACTGTGGAGAGAGAGTTTTTAGTATATTTGTAGTGTTATTGAAACATGCATAACAACATTCAACAAAACACAACAAAACTCAAATAAAAGAAAATTGCAAGCTACGTGTAGATATTGAGAGGGGTACTTCATGAACAACATTCAACAAAACACAACAAAACTCAAATAAAAGAAAATTGCAAGCTACGTGTAGATATTGAGAGGGGTACTTCATGAAGCTACATCTTGAGTGGCATTTTCTTCTTGCAATTTGTTGAGTTGTTCGAGTAGGTAAACAAACACTCGCTTTGTTGAGTAATCGATGGTCTTCTTAGTGACGCTAAAGCACCTTCAAAGGAAAGCTTTGGCATGCTTGAATGCAAATGTGTGAATTCACTCTTAAGAAGCACAGATAATTCTCTTTTCTAATTTTGCGGTAGACGTTTGTTGCAGCTGTGAAGAGGCTTGAGCTTGCCCTGGTAGATTATTACCTTCTGTTGGTGATGGACTAGATGCTATTAATTGGGAGAGCTTGTGTGAACTAATCTTATCTTAAGGTTTTGTTTTGTTCTTTTATGTGCGTTTGTTACAAACCTAGTGCTAATCCTCAAGATTAGTGGCCTAATCTGATAGAATTAGGAGAGCTCTAGGATTAGGTGAAAGCATGTTAATGCAGACGGCTAAGGTTATTATTAATAAATCCACGTGTACTGGCTATTTATAACAGGATGGTTATTTGTAGTAGTAGTGGCACTATATAAGTGAATCATGGGTAATTATTGTCCTGACCTCACTACTGGAGTTTGACCAAGACTCCGACCACACTTGTGGTAGAGCATAGATCGGCTTGTTGAAGGCCTCTATGAGGTAGACTATGGATCCATGGGAGTTAGACCTTAGCACCTACAGTCGGGAGGTGAGCTAGCATGCACCCCTCTTAGGGGGGTTTGTACTAGTCACTTGTGTTTTGTTTTTAGGAGATCCGCGGGGTTGTAACACTATCGCTTCCCCTCAGCTTTTGGAGGTTGAGGACTTGTCTTATGTTCCACATGAACCGGAAACGGTGATTGATTTCAGGGAAAGGCAACTTAGAAAAAAGTAAATTAAGTGAAAAGATAGTATACACGAGGACTCAACTTGGGAGACAATTGCTAGTTTACAGCATAGGTTCCCTAGTTTTATATTTTGTTTCCAAGAGTGGAAACGTTTGAGGAGAGTAAGTATGTTGCGTACCTAGTGCTAATCCTTGAGATTAGTGGCCTAATCCGGCAAGGTTAGGGGAGCCCTGGGATTAGGTGGAGATGAGCCCCTGCAGCAGCAGGAGGCTCCATGTTCTGTTCGAGTGCCCAGGTGGTTGGTGGACACCCTTCAGGAGTCAGGTGTCACGGAGCTTCCCTCCGAATGGACCACAGAGGATGGACCTCAAAGATCGTACAGAGTCCGTGATAAAAGTCATTCAACGGAGCTTTTACAGGTAAACTATGCTTTGCCTCGTATCATGCGGGACAAAGAGCCCACTTTTGTCAAGGAAGCCCTTGCATAGGATACTTGTAGAAAAGCCATGCAGGTGGAACTGGATGCCATTGAGAAGAACAACACTTGGGAGTTGGTACCGAGGCCCCGTCGAAACGGTCTGTCATTGGTGTCAAGTGGATCTTTAAGACCAAGTATACGTTAGATGGGTCGGTGGACAAACACAAAGCCAGACTTGTGGCTAAGGTTTATGCTCAACGGCCTGGCATCGACTATGAGGATACCTTTGCACCGACAGCGAGGATGACTACGATTCGGACCATTCCTTTCCTTGCTTCTTCTTAGCGGTGGCCCGTATATCAAATGGATGTCAAATCTGCTTTCCTTAATGGTGACCTGCAGGAGGAGGTGTATGTTGAGCAGCCTCCAGGCTGAGATTCTAGGATCAAAGGGGATGGTTTACAGGTTACGGAAGGCCTTGTATGGTCTTAAACAGGCTCCCATGGCTTGGAATCAGAAGATTGATTCCTTCTTTCTCCGGATTGGATTTCAGAGATCGGTTGCAGATCCCAACCTATCTCTCTTTTGGGAACGCGGCATGGTCACGTTAATCATCCTTCATGTGGATGATCTCATTCTCACCGGCGGTCATATGAAGCACATTGCAGTGACGAAGGCTGCCTTGTCAAAGGAGTTTGAGATGACCGACTTAGGCTTACTACACTTCTTCTTGGGATTGGAGATCTGGCAGACCCAGAGGGGGTTCTTTGTCTCTCAACAGCGGTATGTTCATGAGTTGCTGGAGGCCTTTGGGATGGAGAACTGTAAGCCTATCACGTCGCCGATGCACCCGAGCACGAAGCTGATTGTGAATGATCCTTGTGAGCCAATTGATGCCTCTGTACCGAAAGCTAGTTGGTTCATTGATGTGGTTGCTGAACACCAGATTGGACTTGAGCTTTTTTGTGGGGCTGTTGAGCTTATACATGCAGACGCCGTTGAAGTCTCATTGGGATGCAGGATTGCAGATCTTGCGGTATCTATAGGGTACGAAGGATCTTGGACTCTTTTACACATGAGGGGGATTGATGGATGGAGTCAGACTCCAAGGATGGAGTGACTCAGATTGGGGAGGAGATCTAGACACGAGGAGATCCACATCAGGCAGCAAGAGGAAGCCAACTATTGCCTTGTTATCGATAGAGGCAAAGTACTGGGCTGCTTGTGGTGCTGCTTGTGAGGTTGTGTGGCTGCGGAGGTTGCTTGGTGAGATTGGGTTTCCACAGAAGGAGCCCACGGTCATCCAGTGCGATAACCAGAGCTGTATCGCTATTGCTCGGAACCCGGTCTTCCATGCCCGGACCAAGCACATAGAGATACAATATCACTTTGTTCGTGAGAAGATCTTGGCTGGTGACATCTTGCTTCTTTATTGTTTGACGGATGACAATGTGGCGGACCTCTTCACGAAGTCTCTACCTCAGGCTATGCTCCGACGGCACTCCAGCTCGCTGGGGTTAGTTCCACGTCCAGGAGCTGAGAGGGGGTGTAAGGAGTCATCTCTTGTTTGTATATTGACACCAGGGCCTCTGTTGTGGGTGTGCCTGCCTGATTTAGGTGTTTTCTCATTTTCCCCACTTCCCATATTTTTCCCTATTTTTTCCCATTTTTTTTCTGATGTGTGGAGGGCTGTTGGCTGCCCGCCTGCCTCTGTGTGCTATCCGACGTGTTTGTCGGAGCTGGCCGACTCTGGTGATGCTGGCCAACAGGATTTACAGCAGCCGACTTTAGTGCTGCTGGTCGGGTACACTTAGGGGGCTGTCGGCTGTTTTTCAGCAGGCCGACTGGCTGTCTGGGGTCATATAATATGGCTCCTTCCCCCCCACACTATTTATCTTGTATTCCGGGATTTCTTGTGTATATATTAGAGTTATATGCTTCTCTCTCTCTCTCTCTCTCTCTCTCTCTCTCATTGATTTATACCATTTTATACCCCCAGTATGGTACAGGATGGAGCTAGCTAGGTTGCATATCATGATTGTATACTCCATGCATATAGCTTTGCATTCTCCTAGTAGTAGAGCTCCATCCCCTCCCCCACTCATTGTACTTATTGCACACCGAGATTCAGCTTTTTAGTTCAGTACTTTTTCATTTTGTTGGGATGACAGAGGATACCCCACACAGGTACACACTGATTTGACTCATAGGCCGAGTTCGGTCTTTTGGAAGACATTAATAAAATCTTTCTTTCTTTCTTTCTCTCTCTCTCTCTCTCTCTCTCTCTCATTTCTGCGTTTTTCTATTGTGCACTTGCTCTAGGTGTTTTCAGATCTTGTCTTCATCTCCGCTGCATATTCTGACATATCAGTATTTATTTCAGTAGCGGCCACTGACTAGTCTCATATTCAACTAGCAGCTAGCCTTGTACTTTCATGATTTATGATCAAACATGTAATGATGTATGATATCATATTATTTTGTGTCGGCCATATGGCTATTGGCATTTGTACTAGGATTTTAGATTTCATAGGACTTTATGTTGTATGCTCGCAGCTCATTTGATATCTACAGAGCATAGATGCATGAATTTTAAATGTTTTTTAACACAATTTTGTGTACCAATGTTGCTGAATTATGAATGGTTTATAATATATATATTTTTATTATATATACATTATTTAAAAAAAGTGAACGTACTTATCCCAAGGCGTACTTTACGTACTCGTACGCATATCGTACCGTACTTAAAGTACACAACCACTATGATTTAGAAATAAGTTGATCCCTGAGTAAATTAAGTGGAAAGATAGGACATCCGACACATAAGGACTCCACTTGGGAGACATTTGCTAGTTTATAGCATAGATTCCCCAGTTTTCTTTCTTAGATAGAATTTGTTTCCAAGAGTGGAAACGTTTGAGGAGGGAAAGTATGTTACGTACCTAGTGCTAATCCTTGAGATTAGTGGCCTAATTCAACAGGGTTAGGGGAGCCCTGGGATTAGAAGAAAGCATGCTAATACAGGCGGCTAAGATTATTATTGATAAATCCATGTGTATTGGCTATATATAATATGATGGTTATATATGGTAGCAGTGGGCACTATATAAGTGAAACATGGGTTATTTTTGTCATACCTCACTATTGGTCAGAGTTCGACCAAGACCGCTGCCATGCATGTGGTAGAGCATAGATCGGCTTGCCAAAGCCCTCTATGGGGTAGAGTGGCATGGATCTGTGGGAGTCAAACCTTAGCCCTTGGCTTGGGGGTGGTTTGAAGCATAGAACCTACAGGTGGTAGGTGAGCTAGCTTGCACCCCTCTTAGGGGGTTTGTACTAGTCACTTGTGTTTTGTGTTTAGGTGATCCGTGGGGTTGTAATAGTGTTGATGGGTGCTGGCTGCTGTGCTGGCTCCTGTTGAGAGAGAGAGAGAGAGAGTTGTGGTGAATTATATGCTTGTGGGTTGAATCATCATTAGGCTTATGGACACCCTGTAGACGGTAGAAGCATGTAGTGGGATTCCAACACGGCAAAAATTCGTTAGCTCTTAGTTGACAACAGTAGTTTTCAACTGTGCAATACAATTTCTTTCCAAATTCTGCTTCGGTACATGACAATTTTGTGATTTCTTTTCTCAGGGAGGTTGGGAGACCGATGAAACAGCCGAGGAGGCTGCATGCCGGGAAGCTTTTGAGGAAGCAGGTGTTCGAGGTGAATTGAAGGTTAGACAAGCAGTATTTTTTTTTAGGGGCGATGAGCTCCTGGCAGTTGTACTTTAGATGTTCTAAGATCATGTCCTTTGGATTGGAAATTATGATGTCCTCTACATGAATCGTCTTGTCTTGCGTTGTTGTTGTAGCTTTGTTTTGGTCTGGACTACAGTTCTTGCTAACGGGGATGGAGTAGTTTTGTGTTCTTTCTAGTTGAAAGAATTTTTTGTGAAAGTAGGCCAGATAGTGACGGCGCTTCGGCTCTCTTATCTCAGCTGTGGAAGCTAGTTTATTGTTAAGAGCCCTTAAAAGCAGCCTATAAAGGCAAGGGTCAGCTTAGGAGCAATGGCTCGCAACATTATGAGTTAATGGAGAAGCTCGAAAGATTATAGAGTTTAAAGTGGTCAATGAAAGAGTGTGGGTGGTTGATGACATGTAGTAAGTGGTGCACATGGCATTCCCTGTTGCTTAACTTGGAGCATAGGGGAACATCATTCACCTTTGCTCCACTTCCACCTGAGTCATACACTCCCTGAATGTGGCTGCCTTGTACTTCCCTATGGGAGTCGGGAGTGATAACTTGTGACGACACAGAACACAATATGCCTACCATGATATCATATGTGTGAAAACAGTAGTCTTTGTAAAAGTCTATGTAGGATTAGTGGGCAAGCTGTGATGGGCCAGATCCATTTGCCTTTGGCTGTGGACAGCCAAATGGCAGCCCACACTAGCCCATGACCAAGGCCCAAGACCATGGGGACCCTTGAGCCCTAGTTGGCCAACCTTGTAAAGGGCAAAATTCCATGACGAGCTTCGTCCCCGAATTAACCATGGTTAGTGATTAACTAACGTTAGTGGGACGTGGAGGTCCTATGGACGGAGATCTCATCCCTAGGGTTTGTATTATTAGCACGAGGGGGTTAGGTTTAGTGCCACCGGATTAACAAAGGTTGAACAATTGCCTATTATTAGCAAAACTAAGTATAGATCACTGTTATTGGTATGCATGTATAAGTGAGTGCTTGGCTTTAGTTAACACGGTAGAGGTATTATGTTGGCAGAGACTCTTGTTCATGGTTTCTCTATAGCTATTAGCAGTGTCAACGCCCAGTTACCAAGTGAAACATTGCTAGCAGGATTCAGCTACGAGTTACTCTGCAAAATCATTCTCTGATCAGAACCCCAAACGGATGACACCATAGCTCGCCTCCCAATCGTAGAGCCGAACAAGCACACCCCCAGAATCGTCCGCATCCCTACGTACAATCTTACCTAAGGGTAGCGGATCTGATGTGAAGAAGGCAGAGAAAGCGTATCACAAGAGATCTATATCATGAACGCAATATTTGCGCCGTTCTCCAGGTGTGATCTTTTGAATTTTTCAATTTATGTGTTGCAAGAATTCTTTCCGTTGTGGTGGGTTATCATTCATAATGAGGACAAGTCCTATCTCTTACCGTGAAACACGTACATGTTTTTCTGTGCTTGTGTAGCCTTTGTGGGTAAATATCCATGAGCCACCTTAGGCACACCCATGGTGTGAAGAGGACTGTGTCTGAATGGCCTAAGGCTAAACATCTCAAGCAAGCTAAAAAAAATGATCTCTCTTTGTTTTGTTTGTCAACTAGCTAGCATGAAGTAAGCATGGGTTTAAGCCTTAAGGGTTTCGTTTTGGGATAGTAGCACTGACCTACCACTTTAAGAAAGAGAGAATTTCAAGACCATGAAGGAGGCCAACAAACAGGCCCTGGTGGGCCGGTGGCATAGGTGGACAGGAGGTCCTTATGGGTTTAAGGGTTTCGTTGGGATAGTAGCACAGACCTACCACTTTAAGAATTTCAAGCCTGTGAAGGAGCCAACAAACAGGCCCTGGTGGCATAGGTGAACAGGAGGTCCTTATGGGGCCCCAAGTAAACATGCATGGCTTCAAAGTATGCGGAGTTGCGCACAGTGTTGAAAAGCAGACAAGGGTGGCACAACTGAGGCATAGGAGAGAGAGAGAGAGATGATGATGATGATGATGTTTTATCGTCTACAAGAGGCCAAATATTGGCGTATGAGACTCATACAAAAGTCTCCACCCTAGAGAGGGAGGGTAGCATGGCTCATTAGGATGGTCAAGTAAGTGGTGGCGATGCTCAAAAAGTGCTCGGGCATACTTCCCAATCTTTTGAGGATGAGCATCAAGGAGTTGTGGAAGACTAGTGCAACCCTCTTAAGAGATGGGAGAAGCTCTGTTGAATTTGGCTATAAGCAGGGCACACAATCATAAAGTGCTTCTCATCCTCAATAGCGTGGGTGTCACATAAAGTACAGATGCGACTCTCAACTGCTTCACCTCTCCATACCCCGCTGTCAATACCCAAATCATGAGAGAGAGAGAGAGAGAGAGAGAGAGAGAGAGAGAGAGAGAGACTCTGGTTGGCCATCTGTAGCATGTATGAAGAGAGAAATCTCTTTGGCTAGTTTGTTTTAAGGCACAAGAAGAGAACTAGACATCTAGCACAGCAGGGAGGGATGGCCAGTTTCTAGTGCTGAGAAAGAGAGTATCTTTGTTCAACCCAAGTCTGGAGAGAGGGCGACGAAGAAGCACATCTGCAGCCTGGAGCCTTGCTGAGCTTGACCTTGCTAGATTTGTTGCTGTCTGCTTTGTTGGGATCTACCAAGCTTGGATAAAAAGTAAAGAGGTTTTGAAACCCTTTCTTGTATCCCATTCCATCCCCCCGGCCTGCCCCTCCCTCCCTCCCTCCCTCCCTCCCTCCCTCCATCCTCTCCTGGCCACACCGCCCGGCTCACTGGTGCGGATTCTTCTCTTGTGTTTCCAAGATATGATGGTTCAGGGTGGTATCATTCTTACCTGTGCGTGCAACCTATGTGAAACTTTCAAGTCTTTGCACTTTGTATGCCTTGTACAGGACTCATGTCCCAAGGTCTGTTATGTATCTACCAGGTACCACTAGCACAATCTGTTCACATGCATTTTATGGGAGATAGTGGTGCATGCGACTATGTCTCTTGAAACAATGATGGTGAACCCTTGCATGCACTGGGATTGGTTTTGACTCAATTGGAGGGTCAGGTGTGCGGTATGGTTGAATTTGCACACACCAACTTCAGCAACAGCCCTTACAATTTACTGTCAAGACCAATGGATCTAAGATAATTAAAGGATTGGCTGGATTGAAATGATCTGCGAAGAGCTGGATGGAGTGTATGGAGGACTTGCAACATTGGTCCTTTGTTTGACATGCGACAGAGCCTAAAATACAGCACTCTCCTTTTTTATAGGTTCACAGCCTGAGCCATCTGCAGAGGATCTTTCCCATCTCCAATGGAAGGGCCAAAATACAGCTGATTGTACATTTGCAGCCCTGTCCAAATTGGATAGTCTTTTCCTTTTTGTATAAGTTCACTCGTGCCTTCATAGGTTGGACTGTTACTTAAAGGCTAGTCCACCTTTGAGACTAAGGCCAATAGGAAAAATTGCTTTTGCTTTCTGCTTTATTTTTATGGCTACGTGTGTAGTACATTTTCGTGGTTTGTACCCTGCAGCTCAGTATGCCTATGTGGCTGCCTTTCCTTTTTGTATTATAAAATTAGAGCATGTAAAATGTGTTAATATTCTTGGTGCAGGGATGTTTAGGATCCTGGGATTTCAAAAGCAAGCGACAGCAGGGAGACTGTAGCCCAGAAGGACTATGCCGTGCATATATGTATGCTCTTGTTGTAAAAGAAGAGTTGGATTCCTGGCCTGAGCAGCATGCTCGGCAGCGGCAGTGGGTAAGCATGTGTCTACTCTTATATAGCACCTTGATAACACATTTGGAACCGTCAAGCTGGCATGTTCGGTCTGGTTATATTGCCGCGCCTGATCATAAGCCTAAGTTGCCATGGTATGCTTGTGGTTTGTAAGTGCTGTTACATGTTTGTTTTTTCAGTTTACGGCTACAGAGGCTATAGATAATTGCCGATATGAGTGGATGCAGAGGGTTCTTCATCAATGCCTTTCCCATCTGAGTAGTGGGCAGATAAGCAGTCCTGCTTTTGAAAATCAGAGCAACTCTTCGAATTCAGATTCTTCTCACCCCTCCCATCTTCCTGTCCAAGGTTAATTTTGATAATACGATGAGACTTTCAAGGCTATGCGGAACATTATTTTCACTCATGCATGACATGCATGCGTCATGCGTACACCAATCTTAAGCTGCCCAAGTATTTACAACTTTTCCAATGTGGAAAGCTGGCAGCTCATCGCCTTTTTCTTGCACTTCGGAGTGGTGCATGATGAGGAACTTTTCCGATGTGGACAGCCGACTGTTTTCTTGCACTTTGGAGTGGTGCATGATGAGGCCAAATTTATGTTAAAATGAAAGGCAGTGTAAATGTTCTTAGTCAATGAAGTCGTTATGTGGGATAATCCCTTATTTTCGGATGTGGTTTTTTCGTGTTATGACCCAATGGTTGTGCTATGCATGTAAGCATATCTCATTGGTGGTTATGGAAGGTTCACCCTTTTTGGCTGTTGCTTGCACCTGCTGTGGTGTGGGGTTCTCATAGGAGGACACCTTTTTGCCAAGAGGTGGGTTGGCATGCCTAGGGTAATTTATGCAACTGTGTTTAGATCAGCTGCAAATAATTTAACCATACAAGGCAGATCCAGGCATTAACCCTATAAGTACACATTACGTACGGGTCAGTAACAGTAACCTATATATAAGTGCCCTATATTTACATGCTGCACATGGATTACCTTTAGGTCATTTTAGTAAATGTTTTTTGTTGAGTCATATATCAAGACAAGTAACCTATATATAAGTCCCTTATATCTACATGCTACACATGAAGTCCATTTTAAATAAAATTCTCTTGTCGAGTCACTCCTTATATTAGATCCAATAATTATGAGAGGTGTTTTCCCTGTGTGATATATTCAAGTAGACATTAAGTAGTATACATGGCAAAGGATCACTTGGTTTTGTAGACCTTTGTAGAAAAGGAGCTATAGTTTCTACTTCAACGAAATAATGACTTATTAAAATCCCTCTTTTGAGAAAGTTTCCATAAAAATTTTCCTTATTTTACTATTTCCCCTTCCAATGGGCATATTTGGATTGGGAAGAAAGAAAGGTTGATAAGCCGGCAAGGTCGAGTTGATGAGAAGTTTCCTCGTGTTCAGGGTTGTGTTGAGGATGAATTATCTTGGTTATTTAAACATGTATACATCTCTTGCATTAATAAGGCCTCTCAAACATCTGGATTTCTTTGCAAATATGTTGTGAAAAGGCTTAGTATATAAAGAATAAATTTATTGTTTGCCTTGAAACTCTACCAATGTTCCTACAAACCTTCCAAGAGATACATAGGATACTCTGCATGCAAGCAAACCTTTCCAAACCTTCATCAACACCTAAGGCCTCAATTGGTAAGTCCCTCTTGTTAGCTTCTTTGAAAGTGAAAATGACCAAGTAATTGAGACAAAGGTAGATTTTTTTGTGAGCTTTTTTTAATGCCATTTTTGATATTTTTTGGCCAACACTTTAAAATCCATTATTATCATATTTTTTCTTACCTTACCAATGATTCACAAACTTGTGCGAATGTGCGAGCTTATTAAAAAAAACATTACCAATGATTCGCCAACTTGTGTTAATGTGCGAGCTTATTGCAAAAAAAAAACAAATGATTAACAAATGTGAGGAGCTTTTACCATTTCCAAATATTATTAAAGTAATACTTTAAAATGGTATTACAAAATTAACCATTTAGACCATATACATTGAGATGTTTGAATGGATATTCCTCCTATGGCTAGGGGGACACAAAAGACAACAAATCGCAAATTGATGATTCACAAAACCACAAAAGCCAATAAAACCAACTAAAGATTCACAAAACCAACAAAACAAAAGCATAATCTAGAATTGCCACCAAACATAATAACCAATTATTATGTCATAAGTCTTATGTCATAATGATGTATAAAAAGTAGCATTGCTTCACTATTTAAATAGTGGGGTGGGCAGAGGTGAGGGTGCCTGAGAGGCTTATAATTGCTTAAAGTTGAAGCCACAAAGAGAAAAATGCTCCCATTTTAGAACTTTGATTTATGGTTTTAGAAATGTATTTTCTTGAAAACACAGAATAATATTTATATATATAAGTAATAAAACCACAATTTGATGTGGGTGGAGAGTTAGCACACTTCTCTCCAAAATTTTCGGAAACAAAGGTTCTCATGATCTCTACTTCAAAGAGTCCTAGACACCAAAAGAGGAAAGTAGTCAAAACTTCTGCTTGAAAGATTGAATAAGTAAGACAAAGAGGAAAGTAATTGTTGGTGATGGGAAGGAAAAAATAGCGAAGAAACCCATTAGAAAGAATGTAGATATAGGCATCCTATTGTGCAAGGAGACTGTTAACCCATTCCTAGGGTTATCAAGAGTTACTGCCGTTATCTTACATTAAGGAGTCAAGGTAGATACACCAAAAGGTCATATATTCAAGATATGAAGCCATGGTATCCAAGTCTACAACTTGGATGGGCGCCCGTATAATGGTCCAACGGAATACTTACAGCGATTTTTGCTTCAAGAGCATGTGATAGTAAGTTAGGATGAAGTCCCAAGTGATGTTCTTCATGGATATATTATGAGAGTAGTCATTGTAATAGCATTAGTCCTCTTATGAGCCTAAAGTGACTGACCGGCCCCACAGTTTAAGTGAGTGTGAACACTTATAACCATGTATATAAGTGAATATCTCTCATAATACAAAGAACTCTCCCATTGTGTAATAGAGTCTTGCTCTTGCTAATCCTCTTGCTAATCTCTCTCTAATCCATGCTAGTGAGTGTGTGTGAGTGAAGTGAGGTGAGAGGAGCGATGAGTACACGTAGTGCAACGTGTCGATGTGACCGCTTGCAGAAAGTGCGGTGGAATTGCTTCTCAAGGAGTTGTAGAGCTTGAAGACCTTAAGGTTTATGAGCTCAGCCATTGGAAAGATCCTCACGGCAGTCGGTTCACCAAGTAATCTCCTTGTTGGATGTGTTTTGAAGGGGGTTTGGGTGAGCCATAACATTTTTGGAGCTGCTGCACGGAATCATTTTTCTATCGTTTTGCTCTAATCTATGCATTACCCATTGACCATTGTCTTGATTAGTGGTTTCCCATGAAAAAGATGTGGTTTTGATGGAGATTTGTGTGTGATTTTGTGAGAAATAGCTCTCTTTTTTTGTTTTTGAAAGAATGATTTTTTGTCTTAAATGTGTTGTTTTGTTAGTTTTGATCTAGTTTTTAGTGTTTGTTAAGTGTGCATTTAGAGTGTGTGAGGTTTAGTTTGCATGCATTGCATCAAACAATGCAATGTATTACAATTTTATGATGTTTAGCTCTCTTTTTTAGTTAAACATAGAGCTAGAATCATTAATTTTTGCTTGATTTGTGTGTTTGTTGTTTGATTTCTATGCATTAGAGTGTTAAAAAGTATTAGGGGTAGCTTAATCCTTTAATTAAAAAAAAACTGTTGGTGGAATCTACTAATCTTTCTTAATTGACTAATTTTTATCATTAAGGGGTGATTAATCCAGTTCAAGAGGCAAAAAAGCTAAGAAATGTGTTTTTTTGGGATCAAAATTGATCATGTAAGAGGTCAAAATCAATGTTTTTGCATGTTTTGAGAGCATCTAGATGCATCAAAACACCTAATTACATCAATCTCTTCATCAATTGGAGAAATTTCCCTCCCTTTTGCTTAATTTGCTTAATTTTGCATAAAGAGAAGAGACTAAAATCAAGAGTTTAATTAATCTCTAATTATAGACTGATTTACACTTTGAGGCACAAAGCTTGGCAATTTCATGCCCTATCCAATGATGTGCTCAATGGTATGAATTAATTAGTGATTAGTGGTTTATTAGAGCTCTTACTTAGTCTAAAAGGAGAAAAGATTAGTGGAATAATTAATTTATGATCAATTTTAAAGCACTTTTTTCCTCATTAGTGGCTAATAAGTATTGAATGAAAAGATTCCAATGAGTTGTCAATTTGTCCATTTTGGGGGTCATTTATGTAGGGTGTAAGGGGGTGTCATAAAAGTGTTGACTTTTTTATTCCCACTTACCTTTTTGAGAAAATGCCTAAATCTTCCAAATTTAAAATTCTAAAAATATCCCCTCCACACAAGGAAATTAGAATTTCCCTCTAGACTTAAAAAAAAATCTATGAACATCTATTTCACATCGTGAAATGCACATGCTAGTTCACACCCTAACAGGTCCTTGCGTAAAAAAATAAAATAAAGTCATGAAACACCTATTTCACGTTGTGAAACACACCTGCTAGTTCATGTTGTGAACCAAGCCCCCGCGTGAAAAAAATAATAATCCATGAAACACCTATTTAATGTCGTGAAAGCACCTACTAGTTCATGACATTGTGAAACACGCCCCCGTATTAAAAAATAATAATTTAATTAGGTTCATGAGATCCATTTCATGTTTCTGAAACCCTTTGTTTCACGTCGTGAAACAGGTCAATTGGGAAAAAAAATAGCCCTGTTTGGAGGCTTGTATCTCCTAAACCATGAATCCGATAATGCATACTAGTGCTCATCGGAAAGCCCACATCGATCACATACTAGTGCTCATTGAAAAGCCTATATCGAGCTCTTCGAAATTGGTCTTATACGTATGAGGGCGAAATCCATCGTTTCGGCCTCCGACTAGTAGCCTCAAAATTTGACCTAGAAATCGAGGTAAAAAACGGATCTTAAAGCACAAAATAGTCTAAAATAGCTTGAAAAAGATCACGTACCATATTTGGGCTACGTTTTGAGTATCTAAACGATAAAATCACAAAAAATCAGATAGACAAAATTGTTGTTGAAATTAGGGTTGCAAGAAAGCACACAAAGCTTGGAGAGGAAGAAGCAAGAATGCACACAACACACAGTGTATTAGATTGTGTCAATGTACAAAGATAAGTTAGCCCTAGAATGATGGGCGTATATACAAGCCGGGGGAAAAAACCTCCTAAGGAGGAAAAAAGTACCCCGACGGTCCTAAGTGTGTTCACACACATCACTGCCTATATATATGGCAACAAATCCCTCCTGGGAGGGATGGTGTGAACGAGAGCTGGCACTCATGTATAGGGAAGTGCCATGCCCGAAGTAGATCAGTCCACAAAGGGGAGCAAGCCCAAAGCTTTGCGGAAAGCTTCAAACTTCTCACGAGGAAGCGTCTTTGTGAAAAGATCGGCGAGGTTGTCCTGTGTTGGCACATATGCCAAGCTGATCTCTCCTGCTGAGAGTCTCTCCCTGACATAGTGATAATGCACCTCAATGTGCTTTGTGCAAGCATGAAAAATTGGGTTTCTCGCAACTGCCAATGCGCTCTGACTGTTAGTGTAGATAGAGGTGGCAGACTCCTGTCCAACACCCAAGTGAGCTATAAGCGGTCTGAGCCACACACACTCAACCGTAGCTGTGAAAGCTGCCATCATGTACTCAGCTTCACAACTAGAAGTGGCCACAGTAGGTTGCTTCTTGCTCAACCAAGATATGCATGAGCTACCGAGCATGAAACAAAAACCACTTGTGTTGTGGACACTCTTGTGTCATAGCAACCAGCCCAATCTGAGTCCGAAAAAGCATGTAAATCTGGCGACAACGATCCCCCCTTGGGATAAAACGCCACTCAAGTAGCGAAAGATGCGTTTAAGTGCCTTCTTCCAATGCTGAGACCCTGGGCTATGCATAAACCTGCTCACCTATGAGACTGCAAACTAAATGCTCGTAATGCATACATAAATGAGGCAACCAGTTGTCCGATAGAGTGTGACATAAAAGCGATCTCCAGCATCATGAAGACTCAACTTCAAACTTGTCTCCATTGGAGTAGCAATAGGCTTGTAGTCTTCAAGGCCAAATCTCTGCAACAATGTCTCAATATACTTTGTCTGACACAAAGCAATACCTCCATCACACTGCTTAAATTGTATCCCCAAATAATGATACAAATGCCCCAAATCTGACATCTCAAAAGAGACATTCAAATCAGCCTTAAAATCAGCAATATGACTCTCATTTGGTCGTGTGAGCAGCATGTCATCGACATAGAGAGCAATGATTAGATGTACATCATCCACACGTTTAACATACAAAGTGCTTTCTGTTGGACTATTCTAAAAACCATGTGCAGTCAAATATGCATGTATCTTTTCATACCAAGCTCGTGGAGCTTGCTTTAAACCATATAAAGCCTTTTTCAACCTGCACACTTTGTTTTCCTGCCCTCTTTGAACAAAACCATGAGGGTGCGATACATACACCTCCTCATGCAAATCTCCATTCAAGAACGCAGTCTTTATGTCCAACTGATGTACATTCTAACCATTATGAGCTGCCAATGCACAAATGCTACGAATGGTAGTCACATAGGACAAGTGGGAGCAAAGGTCTCATCAAAATCAATGTCCTTTTCTTGAGCATAACCCTTTCAGTGGATATACCCATGCATGCCTTGAGTAATCATCAATGAAAGTCACGAAGTACAAGTGTTTACCAAATGACAGAGTTTGCGTAGGCCGACATACATCACTATGTACAAGTTGCAATTTACGAGTGGCCCGCACAGAACCATCCTTTGGAAACGCAGAACGCTGCATTTTGCCCAAAATACAGCCTTCACAAACATGTTTCAATAGTGCCTCAAGAGGGGGCAATGAAGCAACCATCTCAAATTTCTGCAAACGCAGCAAACTAGCAAAGTTCAGATGACCAAAATGAGCATGCCATAGTTTTGCATATCTTGAACTGCCTTTTCACATCAGAGACTGCATTAGCTGAATCTTCCACACACTTGTCATAAGAATTGAGCCTATACAGCCCACGAAACAAGGTGCGAGATGTAATAATCGTATCACCAGAAGTCAAATGAACAATACATCTGTCATCCACAAATTTGACTACAAGTCCAAGTCTAGCAAGCGTAGAGACAGATAATAGATTCTTCTTTATCCCTGGCACATACAAAGCATCTGAAAGTGTGAAAGCGCTGCCATTTGTAGCAGTAAGCATAATTTTACAAACGCCCTTCACTAGGTAAGAAGCATTATTGGCACATGTGACAGTATTCCCATTAGAGACAGCCTCAAGACAAGTGAACATATCACGATGCGAGGTAATGTGCTTTGTAGCACCACTGTCAAAATACCATACATCAGAGTTAACAAAAACTGCCAAACATGCATTATGTACAGATGGGTCATACTGGCAATACACGCTAAATGCCCATTCTGTATCCTGCACAACATTTGCAGAATCTGCATTTGTAGAAGCATCCTCTATTGTGGCTGCATTTGACTCTTTCTTCTTTGCCTCTTTAGCCTTTAGCTTAGGGCAATTCTTAATGACATGATCAGTTGCCTTACAATAGTTGAACCTGATCTTTTTCTTGCCTTTATCTCAAGAGCCTTCTCAGACCTATTGTTGCTACCTGTGGAAGGAGAAGAAGTTGCAGACCTACTAATAAGAGAAGAAACAGTGGAAGGGACTGCCTTACCACTTCTTCTCTGCTGGGCAGTAACAAATGCGTGATCAACTGCATGCTGCCTAGCCCTGTTTTGCTTGGACTGCGCTTCTTGCAAGAGCTTGTTAACTAAAGTATCATACTTGACAACATCAAGTCTGTCCTCAGTAACAAGTCTCCAAGTCTCCACGTGGAAGCAAAAGTCTGATATGACTCAGGTAAAGCATCAAGAACAGTCTGCACAAGAGAATGATCAAGAATAATCTCACCTGCAGAAATCAACTGTTCCTTAAGATCTTTAATCTCAGCAAGAAAAACATTCATGTCATCATCTTTCTGCATAATCTTCGATTCTAGCTCTTTACGTAAGTAAGAGATTTTTGCCTCGTTACCTGCATACAAACCAGCTAGAATATCCCAAGCCTGTTTTGCTGTTTTAGCTGAACGAATATTTGGAGTGATATTACGTTTGTCAGAAAGTGCAATCAAGGCATGAGCCTGCGCATCTTTACCATCCCAACGAGCTTATTCAGCAATGGGTAAAACAGCAGCAACAGTAGAGCTGCTAGAACCTGCAACATCCTTAATAGATCCTACATCCATAGAACCTGGACGTACATCCATACCCTGCACAATGTTCCACACTCCTTTTGCAACCAAAACATGCTGCATCATGTATGCCCAAAGTGGGTAGTTGCTATCTCCATCCAATTTGTCATCAGCACATACAACATGCGAAATATATCATTGCTGTTATCAGCCACATGGCCACTGACTGAAACTGATGCAAAAGCTACCTGTAATGAAGCAAAGACTGAACAGAAAACAACTCGTGCTATGTAGCACGGTCCACAATAGAATACATATGCCTGTTTTGCAAAAAACTGCACTGTCAAAATTTTTGCACAAAATGACGAAAACACTTGTACAGAACTTGTAATGCAAAAACGGATCTTGAAACGACCTCAGATGCAATTTCTGAGAACGCCTAGGCCTTGGGGCTTATCTGTAGAGTATAGGGACCTGCAAGCGCTCGTGAAAGCTCACCTCAATCGGAGAACGTGAGTCGGAGGGTACTAGCAGTGTAGTCCTGGTAGCCGATGCCTGCTCTGATACCAATTGTTGGAATTAGGGTTGCAGGAAAGCACACAAAGCTTGGAGAAGAAGAAGTAAGAATGCACACAACACACAGTGTATTAGATTGTGTCAATATACAAAGATAAGTTAGCCCTAGAATGATGGGCGTATATACAAGCTGGGGGAAAAAGCCTCCTAAGGAGGGAAAAAGTGCCCTGGCGGTCCTAAGTGTGTTCACACACATCACTGCCTATATATATGACAACAATTGTAGTAGTCCAAAAATACTACAGCTCTCTCATATAGAGTTTTTCCAAATTCCTTTTGAAACATATTCAAAAACAGGTTGGGATATAGGAAAAATCTTTCTGGAAAAAATTTAATCTTGAGATAGTGATGGAAAATAGGTTTTGAGACCTCCTCTTCTATCTCGGATGCTAATGGCATGCACTTTTTTCAAAAAAGTTCATCCTGAGGGCATTCACATGCGCTTTTGAGACCTCGGTTTCCATCTAGGACACGAGTGGCACCACTTTTTTTTTTAAAAATATCAAAGGTTCACGTGCACTTAGCGCCTAAGCAAATCAAGGTTGTTTGACCAAAGAAAGGAGTCATACCCAAGTTCCACCAATGACATTATACTCAAGGGGATCTGGGGTAACATGGAATCTAAATTCCACATTTGCACCAATTGTTTGAGTAGCATAGTTAAAGCAACAACCTGGAACCTCAATGTTTTGTCCATGGGCACCTCTTGACTTTAGGAAAGATTTTAGGTTGCCTTAATGACACCCAAGTGTCTATTCTCATGATATTATAACTAGCTCGAGGGCTAATCAATGCTTGTTTGTGCTTAATATCATTGCCCATAGAGAAATCTAACCATACCATGATAGAATCCTCAAGCGAAACCATGGAAGATTCAGTTTATGTTTCAGCTTTAGTTCCTGTTTTAATTTCATATTCCCATTCACTTTCATCCTCTTTTTGGCTCTCAGCTTTTTCAAGAGTGCCCAATGTGTACAATGGTACACTCGGTCCTTTGACAAATTTAACTGAGGTCTTTTTGAAAACTTGTGAATCCTCACAGTCATGTTCTATGTAGCTCTTTATGTCCTGGTATAACTCATGGTTAGCCTTTAAAGGTGCAAGGGTCGAAGCTATGCTAGCCTCACCACAAGAGAAGAGCACCCCTCCAAATGAGGATTGGAGAGATTGCTTAAATTTCGTAAGGGATTCATCGAATTCCTCACGTGCTTTTTCAACTACATCATTCATGCAATCTGCCTCTAATGAGTCTTCTGTAGAGAGTACGTCTTCCTCTTGAAAGGGGAAATGATACTCCCCTGGTTTTTGTATTTTGATTGCTTTTTTAGGTTTGACATTATGAGGCTCAATCACAATTGGTGATCCTGTATAACACTCAACAATGCTAAGCATGCTCTCTTGAGCTTGCTTTTTGTGTTTTGCATATGTCATGTGATCATGATTTTCAACTTGGGGTGGTTGGGCGGGTTCTAGTTTCTTGATTGCATTGTGAAGTGCACTGAGTGATAAGTCAGAACTTGTTTCATCCGCACTAAGTGACGTACTAGAACTTGTTTCATCTTTTAACTTTCTTTGGATCGTCAAGGATTTATTATGTTTGCCCATGCGATGAGAACAAACTTTCTTTCGGGCTTTTGAATCATGTGTTGCACATGTGGGTTTTGTGGTTTCAAGGATATCCTTTGAGGTGGATTCTTTTGCAACATGTGTAGCTTTTGGCTCTTTTGTGGTTAGTTCCTCCATAGGCTCCTTTCACGTGTCCTTTATTTCAACCTTGGTTTCTATAGTTTGTTGGCCCTTGTTTTTCTTGGGTTCAGAAGGTTTTGCATCCACTTTTGGCTTCTATTTGAGAGCATGCTCGTCTACCCATTTTGAAGTGTGTTTTTTTGCATTCTTTGTTATTGTTTCTCATGCCTTGGCTTGCAAGCGTATAAGAACATTTAAGGCTACCATGGACAATTGCCCGTTTTACACACTCAAGATGTTAAGAGTTGTATTTTGTGAGACATGTTGCATTGAAGCAACTCGCCTTATGAAATCTTGGAATATGTGATTGATGCCACATTGTTCACATATGGGTTGCAAAGTATCAGTGATGTGGGCATGGAAGTATTCCAAACTGTGTACTCTGCCACTTTGTGCAATCCACGACAATAAAAACACTAAAGTGTTTGATTAATTGCTTCCTCAGTAGTTTCATCCTTTCGATTGTTTCTGTTTGGGGCACGAGAGATTGAGGTTTTAAGGTAATTATAGGTGAATTAGGACATTGGGGTGTGTTGTGACCAAAGGCTTTGCAATGTATGTAGTATAGAAAAATGGACCTATTGTACGCACAATGGGGATTGGGATGGACATAATGATGGCAATGAACACAAGGCATTTCGCCCATCACTTTGAGAGGCATTAAGGATGTTTGGTTTTAAGAGGGCTCATCCTCTCTTGTTGGAGATTATGGTTCAAAGCTTTTAAGCAAGGCTGTGTAGAATTCAGGGAATGACAATTTCGAGATCAATTTTTCATTAGCCATTGCTTCACTTGGTTTAGATGAGGAACATCTAATATCATGGTTATCCTCCATTAAGTTGTCATGTAAACATATTGCTTCTTTACAACATTTATCGAATGTTTTCAGATTGGATACAATGATCAAGTTGTGTAAGTTGTTATTCTTTAATCCCATCATGAAACATCTCTTCAATTGAGCATCATTTAGTTTTTCTCATGGCTCATATCGTGAGTCCAAGATTTTTATCCAAAGGATAAAATCTCTAATGGTTTCGTTTGGATTTCGCTCAATAGAATTAAGTTCTCTTCCTGCACTCCATCGATCACCTTATCTTGAAAAGTCGTGATAAAGATTGTTTTCAAGGTCCTGAAGTTCGTCTTAATCGCATCAATGTGATGAACCAATCAACTAGCCTTTCCCACTAACGCATGTACCTTGGTGGGGCAGTTTCGATTTCCAAAGGCTTCACATCTTTGCATGAACTGAACAGGATCAGTCGTTCCATCGTGCTTACCCATGATTTACAAAGGTTTCACATCTTTTGTATTCAATTGATGAATCCATGCAAATAGTCACCTTGAACACTCCTGCAAGCATTGTGAAATTGCTATTATGGGAGGAAGAGACCTTGGAGGAGCTGGAACTTCCAACATATCTTACTTAGAATATCACAAGAATTATGGTTGGATTGGAACTTTCCAATAAAATCACCACAATCCAAGCATAGCTTTATCTACAATGAGAGCACAATCTCATGACCCTCGAGTTATGGGATTTGTTAGGTCAATCAACACTCACGGCTCATCCTAAAAGAATTCCATTCACACAAGACTTGAATATGCCATGTTTGGGGTACTTTGAACAAACAATGTATATAGAATCTAACCCCCTTAATTGTAAGTTTTTTATGGTTGAGTATCTGTTGGAAATAGATTTGATCTTGGGACATAAATGGACTATTGCTGTACCACTATGCTTTGCTAGCGATAAGGTCTCATCATGGTCAATGATACAAATTTGACAATACCATACTATAAGGAAGAGGATACAACCCTAATGGATTTCTATGATGCTGAACACAAAAATCTACAAGCCTCTTCCTCGAAATCCCCTCCCCATGAAAACATACCTTCTGTGTCAATGACCAACTCAGACAAAGCATCTACTCCTATGACTCCATCTTTACCAAAACAAGAGAAAGAGCTTCTATGTCCAATGTCAAAACCTCTCCATTGATAACTATCCTTGAAGAAGTCCCCCAAGCGCAACCATCTATATCTAAAAAGGAACTCAAGGGAAAACCCCCAGAGACAACGCCTCTTCATCAACAAACCTTGCCAAAAGAGCGGGCTGCTTGCTCAAAAGCCTCAACATCAGTAGCCACCACTCTGAAGCAACTCAAGCCTCATTGCTCGTCAACAAAACCCATGAGTCTTAAACCCGCAACCTCAGTGCCAACCAATGTGAAGGAGGACCCCAAACCTTCCACTTCATCTAAAAAGAAAACCCCACCACGACAACCAAGATCACAATATCTTAATTATGGTATCAAAATGTGGATGGAAAAGTAGCTACTTCTAGCTTAGAGCTACTACGAAGGTGCCGATCCAATTGACGGCCTTGACAATAAAAGCCTCTTCCTCAATGCATAACTCAAAGGCTAAGGAAGAATAAAAGTACTCCACAACGTCGTCCACAAAAGCCTATGTGAGTTCCTCACTACAAAGAACTCCAGCCACTCAACAAGTGTGGGTACCAAAAAGTTTACTGCAAGCTCAAGGGTACTACCAAGGTAATACCAAAGCTTGGATTCCCAAGCCCATCAAGAATTCACGCGAGATTGCACAAATAAAGAAGCCTCAAAGGCATCAACCATTAAATCTTAATGTTTACCAAAGATGGGTGCCTGTGCTGCACGTGCGTCAAGAATAAGGATACTATGATGGAAATCCCATCATATGGTTGCCAAGACTAAACAAATGGTGCAACACTTCACCAACACTTTCAACCCGAAAGTTTGACAAGAATGGAGGCCCAAGCAACACCAATCAAGCCATTCAAACTCTCTTGTGCATACAACAAATACACAAGAGCTTGCGTGTTCAATCAACACCAATGGCAACCAACCAGAAGTTGTCCCTACCACCTCGACAATAATTGAGCCACAAATTCACGAGTCAATTTTCATGTCTACAACAAAGAGTTATGAGTGCATCAAGGAAAAACTCACAATGCTATTCTCACCCCTTTGGATGAGAAGCATGAGTGTAGAAGCTATGTGGCAGACATAAAAACCTATTCTCTCAAAAAGGAGAGTAGACACAAGAATATGTTGCTCACAAGGTGGTAACAAAAAAAAAAAAGATATAAAAAAAAACACAAACACAAAGGAGTCACAAAAATCTCCATAGATGATAGCAAAGTGCGTCTCATCCTTGAGCTACCCCCACCCACTAACTTTAAGGGAGTCCAACGCTTCATGGGACATGCCGGCTACTATCGATGATTCATTTTTATGTATGCTGATATAGCTCGACCTCTTTATGGACTCTTGATCATTTTTGAGTGGAGGGAGGAATGTCAACAGGTTTATACAATGCTCAAGAAAGCCTTGGCAAGTGTTCCGATTCTCAGGTCCCCCAACTGGGACATTATCTTTCATGTCCACATCAATGCCTTCACTTTTTATGTTAGATGTGTGCTAGCCCAACTGATGAGTGAACAAAAGATGGAACAAAAGATGAACTTTCCCATCAGCAATACTGTCCTATTTCAACTATGCTTAATTCCTGAGTGGGGCGAGAAGGTAGCACACTTTTTAGCTCTGACGGCTTACCAGTGGACCCCCTCCTAAATAAGGACCGTGCTCGTTGCCTAATTGAACGGGCAGCCAACTCATTTTGCAGGTCAACTCTATAGGCAGGGAAAAGACAAGAGCATAGCCCAAGGGTACAAAACCCAACGTAGGATGCCCCACAAAAAAAAAACAAGTGCAACAATTGTACCAAATCTTCCATAGCCGCACCATTCACCTCCCCCATTTGCCATGGATGCACCAAGTAGAACTTCAGATTTTCCATGGCAGTTCCGAATTTTCCATTCCGAATTTTCCACGGCCACACTAATATTCACTTAAACTGCCATGGCTGTTCCAACTTTTGATCAGCTTGCCACGACAGTACCAACCCTGAAGTGCCACAGCCGTTCCATCACCAAACTCAACTGCCACGGCCGTTTTGAAAGTGCCATTTAGCTGCACCAATTTTTGCTCAATATGCCATGGCCATACCATTCCCCCAATTGAAGTGCCACACTCATTCCCTCCTCAGGCAACACTTGGTACGCCCATTCCAACAACTGCCACACCCGTACCAAATCCAAACTAGGATGCCACGGCCGTTCACTGCTGGGAATGCCACACCCTTACCATCAAGGTTGCCATGGCCATGTCCTTCTGGAGAAGTATATATATGGGTCCCACCCCCTCATTTCCTCATTTTTTAGCTCTCTGTGTAGCCAAACTCTTGCAATTTTTTCTCTCAAGACTTCTTGTTCTCCCACTCTTTTACCCTCATGATGGTTGATACCTCAGACTCATCCATGGAGGTCCAACACCACCCCACCCTTAGTAGAAAGCACTCGGTGGTGGGGGGCTGCTTTTTGAAGAGTATGCCTGTCACCCCAAACAACTATCACACTTAGGGGAGCCACTCATGAAGCAGGTGAGCGGCCACACCGTGCATTCACTTATGAAGAACAACCACAAAGTAGAGCACAAATTCCTCTACTTTACAGGGCCATGTTTACAGGAGGGTAGTAGCAGCAGACCCTGCAGTTGTCACAAAGCTAGAGTAGTTGGGACTCAGAGAATTGCCAACTTTGGAGCCATGGAGCCAGAGTTGTACAACTGCCGATACTTCACTAAGACATATGATGACAACATACATATGGGGGAAGTACTTGATGAGGGCCATCCACAAAGAATGCGGTTGAGTGTGGACCTGATACAAGATGCTCTACAACTCCCCCACATTGAGTGTGGACCTGATACAAGATGCACTAAGACATATGATGACAACATACATATAGGGGAAGTACTTGATGAGGGCCATCCACAAAGAATGCGGTTGAGTGTGGACCTGATACAAGATGCTCTACAACTCCCCCACATTGAGAAAAACCATATGTGTGGCTAACGAATGTCCCCAAGCTGACCAAGGGCACTTACAGGGGTGCCACAAACAAAGACGAGGTCGAGTGGGAAAATATCACTCATCATGAAGATGGTCATGCCAGCAAGAGCCCTTTAGTTTCTTTTGACCACCCGTTGGACAGATCGATTCAGTAGATGTAGCATGTCCATTTTTGCCAGGGTGCACCAAGGGCAGATGGTGAACTGGGCAGAATACAAGGAGCTTCATGCCATATGCTCTAATCCTCAAGGGAAGCTCGCAAACAGCCACTCTCCTGACGAGGGTACTTTACCATGTTTCCAGGTGGGAGGAGCTACCCTATGCAATCCAGCTGAGTGCCCTCGACGTGGTGTCAATATCCATGCCCCTGTCGCAATCCTCTTCCCAATCACCCCCCGCAAAGCGCCGCCACCTAGAACCTAAGGGCAAGGAGCAAGTACCCCCACCACCCAGTCAAGGACCTACACAAGAAGAGCTGGAAGATGAGGAAGCGAGAAGAAAGGCTACGGAGGAGGAGAGGCAGAAGCACGATTTCTTTAATCAAAATTTGTATGAAACATCGCCCCTAGAAAGCTTCAAAGATTTCCCCCCTCACTTTACAGAAGCATGACCATCCTCCCCTCACTTTACAGAAACATCACTTTACAGAAGCAGGACCATCCTCCCCTCATTCTTCTCATCTCAACACATTGGAGACCCTCTGCTGGGAGAGGTAAGGAAGTTTCAAGTCGAGCTAGGCATACACGAAAAGTGTGTATGTGGCCCATGGTGCAGTGCCCAACTTTGCACTCAGATTTTCTCATATGGCCAGGGAATTGATAACCTAGATGGCAGACTATATATACCGCCAAAAGGAGATGGCCATATTGTTTCGCAAAGAGAGATGTTGTTGGCAAAGTCTTAGCAGTGCTAGATCTCTAAAGATTTATACACGGCCAATATGAGCAACCTCCAGCTGTGAACATGCTCGATGAGAAGGAGAAATAACTTAGGCAAGCAATCACAAGGATAACAAAACCCCAGCAACCAGGAGGACGGGGGCCAAGTTTTGAGTTGACCAGATCAGTCCGTCAGGGGTGCCCTCTCGCCCCGTTTCTTTTTCTCTTCTTTGATGAGGCTATGAGTATGTATCTGATAGCAGAGGAGGTTGGTTTGAGAGGACTCCAACTCCCAGTCCGGGGAGAGGACCTGCTCGATTCTGAGTTTGCTGATGACACGGGATTATTTTTGCATGGCCAGGAGGCCAATCTTCAGAGGGGAGAGCAGTCGCTACTACAGGTTTTTGGGGCAGCTTCGGGAGCATTGATCAATTGGTGCAAGACAGTGGCCTTTTGGATCAGTAGCGCTCCCATTCCGGCATGGAGCCCAGACTCGGGTTTTAGATGGATTCCTCCTGGCATAGCAGTGTGGTATTTGGGATGCCAGATTGGACTTGATTTGTCACATGAGCAGCAGATCGCCCCGCTTCTTCTGAGTATTCGGAAGAAGCTTTTGTATTGGAGTATAGCTCGGATATCCTTGGCTGGGAGGGTGGTGGTGACAAATCAAGTGCTTTTAGCGACCATGTGGTACATCACATCTTGCTGGATCTTCTTGAGCTCTTGCATCAGCCAGGTACAGAGGCTGATCAGGAACTTTCTTTGGTCTAGGCGGGACGGTCAGCCAGCCCGGGCTAAGGTTGCTTGGGCAGTTATTACTCTTCCGCTGGCCCAGGGGGGCTTGGGCATTATAGATCCGGTTGATCAGAGTAGAGCCTTATTGGGAAAGCTTATTGTTCGGGGGCTGCTTCCAGGCACTGAGCCTTGGAAGGAGCTTCTTTTTCAGTGCGTCTACAGGCTCGAGCTCCTCCAGCAGGGGCACTTGGGCACCAGAGATACGATGGATCTTCATAGAGATGAGGAGGTAGAGGATGGGAGGACAGATTTGCCTTGAGCATCCTGTGAGCTTGGAAGCTACTGAGACCGGGGCTTTCTCAGAGACCTCCTACCTGTGATGAGGAGCGGGCTAGACAACCGCTCATATGGAGCCCTGTGGTACGCACTGAGCAGGGTCATATGCTGGGTTCTCGGCCTCATCTAGCCTGGGGACCATTGGCGGTGGCAGGCCTAGCACGCAGTTTTGGAGACTGGCAAGCCTTTTGCAGTCTCCCAGCAGAGGAGGTCAAGGTGGAAAGGCTGAGTCACTTCAGAGGGGGGTTGATTATCCGGGATGACATTCAGGAGGCACTCCACTGAGGAGTGGTTCACGCCTTTCGAGCCAGCGGCCCCACGGTGGATGGGAGCCTTTACACAGTTGGAGATCCTGATTGCTGTCAGAGCTTGCACTGAGGATGGTAGATGCCTCTACTATGAGATCCAAGATGAGGGAAGACTTCAGAGAGTGGAGGCGGAGTCGCCTTTGGTTGCAGAGTGCATCTTTCAGAGGATACGGATAGTGGCCGCCGCCGCTTCCCGAAAGTAGCATATTGATCCAGACCCTGCAGATGTGGACTTTGATTGGCGCATTTGGGCATATGATGCGCGCCCTTTGGCCCGGCTCTAGTGGGACCCTGGCAAGTACGAGTGGCATGATCCTTATACGTCCCCCGAGGCCACAGAGATTACCTTTTTCCAGTACATTGTTCGGTTGGGGAGGCATATTCTGACTGCGAGGAGGATGGTTTCTCCAGCCCACAGCAGAGCATTGGCGGCTACAGGGACTCTCACAGGAGTTCCTGGAGGATTTTTGGGCCAGGCTCTAGGCTAGTCGACAGGCACGCAGGATCTCGACTTTTCAGTGTGGCTGGTTGCCCACAAGGGCTCTGCAGTTGGCACTGGCTTGTCTACAGTGGTCTTTCGGCGGCCACCCTTTGGAGACACAGAGACATTGCCTATGGGACTATCCACAGGCGTAATAGATTTGGTTGAGGATGCCACGCATTTTGGCCCCCCTCTCTCCAGAGGGCATGTATACGTGGGGTGCCACTGCTTGGTCGACATCGTCAGGACCAGCTCTGGGATATGAGACGGAGCAGGACAGCCAAGCCATCAGATTCATTAGGGGCCAGCCTCGCCTTGTTCCTTCACCAAACTTCTCGTCCACCATCTGGACACAGGAGAGGGATTACGATAGGAGCTCCTCATCGGCAGCCTCACCATCTGGTTCACCTGGAGAGCCCGGTGTTTCAGGGCCTTTGAGGGGAGGCTGGAGCCACCAGCAGAGATTGTTCGGGGGATTTGGCAGGAGTTGATCCACACCTTGCGTGGACAGTATGACCGCATCCGAGACGACTCGGGATGCGACGCTAGGACTTCCACACCACTTGGCACAGCGGCCCCTTCTATACACTACACGCGGGAGCCCCCCGCTGGCATTACAAGCCACCTGTTTGGCTTTTCACCCCTCCTATTGTATGATATAGCTCTCAGTTATTTGTACTGATCTTTGTACCTTTTTGCACCTAGGGAGAGTCTCCCTAGCTGTCTTGATTGGATCTCTGCTCTGCCTTCTTATGAGCAGGAGAGGTTTTTTGTAGCCCAGTGGGCGGTTTTTTAACTAATGAAAGGATCTTTTCTCGAAAAAAAAACCCCAGCAACATCTCCAACATGCTCATGAAGCTGCACAGAGGGCCCACCAAGAACTCTCTTTAGTAGAGGCCATTGCTTGAGACTCCTAGAATAGAGCTCAAGTTACGGAAAAGGCCCTAAAAAATACCCAGATGGATTTCCAGAGATACAGGGAGGTATCAGAGGACACCATCCGTGAGATGGAGGAACACCTAGATGCAGAAGAAGCCAAAGCTGCACACAACCACCACCGACTCCCTGTGCTCCTTCCTCAGCACCACAGAACGCAATGTGGAACACTTATGGATACGACCACAGAGCTACCCCTTCTCACCCTCCCCCCATAGAACCCCTTCCAACTCCTCGACCTCTACTACAGGAGAGTTCAGCTCAACCTACTCCAGCATAACATTTTTCTGGATGAGCCCCTCTCTTGCCAAACCTACACCTACATCCTCACAAAACTATCCCCCTCACCAGCATTGCCCTCATTCCCCATTTTTTCTTCCAGTGGCTCATCTCTTTCACCCACCCCCACCACTTCTATAAGTTGCCTCCCCACCCTCTCCAAGCCACTTTGATCAGATGGCATCATCTCCTCAGATTCGGCCAACCAACAAACCCAGCTGATCAAATCGACCTCTTCATCCCCAAAGGCATGTGTCCATACTCCTAATCCTCCCAGAGGACAGTTTACTCTTTGTAACATCTTCACAGTAGGGGTTGGCACATGGTCAATGCTACATACTGCTCCCTCTGCGCGCAGACAAACTTCCTCCCTACCTAGGCGGGCTACTTATACTCTACCATAGGTGTCATGTGCAAATGGAAGTCATGGAAGCCATAGGAATCTACTAATTTGATGACTTGCATGTGGCCTTCCCCATGGACTTCACACCCGAGGAAGCGGTAGAAGCAAAAGAGTTTTTTTGAACCACATGGCCTTACAGAACGTGAAGGTTAAGCTCATGATCATGATGGGCAGGATGGAGGCCACGACAACCAAGGTGGCCTCCCATCTCCACCCCCACCATCCTCATCTCCCCCCCATCAAACTCCACCCCCCAGATCCTATCACCCAAGCACTAGCACCCAACCACCACCACCACCACCACCACCACCCCCACCCCCACCCCCACCCCCACCCCCATTTCGTTCATTGACACTACCCCTCTTCCCTCCCCAATCCTCTTCCCCCATTCATTTTCCCACCCCACCCCACCCCACCCCACCCCACCCCCACCCCCACCCCCACGCCCTCCCCAACCCTACCCTCACCCCCTTCTTTGTCCTTAAATTTGGGCATGCACACCGCCTTCCGTGATATCCCTTCCACCTCAGCAAATGCCCCACCACTCCTTGATGCCAACCTCACCAACCTTGGAAGAAGGTAAGATTCTACTGCCATCATCTCACCACTTGAGTGCAAGGAGGTCGACCCTCTGCTTAATCCTCTCAATTGGCGAGATCCCCTCAACCAAATAGAGTTCGAGCAAGTGATACAAATCTTGCTCGGTCGATAGCTCTAGGCCACGTCACGATCACTGCGTTCAACGGATTGCATGGACATCAATGTCCTGTGTCCTTACCTTGAGGCCAAGCATCGCACATGGTGGCGAGAGCACCCACCTAGATAGCATGGAGGATACCACCGGCCACCCGCCTGCTTGTGCCGCATCACTTTTAAACTCATGGGCGAGCAATCGGCTTGTACCCTTTTCTGCTAAAGCCATTCATCTTCTGGGAAACCTATTATACAAGGCGTCGTGATCCCTCCGCATCAACCCAGAATACCTATGAATCCAAAGACAATAGGCATGGACCTCTTCCACGAGGAGCAATCAAAGAACTCGAAGTTGTAATTAAACTTTCCATGGTTTGCTCCTCCCACGACACATTAACCATGCAGCACCGAAGCTACCATGATCAAGTGTTTCCACCCACGAGTTCATCTGTCGCTATGATCAGGTCCCATACCCAGCCATGATAGCAATGATCATATTCTTCAACTTGATCATCATGTTGCTGGAGGCCTTCTTGGACTAGGACCACTACCACAAAGGCGCGTAGGGCTTGGCCTTTTGCCTTCGACATCAACAAAGGGCCAATGCTCAAGAAGATTTTTGGATACTATGAGCGCATCATGTGGATGTCCTCCTGGTGCCTGTAGACTTTTGAATATATGATGGAGATGACATTTTAGACCAGCTACTACAGAGACTTCCATCGAGCACCCCCTACTCCTACCTCACACCATGACTTTATTCGCACTTATTCAATCTACTACCGATAGATCTGGCCAGCTCTGAGGACGGACTTGAACTAGGGAGGGGGGTATGTAAACCACTCTGGTTAACATTACTTTCAAGCGTGGTTACTCTTATTGTACTCATCTTTTGTAATCGTGCAAAGTGCTTAATGTAAAAGAGATATGGGATGACTGAGCTTATGGCTTGTGTAATGCGGGTCATAAGGAATAGTTGTACATAGAGCTAGGGAGACTAGTTTTGGGCCCCAGTTGTAAATGGGCGATCGGCCATTGTAAATTATGAGCTCTTGTATATAAGAAATTTAATGAAATATGAAAAGGGACAATCCCTTTAGTCTCATTTTGAGTCTTGCCTCTCTCTCTCTCTCTCTCTCTCTCTCTCTCTCTCATGAGCTTGTGGTTGTATGCTTGCTTGTTTTTGTGCTTGCATTCTTAATTGTTGATGTGTGCTTGTAGGGATGGTGATGCTCTAGCTTCTATCCTTCTCTCCCCTCTCTTTTCCCTCTACCAAGTCCCTCTTGCATGCATGTGGCATGAGGTGAAGGTTGAGATTTCCATAGCTCCCTCCTTCTGACTCTATACCTAGCCATTGAATCTCTACTTGGGTGACATAAGTAGAGGTGGAGTGAGCCCCTAGCGGCTTCACATCGAGGAGTTAACCCTCATAAGGGTTGGCTATGTAGCAACTCTCCGGACTTGACCCTTGCATGTTGTTTCTCTTCTTCTTCTTCTTCTTCTTCTTCTCTCTCTCTCTCTCTCTCTCTCTCTCTCTCTCTCTCTCGTGGTGCAAGGTAGTATGTTAGGTTTAACACAAGTGACGAGAACAAACTGCAATGGAGAAGTAGTATGCTTAATAGCACCACTGTCAAAATACCAAAGATGTACAACAGCCATGCATATATTCTTATGCAAAAGGTCAAAGATGCATTGCATAATAAGAGCCCAATCATCATGTGCATAGTTTGTAGATTCATTGTTTTCTACATTAGATGTTGATGCATCAACTTAACTATATACCTGAGTCTTTCTTTTTCTCCTTCTCTAGCCGCTTCTTGCACTCATTATTGTAGTGTGGCTAGGTTCCCTCTACAATAGTTGCATTTGCCCTTTTTCTTTGGCTTGTTGCCTTCCTTGTATGTAGGCTTGCCCAATGACTCCAATTTTGGCTTGTAATTACCATGAGGAAAGGATCTACCTTTGCCTCTTTGTTGACTAACAACAAACCGTGATCCCTTGTATGCATGATAAATCTCTTTTGCCTGGATTTCTCTTCTTACAAGAGTATAGAAATCAACTCCTTAAACTTTAAGGCATTTGGATTTCCTTTCATGATAGTAGAAGTAAAACTTTGATATGATTCTGGGAATGCATTCAAGACAGTAGGAACCAATGAACTGTTAGGTTATACTTCATCAACATTGGCCAACTTCTCCTTAAAATCTTTGATTTTTGTAAGGAAACTGTCTATGGAGTCTCACTCATTCATATGCTCTAACTCTATTGCTTGCGTAGATAAGCAAAACATGCCTGGTTTAATGATGCAGTGCATCCCAAACATGTTTAGCAGTCTTGCATGACCTAATGTGAGGAATGATACTTCTCTTAATTGACAAAGCAAGCAATGCATGTGCCTGTGTATCGCTTGCATCCCATTTTATTTGTTCCCAAGGAGGTATGCTATCCTGTGGTAACATACCATGTGAAACTGAGTTTATTTCTACAGATGTATCTTTTGCATCATGTTCATTAGAGGAACTAAGTCGTTTCTCAGTGCCAACCATAACATTTAATAGCCCTTTGGCTATCAATACATATCACATCATATAGGACCATAAAAGTAGTTGGTCTCGTCAAGCTTATCCTCAATAGATAACATCCAAAATACATTACTATCTACCATTTCTGATAATACCCAAGTAAGTAATCACACAACCTGAACAAGTGCTAATTGATTCTTTGATGCAACCAAGGTGACTACTAATAAGTCCACTGACAATGGAGATCTGCAAGGTGTATGAAAGAAATACATAGTAAAGTGAATAGAAATTTTACTTCTAAGATGTAGAGATTGATGTCGATAAAGTGTAGCTCATAGGCAAGATCCAGTGTGGCGGTGAGTATATGATGATGCTTTCACGTGTATCTACACACTCGTCTATAGTAGATATAACAATACTACTCCAGAATCTAATGAACAGTGTAAATATGGTCCCCTAAGATGTTGTAAAAAAATGAAAACCACGCGAACAACCCCCAAAAACCCACCTAGAATGAAAAATCTAACCACAATTTTTTTAGGACAAAGTACTGCACACTTCACAATCCTCTTTCTTCTCCCAGAGGAGCTCCTTGATTTGATTCAAGAACATAGGTGACTTGGGGTGAAGGGTAGGCGCAACATTATAAGGGATGAGGAGCGTATGCTCTCATACCAAATGTTGAAAATAGGGTCGTAGGAATGCGCACACACACACACACACACACACACACACACACACACACACACACACACACACAATGAAGAAGCTCAAGGGAGAACATAATGAGATGATAGGTAGATAATGAATGTGTGCTGTACAAAGATGATAAGTATACCCCAAGAAAGGTGTATACTAGCATGGGGGAAAGAGTTAAAGAGAGAGAGGGAGTTAGAGAGAGTAAGAGAGAGAAAATTAGGGGAAAAGAGACTCGAGAGTTATATATATATATATATATATATATATATAGAGAGAGAGAGAGAGAGAGAGAGAGAGAGAGAGAGAGAGAGAGAGAGAGAGAGAGAGAGTTAGTTAGTTACTTAGTTAGAGAGAGTTAGAGAGAGACAGAGCTAGAGAGAGTTAGATAATATACTATACTATTGCTCTTCTATACTATACTACTACTTAATATACATATATATGTATATTAAGTAGTAGTATATATACATACATATATACTACTATATGTATGTATGTATGTATGTATATATATATATATATATATATATATATATATATATATATATATATATATATATATATATATATATATAATTTGGGAGTTAGAGGGTTAGAGAGAGAGGGAGAGGGTTAGAAAGTGAGTTAGAGAGAGTTAGAGAGAGAGAGAGATTCAAAGAGAGAGAGAGAGAGAGAGAGAGAGAGAGAGAGAGAGAGAGAGAGAGAGAGAGAGAGAGAGAGATTCAAAGAGAGAGAGAGAGAGAGAGATTCAAAGAGAGAGAGAGAGAGAGATTGAGATAGAGAGAGAGAGAGAGAGAGAGAGAGAGAGAGAGAGAGGGGGGGTTAGAAAGTGAGTTAGAGGGTTAGAGAGAGAGGGAGAGGGTTAGAAAGTGAGTTGGAGAGAGTTAGAGAGAGAGAGAGATTCAAAGAGAGAGAGAGAGAGAGAGAGATTCAAAGAGAGAGAGAGAGAGAGAGAGAGAGAGAGAGAGAGAGAAAGTGAGTTAGAGGGTTAGAGAGAGAGGGAGAGGGTTAGAAAGTGAGTTAGAGAGAATTAGAGAGAGAGAGAGAGATTCAAAGAGAGGGTTAGAGAGAGAGTTAGAGGGTTAGAGAGAGAGTTAGAGGGTTAGAAAGAGAGGGAGAGGGTTAGAAAGTGAGTTAGAGAGAGAGAGAGATTCAAAGAGAGAGAGAGAGAGAGAGAGAGAGAGAGAGAGAGAGAGAGAGAGAGAGAGAGAGAGAGAGTGAGTTAAAGAGAGAGTGAGGTGGTAGAGAGAGCTAGGGAGACTGCTAGAGAGAGAGAGAGTGAGGTGGTAGAGAGAGCTAGGGAGACTGCTAGAGAGAGAGAGAGAGAGAGAGAGAGAGAGAGAGAGAGAGAGAGTGAGTGAAGGGAGTTAAAGAGTGAGTTACAGAGAGTAAGAGACTACTCTTCTATACTATACTACTATAAAAATATCCTGCTATACTACAGAGTTAAAGAGTGAGTTACAGAGAGTAAGAGATTACTCTTCTATACTATACTACTATAAAAATATCCTACTATACTATTTATATTTATTTACTTTACTACTATACTACTAAATAAATATACTACTATACTACTATACTACTAAATAAATAAATAAATATATATATATATATTTATATTTATTTACTATACTACTATACTACTAAATAAATATACTACTATACTACTATACTACTAAATAAATATCCTACACACACACACAACACACACACACACACACACACACACACAAATATTAGTAGTTAGAGGGTTAGAGAGTGAGAGGGTTGATGAGAGAGAGAGAGAGAGAGAGAGAGAGAGAGAGAGAGAGAGAGAGAGAGGTTAGAAAGAGAAATAAAGAGAGTTTGAGAGAGTGAGTTAGAGAGAGAAAGTTAGATAGGGTTGGAAAGAGAAAGAAAGAGAGTTCGAGAGAGAAAGTGAAGTGAGATAGAGAGTGCCACAGGGAGTTAGAAAGAGAGAGTTGGAGAGTGAGTTAGAGAAAGGTAAAGAGGGTGGGTGTTAGAGAGAGAGGTAGAGTTAGAGAGAGAGGTAGAGTTAGAGAGTGTTGGCAGCATTCTTGTTTATGAAGAAAATGACATGTTTTAAAGCCCTTATCCATGAAATTTAGCATTTTAAACACACTTCTTATCTAAATTTAGAGGTTTGCAAGTCCATAAAATTTAAAGTTCCTTTTGTTGAACACACTTGTTACCTTATAGGGATTTGCTCCCTCTCAATCTTAATCTCTGTCTCTGTCTTTGTCTTTGTCTCTGTCTCTTTGTCTCTCTCTGTCTCTCTCTCTCAAATTGTATTATGAAGTCTTGTTTATGAAGAAAATGACATGTTTTTAAGCCCTTATCCATGAAATTTAGCATTTTAAACACACTTCTTATCTAAATTTAGAGGTTTGCAAGTTCATAAAATTTAAAGTTCCTTTTGTTGAACACACTTGTTGCCTTATAAGGATTCTGCTAAGTGGTCCCTCTCAGTCTTAATCTCTCTCTCAGTCTCTCAGTCTTTATCTCTCTCTCTCTCTCTCTCTCTCTCTCTCTCTCTCTCTCTCTCTCTCTCTCTCTCTCTCTCTCTCTCTCTCACACACACACACACACACACACACACACACACACACACACACACACACACACACACACACACACACACACACACACACATTCAATAAGGTGAGAATAAGGATAACCTTTATTAGGAGATTCCTCCCTTGTTCTCTTTAGAGCTTCTTCCTTTTTTCTCTCTAGAATTTAATTGTATGTAAATACATATCTCCTTGGAGGTTTTCACATGGGGAAATATAAGGTGGCATGTGAGTTACACCTTGTTTTATGGACTTACATGAAAATTTATGTACATAGTTTTTCTTAATAATTTGTATAAAAAAACCCTATAAGTTTGGGTCAAAAAATGGATTCTTATTTACAAAAGGGATACTTACCTCCTTGGTTGAGACCTGTGCTGAGGGACATAGCTGCTCTGCAATCAGCCCGGTGTGCTGTATTTAGCGAATGACGATGCCTATGGTCATCAAGCCAATAACGTTTGTATTTCCTAGAACACGATGAATGAAACTCCTAAATATGTAGAAATCAAACTAGAAGGATTGGTGCATGTTTTAAATGTGGAGGGTTTGGCCATATTATAGGAATTGCATGTCTGGGAATTTGGATAAATCTGATTTTGAAGAAAAGGATAAAGAGGGGGATGGTGAGGAGTGTAAGACTAAAGGAAAGGAGGTAGTTATGGAAGGGGAGGGGGAGAATAAAGATAAAGGGACTAAGCTGAATAAGGCTGGGCCATTAGGAGAAGTGGGGTGGAAAAAAGTAAAGGGTAGAACTAATGTGAGACAGGCTAAAGAGGAATCAAGAAAATCTATTCTTAATGAAGTAGGTAAGGGGAATTCTAGGAGTAAATCTTCTTGGAGCTTGAGTCCTTTTATGTATTCAGATCCTTTTAGTCCTTTGGGAGAGGAGGGGAGTGAAACTTCCTCAGTGTAAATATTTAATTGGCAGGTGAATGAAGCCTGGAAGATGACTCAAATGAAAGGGGGAAATAATGGGGAGGAGGATGAAGTGGATATGATTCTTGAAACTTCTTTAACATGAATAAGTCTATTAGGATGACAAGTTGCACTTGGAATGTCAAGGGGATCAAGGGTAGAAAGAAAAACTTGCCTTTTGGGGGTCTAATCAAGGAGTGGGATGTTTCTATTCTTGTTATTCAAGAGCATAATCTTTTTGGGCCTAAATAGGCTAGAAAAAATAGGTTTAAGGATTAGAATATAGTATATGGTGGGGTGAATGGGGGATTCAGTGGGGTAATGTTTATTATTAAGAATAACATGAAACCTAATATTATTGCTAATCATCCTGAATAGGCTAGAAAAAATAGGTTTAAGGATTGGAATATAGTATATGGTGGGGTGAATGGGGGATTCAGTGGGGTAATGTTTATTATTAAGAATAACATGAAACCAAATATTATTAAGAATAACATGAAACCTAATCATCCTAATGGGAGAGTTTTGGTAGTGGAGATCTGTATTGAGAAAGAGAGGATTTGGTTGGTGAACCTATATGGTGATCACAATCACAAAATCAGAAGTGAAATGGGGGACACGATCTCTAAATTGAACATTCAAAAACAATGTGTGGTTATGGGGGATTTCAATATGGTTGAGAAACAAAGGGATAGATGTGGGGGAGCATAGTGATAATGGGGCAAGAGAAGAAAAGGTGGGAGGACATAAGAGGAAAGTTAGGCTTTAGAGATGGCTGGGAAATGGGGGACTCAGGGGGGTAGATCCTGGTCATACTTATTTCCGTCTTCAATATTTTGGCTCATCATCCAGACTGGATAGGGTTTTTTTAAAGTCAACAAAAGCAGCTTGGGTCTCGCATACTCTTAAGCTCTTTATTGACTCTAGTACTGCTCTTTCTAATCATATGCCTCTCAGATGGGGTTGGCATGTTTTGGGCTGGGAAGGGATGACATTGAAAAGATTTCCAACCAAGAAATTGAGAGTAAACAACCTGCTGCTTGAGGATCAGCTTTTTAAGACACAAACTAAAGAAGCTATAGAAAGGTTGAAAAGAAGAGATTCTCAGGGGTCATGGAGACTCTTTGCTAATGAAATGCAAGAGATAATCAAAGGGGTTGGTAAATTGAGGTTTGAGGAAAAGAGACAACAGAGAGGTAGGTGGAGTGAATTTCTAAACCATCTTCAGAAAAAAAGGACAGATTGGAAAGCTTTAGAAGATGAGATTTTTTGGTATTTCAAATGTCAGGAAGGGCTAAAGAGTGAGGATGAGAATTGTTCAAGGAAAGGAGACAATAGGTAGAAATGGAAAATGTTCAAGGAAAGGAGACAATAGGTAGAAATGTCAGGAAGGGCTAAAGAGTGAGGATGAGAATTGTTCAAGGAAAGAAGACAATAGGTAGAAATGGAAAATGTTTAATAACAAGAGGAACTTGATAGGTATTTATTTAAGTTACCTGAAGGGAAGGGCTCCAAGGAGGTGATGGGGAGAATACTAGATGAGAATGGCCAAGAGATGGAGGGTATAGAGTTGATTGCTGAAAAGTGGGTGAACTTCTTGGGGGCTTCTCTTAGCATGAAAGAGGATTAGTTAGACAAAAGGTATCCTATTGAGAGTAAGCTACTTGAATTAGTAAGTAATAGCATAGATCCTAATAAAGCTAGATGGCTAGAAAGGGATATTGAAGTGGAAGAATGTTGGGATGCCCTAAACAAATTGGGAAAGGAAAAGTCACCTGGATGGGATGGGTTGTTTGTAGAAATTTTCATAGCCTTTTGGGCTTCCCTAAAGGATGTAGTTGGGAGAATATGCAGAGATGCTTTTAGGAGAGGAAACTTGGAGAGAGATCTTAAGGAGGGGCTAATAAAGATCATCCCTGAGCAAGTAGCTTGTGAAAGGATCAATCACTAGAGACCCATCACTCCACTTACTGTCATACACAAGGTCCTAGCTAAGGTCATTGCTTATCAGGATTACCCCTGTGTTGCAGAAGATTTGATTTATAAAGGGCAGATCTATATATGATAACATATATGCTACAATGTTGGGCAGGGATTTGGTTCAGAGGACTAATCAGAAATGTATCCTTATGCAATTGGATTCGGAGAGAGCCTATGATAGAATACATTGGTCCTTTGTAGCTAGGGTTATGGAAAAACTAGGCTTTGGCATGAGGATGGATACTTGCATCTATACCCTCACATTTAAAGGTCATTCTAAATTTCTTTTGAATGGCAAAATTTTTGGGGGATTTGATGTGAAGAGATCAGTCAGACAAGGTTGCCCTCTTGCCCCCTTCCTGTTTACCATTTCTTCCCATCCTCTGATCACAGCATTAGAGCATGCCACTGTTGAAGGGAATGTCACTGGGCTGAAGCTGAGCAATGGGGAGTAGTTGGTAATTCAATGCTTTGCAGATGACTCGTTTTTTACAAGCTGATAATGATAATGTGAGATTTGCTTTAGGCATTATTCAAGATTTTGTTGATGCATCAGGTTCTAAATGCAATATACATAAATAAATAATAATAAGTTTGTCAGAGGACAATGAATTTGACCTGGAGAGATGGGGCTGTGAGGTTATTAAAAGAGGTCAAATATTCAGACACTTAGGGGTTCCCTTTGGTGTAGATGTGACCAGCACAACTTAGAAATGGGAAGGAATCATAGTTCCTTTCCATGATAGAGTGATCTTATGCAATACAATATATTAAATGCTTACATTATGTTTCTGTGCCCTGTTTTGGATTTTGGCAAAGGACATTGGTAGCGAAAAAATAAACCCATAAGACAATTCTTATGGAGGAATGGCAATTTTAATAAGAAGGCTCTAGCCTGGTTGGCTTGGGACAGATTTCCTCTCCCCAAAGAAGAGGGTGGGATTGGCATTCTACATCTTCCTTCTCACACTAAGGCTAGGATGGCACTGTTACTCCCCAAGTGTCTGTATCAAGAGGAAGTCTAGACAAGGATGTTGAGAGAATTAGTTGAAAGTGTTGGGGTATAATATGAAGGTAGATGGCATGAACTGGGATGGAAAGATAAGACATTCTCCTATGCTCCTCTGAAGGTTACATGTTCACCTCTTGCAAAAAGAATGTTGTGTACTAACTGGAAAGAGACATTGGGGTTGATGTTTTGGGATGGCTGCTCTAGAGTCACAGGGAACTCTTTACTGTGCTTAGGTATTTGGTGGTCACATAAATTTAGCCCCCTAGCTCTACAGGATCCTAAAATAGCTAAAAGTTTGAATAATAAAGGTCTTAAGTGATTGTATGATTGCTGGGTAGGGCTTTATTGGGATGAAAGGACCCTGGTCAACTTGATGAGGAGTTTAGCCTGAATTCTAGGGAGGGACAGTTGGTCAGAGTGGTGCTAGATGAGGTCCAGAAAAGCTGATACTCTACTGCTTTTGATGAGTCTTGTTGGGTAAAAGACTGGGTTTGGTATAATGGGGCTAAACTTGAAAAAGGGACTAACAAAGAACTGTATAGGGCTTTAAGAAAGATTGAGGAGAATGTGTTAGATTGTAAACAGGATTTGGAGGACAAGTTGGGGGACCAACACTTGGAGGAAGAGATGGAAGAGTATCTGGAAATTGGAAATTCTTACCAAGTGTCAAATCTTTATACATATATGGAGAGTTTGTATGGGTGCCCTTCCTCTTGAACTTTACTAATGGGTGTTGCCCTAGATGCATAACAGCTTTGGAAGATGGGAAACATGCCTTTTACGATTGCCTAGCTATCAAAAGTACTTGGACCAGAGTTAGTAGATGGATATGTAACTGTATTGGTGTGCAGTCTCACTAGGAGGACTAGTTATTAGGGAGATGGACAACCAGTGAATGAGGAGACTGTTGATGATATCTTTAACATAACTAGATTCAGCTGTCTGTGGGAAATATGGAACACCAGAAATTGTATTTTATTTCAAAAAGCAAGTGATACAGGGTTGGATACTATAGGTCTGATGTATAAATGTGTACATATGTGTTGGTCTATACTCATGGTCAATAAACTGAATAAAGAAGGAATGATACATATTATTCAGGCTTTGTAGGCTGCCATCTTTTAACACTACTTGGAAGGGGATTTCTTTAGGCATACTAGGTTGAGCCTAACCTTCTTGTTGCTGCTGTGTATTCAGGTTACTTCTGTGTATACTAGGTTGAGCCTAACCTTTTTGTTGCCGTTGTGTATTCAGGTTACTACTTGGAAGGGGATTTCTTCAGGCATACTAGGTTGAGCCTAACCTTCTTGTTGCTGCTGTGTATTCAGGTTACTTCTGTGCAGAAGCCAACGAGCAAACCAGTCAAGTTTGGTCCAAGGACCAAAAGATGGTATAAAAAAGTTAAACAAATGAAATATACTTATATAGCTTTCATTGAAAATCCAATGGGTGGTCAAAGTGTGGTCAAAGAAGGGGGATGTTTTTTGAGAATCAGTCACCCAATGGATGCACTACTGAGTTTCTGATAGAAGCATGCATTCACCTCAGATTTCAGATGTCTTGGGAAAATTCTTCTTTTGTATTTGAAGATGAGAGATGGAGCATGATTTGTAACATGCTGAATAGGATTTGAGGGTTGTCAAGTCGACATATGCTTTTTGGTATATTAATATATATTTATATTGGTCCCCAAAAAAAATAAAAATGGAAGGAACAATAGCTGTAGGAAATTCGGTGAGTATACATACATCGTTTGGCAAATATGAAACCTTAGGGATTTGCCAAAAATTGCGTTAAGTGAAAGGCGTGTTGAAACAGTAGTCTACACGCACGCGACACGTGCTGGCACGTGTTCGGAAGTGTTTAGTCGGCCTCTCCTGGAATCGCCCTTCGATTTTAATGTGTGTGTGTGTGTAAATTATGCACATAACTTTGAAACATCAATTTGTGCAATAACATCATGTACAAATTTATTTATTAATAAGTCAAATTATATACATATCTTTGAAACATTAACTTGTGCAATAATGTTATGTACTAGTTAACATCTATGTGGAGCTTTGACACCAATATGAGCCTTGACTGTGAAAATAATTACATGGTTTAATTATGAAATAAACATATAGGCAACAATTTAATGTGCAAAAAATAAGTCATAGCAACTAGAGAAATTTTTAAAAGGTTAATGAATAATCTCCACCACCATTGCCTTTGTTGGTTTCTTCCTTGTTCTTTCCTTCTCTTAATATTATTTATATACTACTCATACTTTGTCACAACTTTAAAGCTTAATGAAGAATCTCCACCACCATTCCCTTTGTTGGTTTCTTCCTTGTTCTTTCCTTCCCTCAATATTGTTTATATACCACTCATAGTTTGTCACAACTTTCTTAAGCATAATCTTACCTCGTGAATCTTTTGCTCTCAGATTTGAAATGCTATTTAACATACTTTCATTATAATATTATGTGATTATTCTCCTCTTTAGAGGTAGTGCATGTTTTGGCATCACTTGTAAAAAAGTCTAGAGCCCCCATCTTTATGCAAAGTATATAAACATATTTCATGAAGTACAATTGTATTTCATGAGAACTCTTAGACTC